>NC_056665.1:138983176-139283176 GCF_018350195.1 Panthera tigris
ATGGCTGTGTGCAGTGAGATCCCACTACGGTTTTCCTTTGCATTTCCCTAATGGCTAATGATGCTGAACGTTTTTTTCAGGTACTCCTTTGCCATCTGAGTATCTTCTTTGGTGAAATGCCTGTTCATGTCTTTTGCCCATTTCCTAACTGGATTATTTGTCTCTTTCACTGTTGATTTTTGAGAGTTCTTTATAGATTCCGGATGTATCTTTTTTTTTTTTTTTCCAGATATGATCGTTGGCAAAGATGTTCTCCCAGCCTACAGCTTTTCTTTGCAGCTTCTTAACATGGTCTTTGGCAAAGGAGAAGTTTCTAATGTTGATGAGCTATGATTGATCCACTTTTCCTTTTCTAGATCACATTTTTTGTGTCAAGTCTGAGATCTTTTTGCTGGGTTCTGGTTCCCGAAGATTTTCTTTTTTTCCTCTTTTTTTCACCTAAAAGCTTTCTAGTTGCACATATTACCTTTGAGTCCCTGATCCACTCTGAGTGAGCTTTTGTGTAAGGTGTGAGATTTAAGCGGAAGCCCATTTTCTTTTGCCTGTGGATATCTGGACCATATTCTGAAAAGGTCATCCTTCCTCCTCTGAACTGTATTTGCAGCTTTGTTAAAAATCCTGTAGGCATATTGGTGGAGGTGTTTTGGATCTCTCTTCTGCCCTGGTGATCTGTGTGCCCCTTCCTCACACAAAACCACACCATTGTGATTATTCTAGGGATATGGTAAGGTTTACTGTTGAGTAGGGTGATTCCTCCCACGTGATTCTTCTCGTTCAAGGTTGTTTTAGCTATTCTGGGACCTCAGCCTTCCTATATAAATTTAGAATTAGTTTGCTATGTTTTTATTTTTTTTATTTATTTATTTTTTTTATTTTTTTTTTTTATTTTTTTTTTAATATATGAAATTTACTGTCAAATTGGTTTCCATACAACACCCAGTGCTCATCCCAAAAGGTGCCCTCCTCAATACCCATCACCCACCCTGCCCTCCCTCCCACCCTGCCCTCCCTCCCACCCCCCATCAACCCTCAGTTTGTTCTCAGTTTTTAACAGTCTCTTATGCTTTGTCTCTCTCCCACTCTAACCTCTTTTTTTTTTTTCTTTCCTTCCTTCCCCTCCCCCATGGGTTTCTGTTATGTTTCTCAGGATCCACATAAGAGTGAAACCATATGGTATCTGTCTTTCTCTGTATGGCTTATTTTACTTAGCATCACACTCTCCAGTTCCATCCATGTTGCTACAAAAGGCCATATTTCATTTTTTCTCATTGCCACGTAGTATTCCATTGTGTATATAAACCACAATTTCTTTATCCATTCATCAGTTGATGGACATTTAGGCTCTTTCCATAATTTGGCTATTGTTGAGAGTGCCGCTATAAACATTGGGGTACAGGTGCCCCTATGCATCAGTACTCCTGTATCCCTTGGATAAATTCCTAGCAGTGCTATTGCTGGGTCATAGGGTAGGTCTATTTTTAATTTTCTGAGGAACCTCCACACTGCTTTCCAGAGCGGCTGCACCAATTTGCATTCCCACCAACAGTGCAAGAGGGTTCCTGTTTCTCCACATCCTCTCCAGCATCTATAGTCTCCTGATTTCTTCATTTTGGCCACTCTGACTGGCGTGAGGTGGTATCTGAGTGTGGTTTTGATTTGTATTTCCCTGATAAGGAGCGACGTTGAGCATCTTTTCATGTGCCTGTTGGCCATCCGGATGTCTTCTTTAGAGAAGTGTCTATTCATGTTTTCTGCCCATTTCTTCACTGGGTTATTTGTTTTTCGGGTGTGGAGTTTGATGAGCTCTTTATAGATTTTGGATACTAGCCCTTTGTCCGATGTGTCATTTGCAAATATCTTTTCCCATTCCGTTGGCTGCCTTTTAGTTTTGTTGGTTGTTTCCTTTGCTGTGCAGAAGCTTTTTATCTTCATAAGGTCCCAGTAATTCACTTTTGCTTTTAATTCCCTTGCCTTTGGGGATGTGCCGAGTAAGAGATTGCTACGGCTGAGGTCAGAGAGGTCTTTTCCTGCTTTCTCCTCTAAGGTTTTGATGGTTTCCTGTCTCACATTCAGGTCCTTTATCCATTTTGAGTTTATTTTTGTGAATGGTGTGAGAAAGTGGTCTAGTTTCAACCTTCTGCATGTTGCTGTCCAGTTCTCCCAGCACCATTTGTTAAAGAGACTGTCTTTTTTCCATTGGATGTTCTTTCCTGCTTTGTCAAAGATGAGTTGGCCATACGTTTGTGGGTCTAGTTCTGGGGTTTCTATTCTATTCCATTGGTCTATGTGTCTGTTTTTATGCCAATACCATGCTGTCTTGATGATGACAGCTTTGTAGTAGAGGCTAAAGTCTGGGATTGTGATGCCTCCTGCTTTGGTCTTCTTCTTCAAAGACCAAAGCAGGAGGCATCACAATCCCAGAATTTAAAAAACAAAACAAAACAAAAAACTGTTTGAGGTGTTCTCAATAAGGAATTAGAAGCTTCCTTAAGCATTCAGAGCCCTACAGGCCTGAAAAGCAGCAAAGCCCCCTCTGACCTCTGGAGGGCTCCCCAGGAGGTCGTTATCAATCCCAAGAACCTCAGGAAAGCTGCTACGTGCTCTCCCCACGGGCTGCACCAAAACAAGTGACTTTCTTTTTTAATTTTTTTTAATGTTTATTTTTGAGAGAGGAGAGAGACAGAGAGACAGAACATGAGTGGGGGAGGGGCAGAGAGAGAGGGAGAGAGAGAGAGGGAGGGAGACATAGAATCTGAAGCAGGCTCCAGGCTCTGAGCTGGTCAGCATAGAGCCCAACGTTGGGCTCGAACTCACCGACCGTGAGATCACGACCTGAGCTGAAGTCGCACACTCAACCGACCGAGTCCCCCAGGAGCCCCTCAAAACAAGTGACTCTTGGAGTCCACTCGGAGTGTCCTTAACGGACAGGGCCCGGACCCCGACAGCGTGGCACCATCTGGGTTTATGAGTCTGTCGTCAGGTTTCCGTGTGGTTGATGGAAGAAAACACTGGTGAAGAGAGACGTCTCCTCGCAGAGCACTGTTTTCAGAGGGACAGAGCTCTCTGGGAGTGGATCCCGAACTCCCAGGGAGCGGTTGGTGCCCCGAGCACTGACTCATCACTGGGGCAGTGGAAGGGTGAGCTGAGTTGAGCAGGAACCGCGGGGCAGCCGCGGAGGCCCCAGAGCCTGCCAGGCGGGCAGGTGAGCGGCCGGGAGAAACGCAGGGGGCAGGGAGGCCAGCCGGTACGGGGTGTGGGTGGGAGAGGACACACCCCACGCGATCATCGCTCCCCAAGGGGGCCCCCGTAGGGAAAGCAATGTCTGTGCCGAGGCGTAAGCGGCGCCCTCTGGCGGGTGGGGCAGGTGAGGGATCCTACTAGAACCAAGGAGGAAGATTCAACGTGGATGGCCTGCGGGCACCGGGCTCCGGGTGACGATTCCAATCTTACGATAGAAAGCTAGAGAGGTAGGCTGGCTGTGTTTCCTTCCTGCAGCCCCGTCTCCGCGCCCCGCACTTTGTGTTTTAAAAAGAGCCGGGAGGTCACGTGCTCCGGCCCTCCTTTCTCCTCATACCGTGGTCAAGCCAAGGTCAGCTGGTTGGGGCAACAGAGGAGGTGGTAACTTACTGAGAGCTCCTGGTCAGATGGGCGGGCCGCACACGGTGCAGACCCCCGCGACAGCAGCTTGAGTCGGGAGAACGGGGACGGTGGGAGGGGCAGTGTCCCAGCGGGCAGGTGGCACAGTGACTGGCAGGGCTGAGCTCCTCCTTGTAGACGTTGGTCGTCTTTATTAGAATCCTCAGTGCCCGGCGCAGAGGACAGGCTTTGTATAGATGGTGCACCTCCTGCCCCGGGGAGGTCATACTCTGTCCTCATTTCCTTGGGCTTACCTATTAAATGACTGAACGAGGAGGCTCCACACCACAGAAGATAGTTCTCTGAACGTTCTGGAGCCTAGAAGTCTCAAATCAAGGGGTCAGCAAGGTTGGCTCCTTCTGGAGCCTGTAAAGGAGCGTTCCATGCCTGCCTCCTGGCTTCCGGGGGTTGGTGGCAAACCGTAACATTCTTTACCTTAAAGCTGTGCTTCTGTAACTTCTGGCCCCCTTTCCAGCTAGACTCCTGACCTACGGAACTGTGAGCCAATCAATATATGGGTGTTTGGTCAAGCCCTTAAGTTTGGGGCAGTTTGTCACACAACATAGAAGAATTAGCAGACTTAAGCCACGAAACCCCAAACGCCCCCATTTTATTTATTATTATTAAAACAATTTTTAATGTTTATTTATTTGAGAGACAGAGAGAGAGAGAAGTACAGAGTATGAGTTGGGGAGGGGCAGAGAGAGGGAGACACAGAATCCGAAGCAGGCTCCAGGCCCCGAGCTGGTCAGCACAGAGCCCGATGCGGGGCTCGAACCCACGAATCGCGAAATCGTAACCTGAGCCGAAGTCAGGCGCTTAACTGACAGAGCCACCTAGGCGCCCCCCCAAACATCCCCATTTAATAAAAGAGGAAATGAGGGGCGCCTGGCTGGCTCAGTTGGTTGAGAAACCAATGCTTGATTTCGGCTAATGTCATGATCCCAGGGTCGCGGGACCGAGCCCTGCGTCGGGCTCTGTGCTGAATGTGGAACCTGCTTAAGATTTTCTCTCCCCACCACCCCCCACCCCCGTCCCCTTCCCTGCCCTCTGTCTTGCTCTCTCTCTCTAAAAAAGAAAAAAGAAAAAGAGAGGAAACTGAGGCCCAGCAAGATGGGTCATCTTGCCCAAGAGCAGCCTGTCGGTGGCAGGGCCAGAACTGAAATTGTTACGCTCCCAGTCTGCTGCCCCGCTGTGCCACATGGATTTAAATAAAGGGCCCCAGTGGTACATATTTCTTACTCGAATTGCTCAACCATTTGATCCACTTAGTTGTTTAAAGGTGCAGAAATTGCTCAAAATAACAGCAAGAGGGGCATGCAACATTCTTGCCTTCATCGGCCCTTAACGGACAGCTTGCGATCAAGCTTGCGTGTACGGTTAATTATGTGATGGCGAGTCTGAGCCTCGGTGGCCCCCGGGGCCTGGGGTCCTTGGTCCTTGCGGTTGAAAGGGTGACGGGCTATGGCTGAGGGATCCCGCGAGACGAGTTCCGCCTAACTTGCGTTCCGGCAACAGAATCCAGTAAATTGTCAAGAAATGGCAGAAGCCAACTGATGATCGCGTGTAAGCTATTAATGTAATTGCGTTCTTAAAGCCGCCTTCCCTAAATGACTTGAGTGGTGATTTCACATTGAATTGGAGTCACAGCCGGGGAATAATTCATCCCCCGGTCTCAACCCGCGTTGGCGCCAACAACGCCCGGCACATGTTGAGCTTGCCGCTTTGTTGTTGAAATCCCGTAATCTACGAGGCACTCTTGGTCATGAAGTAGCTCATTATTAAAATGGAATATTACGTTCGCGTGTGATTATTATTTTAATGCAGTTCTCTGTCGACTTACACAAGGAGGCCCAAACTCTTTCAGGCCCCACTCCCCAGTCTCCTACAGTAAAGTTAATTTATACCAAGATGATAAAAAATTTGATTTATTTTACAACAGATCAGTAATTGTGCTCTACAAATAAGTTCGTAATGATAATCAACAGCATTTTCGACATAATTTAATTTGTCTTCTCCCGAGAGGTAGTTAAACGCAGTAATAATAACACCAGTGTTATGGACTCTCCAGCAGTTAATCATGGTCTGAATATGCAGACAGCCCCAATATTGTATTGACAGAAATTAAATTAACCATCAGCTTGGGCAATCAGTGGCTATACAGCTATTAAAAGCAATAAAGGCAACAAACCCCAACCATTGCCAATTACATTTTGACATATACAAGGGAGAGGACAGATGCTTTTGATCTGAGATTTTTATTTCGGTGAACATAGGACAAGAGAGTAGCACCTTGAACTTGGAAGGCCTTTTCCCCAAGGTTTGCTGAGCACGGGATGTGTTCTCATGTGTGGCCTCGATCAATTGTTTTCTTTTTGTTAAAAGATGGAATCAAGGGGCCCCAGGGGGGCTCAGTCGGATAAGCGTCCGACTCTTGGCCTCAGCTCAGGTCTTGATCTCAGGGTTGTGAGTTCAAACCCTGTGTTGGGCTCTGTGCTGGGCATGAAGCCTACTTAAAAAAAAATAATAATAATAAATAAATAATAAGATTAAGTGGTCAGGATTCATAGTTTATTCAATTTTAAGACATCCCTCTAATCCACCTTGCCTTTTTTTGTGCCCCTACCACAGTTCCCTACTTTTTTGTTTTGTTTTGTTTTGTTTTGTTTTTGTCCTAACACCAAGACGTCTGACACAGACACATGACAAGAACACAGTTTTAAGGTAGTAGGGAGAGCAGGGGAAAAAGAAATCTAATATTTTTGAGCTTAGAAAGATTCTCATCTAATAAGCCCGATGATGTTATAAAAAGACAGTGTTTTTCCCTTATCTGGAGGAGATTCTGAGCTGGTTTAACTCAGTGCCTAACCAAATATAAGCACTGGGATGGGCGGAGAGTTCTTTCCTTCTTTCTTTTATTCCTTCTTTTTTTTCCTTCCTCCTTTCATTCCTTCCTGCCTCCTTCCCTCCCTCCTTCCTTCCATCCTTCTTTCCCCGGCATACTACCCTCTTTCTTAGGGGAGATTTCAATCATCCTCAGCCATCATGCTAGGAGATTGTCCATGTGGGGTTGGTTGCACAGGAGACTGGGCTGAGCCACAAGCTCTATATTGGTTTACTCCACTGAATGATCACTGGGTGCCATCTTAGCTGTGCTTGGTGGGAAGAAGTTATTGCCGGACCTCAGGAGCAGGAGTGACCATTGACTCTCCTGGTCAATGACATTGGGTGGGGTACTCTCAGTGGGAGACTGGACCCCCTGTGGACCTCGAGGAGGCTCCCGTGCAGCTGTGTGGTACTAAGAACAGATGAGATTTCAAGTTCAAAGTTGGATGGGGTCCGGGTGCCAGCTCAATCTGTCTACAGTGTTTCCCTGAGCCCTCTTATTTTAGGCCCCGTGGACCTCTCCTTCCCTTGCGACCGGCTGCCCCACCCTCCTCCGGCCTGGAGAAGACTTGAGGTTGGCAAAGTTGCTTGGCTCTTGCGGTGGATAATATACTGGCACCCCCATCCCAAAGGTGTCCACATCTTAATCACGCCCCAAATCTGTGGCTGTTATTTTACGTGGCAAAAGGGACTTGGCAGGTGTAATTAAGTTAAAGACCTTGAGATGGGGAGAGTATCTGGATTATCTGAGTGTGCCCACTATCAGCACATAAGAGTCTCCATAAGAGGGAGACGGGCGGTTCGGAGAAAAGAAAGGGCTATAATGATGGAAGCAGAGGGAGAGAAGGAGATACACCAACGGTCAGAGCCAGGGAGAGATGTGATGATGCTAGCCTGCCGACTTTACAGAGAAGGGGCCGCGAGCCCAGGAGAGCAGGTGGCTTCTAGAAGCTGGAAAAGGCCGGGAAATGGAGTCTCTCCCAGATCTTCCAGAGGGAGCGTGGCCCTGCTGAAGCCTTGATCCCATCCCAGGGCAATCACGTCAGACTTGTGACCTTTCAAGTGTAAGACAAGTGTGCGTTGTTTGAAGTTCACGGCAATTTGTTACGGGTGCAAGGAGAAAGGGACACAGCTCTTCATCTGTTTTTTTTTTTTTTTTTAAACCTATTGTTTATGAAATGTATTGCATCAGCTGAGTCCTTCATGCTTTGTAAGCCCCAAAGCCCAGGTGCCTGCAAATCCAAAGCGTTGGCTTTTGAAACAGACCAGTGCTTTCTAGGATTTTCTGCCACATCATCCTTCCCTGAGCCGAGGGAGCTCACTGATGGGATGGCAGGAAGGGCCAAGAGAACAAGGAAAAGAAAACGCAGTCGCGTTTTCAGAACGTGATCCCGGCACCATGTCACCCTGCGGCACCGGGTGAAAGATTTCCGTTCTGTCCAGTGTGTCCCTCTTCCCTAAAGGCACCGAGTCCCAGCTGCCTGGCTGGCCGTGCAGGGCAGGGCTGTGCCGGTCCCCAGGGTAAATGGTGTGGTTTGCCCATAGGCAGGGTGTCCGACTCAGTCCAGTTTTTCCCGTGTTTTAGCACCAAAGCCCCAGAGTCTCAGAACTTGCCCCGTCTCGGGCGAGCTGGAGCGATCGGTCACCCTCGCCACAGACCAGACACATCACAGAGGAGAGGTTGCTGCCTCCAGGGCAACCTCCAGTCACCCAGCATCGTGGTTTTCGATCTGTGTTCCAAAGAGCCTCGGAAGGGGTCCCAGGAAAGTGGGGGGCGGGGCGCGGGACAGCTTCAGGCTCCTCCCTCTTGCTCAAGCAGAGTACCCTGCTGTATTGGGCTACACTACGAACAATGTTTTTCGGCCAAAGACCAAGGCGAAGGTAAGTGGGAAGAACACGGATGTAACATGTGACCAATATACAGATGAGAAAGCTGAGGCCTGGGACAGAGGCCGTGACTCCGTCAGTGCCGGGGCTAGAGCCCCGGAGTCCACACTTCGCATCCACGCTGTGTCCTCATCCACGTGGATGGAGACCCTCTGCACCCCCGCGGAAGCCCTCCGTCCCCACAATACTTCAACCAGCAACTCTGCTGTCGGGAGACAAGGGCCAAGGTGCTGGCCTCTGGAGCCTGCAGGGACTGGAAAGGTTACTGCTGCCTCTGCCGATCAGGTGACGAAAACCCAAGACTCTGTCCCCCCAGATAACGCCATTTAGAAATGCCATTGCAGGGGTTCCCCGGGTGGCTCCGTCGGTTAAGCGTCCGACTTCGGCTCAGGTCACGATCTCACACTCCGTGAGTTCGAGGCCCGCCTCGGGCTCTGGGCTGACAGCTCGGAGCCTGGAGCCTGTTTCAGATTCTGTGTCTCCCTCTCTCTCTGCCCCTCCCCCGTTCATGCTCTGTCTCTCTCTGTCCCCAAAATAAATAAACGTTAAAAAAAATAATAAATAAATAAATGCCATTGCAAAGTGACTGGCGTTTTGGAGGCTGGTCAAACCTATTTCATTTGGATCTTTGCTACCATTTCAGGTCACGGGAGCTGGGCCAGGCGGGAAAAGGAGGAAGCAGGGTCCTTTGGGAATATAGCCTTTGAATATTTTTCAACAGTGCACTCTGCCATGCTGAGAATGCACAGCACGGTGGGGAGAGGCAAGGTCCCTCTGCCCTCACAGACATTGTAGTCTAAAGGAGGGGTGTGCCCATTAACAGCTGGGAATACCAGGCTAGGACCATTCTAGACGGCAGAACTCAAAGGTGATTTCAGAGTCCAGGGGAGTTATGTCAGCCGGGTTTTGGGGTTTGAGGAGAGGGCATGGAAGGCTTCTCAGAGGAAGCTGAGACTCAAGACTTGGCAAATAAGCCAGGCAAAGAGTGCTATCATTCGCTTAGATTCCCAAAACAGGCCCAGGAACAGGGCGCTGTTCAATACAAAGATGCACCCCTTGAACAGATAAACTAACTTGGGTCCAGAGAGTCTGAAGGACTTGCTTTAAGTATCAGGTCTTTCTAGCGGTGGGTTCTGATCAGAACACAGATGTCTCGGGTCCAAATCCCAATCCACTTGGAGAGATGTGGGGCGGGGATCTACCTCTTCAAGAGGACTCTGGATGGGCAGAAAGGAACATGGTGGCACTGTGTTCCCTGAAGGCAGCCCTTGAATGGCAGTGACTTTCTGCCTCAAACCACCTTTTCCTGCTCTGAGGATGTGCCAAGGGAATTCGTACACCTATTTCCTGGCCCAATTCAAGACTATTTGGAGGGTCCTAGCAGCAGAAGGGCAGGCCTCTCTGACACTGGAGTTTGCTACCCGGAGTATTTCAGAATGAGCCCAACGTTCAATCTCTTTAAACTAATCCCACTTTTATTTTGTTTGTTATACACATTTGTGAGGCTGTAGACATTGAGGTCACATTACAGAGTTCTTATCTTCAATTGTAGCCATGGCTGGTCCACGGAGGTTAAAGTCCCATGTGAAAACTTGACCTTCACATGGAAATTTTATTTAGAAAAGGGAATCGAGTGATTTATAACCTCTGGATTTATGAGCATTAAAAAGGCACACGCAGGAACGCCTGGGTGGCTCAGTCGGTTGAGCGTCCGACTTCAGCTCAGGTCAGGATCTCGTAGTTCGTGAGTTCGAGCCCCGCGTCGGGCTCTGTGCTGACAGCTCGGAGCCCGGAGCCTGCTTAGGATTCTGTGTCTCCCTCTCTCTCTGCCCCTTCCCTGCTCATGCTCTGTCTCTCTCTGTCCCTCAAAAATGAATAAACGTTAAAATTTTAAAAAATAATAAAAATTAAAAATTAAAAAGGCACACCCAGCAGACCCTTACGTTTCGGAGCTGGTATCGGAATAGAAATTCCGCTTGTGAGTCCGCTTGGAGTTCTGAGTCGAAACGTATGATCTTCTAATCTTCTTTTTGCAAAGCCACGTGGGCTTGACATGAAATCATTTCCGCGTCTTGTGATTAATGAAAGAACAACCAACCAGAACTTTCAAGAAATCAAAACTGTTAGTGACATTTATATAATTATTGGTCAAACTCAATTTGATCTTAGGGATTACTTGGAGTCATATATTATAAAAACGTGACAGTAGTATAAGTGTGTGTCGGGAATAAAATGCATTTTAAGACAATATATTGGACACTTAAGGATATCAATAGGGCATGATGTGAAGGCCAGTGTTGGGGAGGCAGTTTTCTATGGCCCCTTCCTTGGCTTACACTGATGGAGGGGGTCAAAGTGTTAAGGCAACGCCACGAATTGACCCAGGGAGATATTTTCTAGATTACGGAGACTTTAAGGATCCAGGAGCATAACTCTTAGCGGATAAAGCAAAGCAAAACTCCAAGTGGGTCGAGGGTACGTCGAGGGCTACACAGATGGTTCTGGAAAATGCTGTCAAAGGCGGTTTTGTCAGACAGTTCATTGTGGTTCCACATTCGGGAAGCTCTTCTAGGCCATAATCAAACTATCTCAATTTATTTTTCCAGCCCTAATTGAGCACCTACCGTGTACCTAAATGTGCTGGGCCCAGAGGTTCTAGAGATAAATCAGCAGAACAGCACCTGCTGTCACAGAGGCTCCCATGTGGTTGGCTTATGTTGCATATATAGGTTGGGATGCGGTTCAACGGAATGAGAGAGAGTTGGTATATTTGGAGATAATGGGGTGTGGTCAATACGAAGCCAGTCCATGAGAGCTGGTTTTGAGATGAGCCTGAAGGCCAGTGAGGGTTTTGAGGGCAACCAGGAGCCTCTGTGGTCAAAGCATTCACACTTCTGTGGTCAGACAACCTGTTCCTGCACCACAGCAGACGACTCTGGCCCGCGTAACCAAAGAGCGTCACGTCAGAAGCATCTGGAGAGTCCACAGGGATGAAGGAAAGACTGAATGACCATTTTTCCGGAAAACACAGAAATGGGGTCACGCTGGAGATCTAGGCAGCAAGACCCACAGATTTGTCTCTTTGTACGAAAAGTCACCAGGCGATGATGATGCCAGTCGGCAGATGAGAACCTTGGTGCAGGTTACATTTGGGCAGTACCTGGGCTAAGAGACATGTCAACCTGAGTACTATTAATGGGTCAATTCAATCCTGTGTCTAACTTCTGTTATAAAATGCCTACTGTGTGCCAGGCGCCGTGCTGGGCACTAGAATATAAATACAAGCAAAAATCAAACGCTCTCATCAAGGCCTTGAAATGTGAAGAAGGGATGAGGCGAATATTAAGGCAACCACAGTTCAATGTGGCTGGTATACAGAGGTGTCCACTCACTGGTGCCATCAGCCCAGAGCCCAGTGTCGTGTGACCTACTGTCCTACCACAGGTAGATTTCCATTGAAACTTCTAATATAAGATCACATCAAACTCGGATGAAAAATTATATTTCTTTATCTTCCGTAAAGGTTTTACTGAGGAAAGTGTTCATTGGATGGCCTATAGCATAAAAAGTTTCACAATCAATTCCCCTTGAATGTCAGTGCTAGGAAAATGTTTTCTCTTCAGTGGAATGCGATGGTGACACTTATGTCAGACCATGGGATTTTTGTGACTTACCCTGTTTCCCTTTTTGCTTTGATTGCTAGGAAACTCCCACTTCATTCAAATTTAGCACATTACCGCCATAATCATATCTGTCCTGGATCTTTAGTGCAATTCTCCTTCCTCTATCACTGGCTTCTTTTCTGGTTCTCTAATAGCTGTGTCATTTAAATTGTTTTTTACATTTATTTATTTTTGAGAGACAGACAGACAGACAGAGCATGAGTGGAGGAGGGGCAGAGAGAGAAGGAGACACAGAATCCGAAGCAGCCTCCAGGCTCCGAGCTGTCAGCACAGAGCCCGACGTGGGGCTCAAACCCACGAACTGTGAGACCATGACCTGAGCCGAAGTCAGATGCTTAACCGACTGAGCCACCCAGGTGCCCCTTATAGCTGTGTCTTTTAAAACAAACCGGTTGAAATTCTTTCCGGAAACAGTCAAGTTATCGAAAATGATTACAGTGCAGTTGAGAATGCAGCATCATTTTATGAAAATAGATTTTAGACCGGATTGGATGCTCATATTTTTTTCAGTTGAATTTTTTTTTCACTTTTTTTTAATGTTTATTTACTTATTTTTGAGGCAGAAAGAGCAGGCAAGGGAGGGGCAGAGAGAATAGAAGAGAGAGAATCCCAAGCAGGTCCTGCGTTGTGCCCGGCGCAGGCTTGATCCCACGAACCGTGAGATCATGACCTGAGCTAAAGTCAAGAGGTGGACACTTAACCGACTGGGCCACTCAGGCGTCCCCACTGGTGAACAGTTTTAACCCGTGTAAGATGATGTGAAGTACCCAAGGGCTCATGACGAAATCCTTGCTGCCTCGCCCCTGTCTCTGTCTCTACTTAATCGGTTTTCCAGTTTGCTAGCCGTGTCCTGCCCCTCCCAGCTCTTTCTTCCTACCTGAGTCCCTTGGGAACATGAACTTCACCTCCGCTCTGCTTGCCTAAGCCCCGCGGAACCTGCTTTTCTGACTGCCAGAAGTCTCTCTGAGACACTCTCCCGGCCTTCCCCACGCTGTTCCCACACTCCCGCCTGCAGGGTGATTTGTTGGATGTGGGTCCCTTTCTGGGTGAAGGGGAAAGAGGTAGAAACCACTGTCTTAAAAGTACAGGTCACTGTGGCTTCTCTGGTTTCCTCACTTGGCAATGAAAAACCGGATTGTTATCTCGAAATGGCATGTCCCCCCCCCGCCCCTCCCCGGGTTCTAAAATATTAAACGTATATGCACACGCGTACACAGACATAAATAAAAGGCATCCGCAGCTCAGGCTCACCCAAGCCAGAGACACTGGCAATATATAATCAAGCAGGAGATTTTTTTCAGGTGATATTTCCTTCCTTCCAAACATCCACCCATATATTACGGCACTGACAGCAGAACCCACATTACAGGCACTTTTATTTTCCATAACCGTTATCCAAAGAAGTTTCTCCTTGTGGAATGGCGGGGTTTGTGTGCACGGACGTAAGGCCATGGCTGATTCTGTGTTATGACATCCCTCTTCCCTGATGAGGAAAGACAGGATATTTCTCTGGTTTCTCTGTCACTGGTGAGTTCTCCTCCCTTCTTTCTCCATGAAGATAGATGTCATAACAGAGATGAGCAGTCAGGTAATTTCTCTCCCTCTATGCGGAACACGTAAACGTTGCCAGTGGCTGACGGGAAGTTGGTGCGAAGAGGGCAGAAGTCTCTTGCCACCTGCCTGATAGGGAAGTAGAGGACGGAGACGTGCCCGCCCTGCTCCAGCCGGTGCTGTCCCGCTTCCCTGGGAGGCGCCCTGGTTCCCGTAGACAGCAGCTGTCCTGAGCCATCCTGTCCCCTGCGTCCTCTCAAAACCCCCCGACCATGCTTTCCCCTCTGATCTATTGCTCCTGCAACCAACTTCCTGTTGCTTTTGCTCTTGTTCTAGAGCCCACCCTGCCTTCCCCTCTGTCTCAGAGAAAGGGGATCTGTTTCCTCCCCTTCATGCCAAGTCTAACTCTTCATTCCTCTTGGGCAACACGTGTCATTCACTTAAGCCCGTTCTCTCCAGCCTATGGAAGCTCTCCCAATTGGCCATCCAAGCAAGGGATGACTCCCATGGGCCGTGGAAAACCAAGGCATCACCCGCTCAGCTCCCCGGCCAGCCTGTGCCTCCTCACCTTTCTTACGCATGCTCTTACTTGGCCTCCCAACTCGCATGTCGTTCGACATCCTCTTTCATGTTCTGTCTTTCCCTGGCTTCTGGGATGACAACGTCTCTTGTTTCTTGGGGCATGTCCTTTGCTTATTTTTTTTAAGTGTATTTGTTTTTAAGTTTTTTTTAGCGTTTATTTATTTTTGAGAGACAGAGACAGGGAGCAAGCAGAGGAGCGGCAGAGACAGAGAGAGAGAGAGAGAGAGAGACAGAATCGGAAGCAGGCTCCAGGCTCTGAGCTGTCAGCACAGAGTCCGACGCGGGGCTTGAACTCTCGAACTGTGAGATCCTGACCCGAGCCAAAGTCGGACGCACAACCGACTGAGGCACCCAGGTGCCCCCCTTTGCTTATTTTGCTGCATCTTCCTTCTCTGTCCGCCCTTAGGTCTGGGTTGTGTACCAGCTGACAATGCACTCACTTGAAAGAGAATGTCCGCTGACAGTGACTTCAATGAGGAAGAGTCAGAGACGTCTGAAGGTGGCCAGAAGCCGGCATTGCTTTGTTGATCGGGGGTGCCATCTTGGACCCTTAGTGGGCCGGCTTTCATTGTCACGCTTACCACCTCATGCTTGAGGGACGGCTGCCACCTAAGGCTTGTGTTCTCCCATCAGCATCCAAAGCAGGGAGGATGCACAGGTGCCAAAACCATGTTGCTCACATCTTTCCCAGCAGCCCCCGCAGCATGACTCTTATGCCTCACGGCCAATCAGCTCACCTCCACACGTGAGAGAAACTGGGGACACGGGGTGTGTGCAGCAAATGGAAATAGGACTGTCATCACCGTCATGATGAACCAACCCAGGCCGATCCCCTGGGGTCTGGAGAAGAGTGTGTCTTCTCAGAGATCAAGGAGGCACCACGCGTAGTGAGTGGGTTGACCTCTGTCCCTCTGAAAGGCATGTCCAAGTCCTAACATCCTGTACCTGTGAACGTGACCTTACTTAGAGTAGGGTCTTAGCATTTATAAAAGGTTAAGGATCTCAAGATGAGATCACCTTGGGTTGAGGATGGACCCTAAATCCAGTCACTGGTGTCCTTGTAAGAGAAGGGAGACTGAGACTTGCGACCCAGAGGCACACGGGAAGAGACACGGGGAGAAGGCCATTGGGACAGGTGCAGAGACTGGAGTGATAACAGCTGTAAGCCAAGGATCACCAGAAGCTCCCGGAAGCTGGAAGAGGCCAGGAAGGATCCCAGGCTAGAGCGTTTGGAGGCCGACATCTTGATTTTAGACTTCCGGCCTCCAGAACTGAGAGACTAAATTCTGCCTTTCGAAGGCACAATGTTTGTGGTAATTTGTTACGGCCGCCCTAGGATCAAAGGTGCCACCCAACTCACCGAACCCCCGACTGGAGTTCCGTGAACAGGCAAGACAGAGCAGATGGGGAGTGGCTGGTGGGCAAACAGCGAACAGCGTCCCTTCTGTCTTTGACTATTTTGTTTCGCAACCAACTTTCCCAGATTGACCTCACCCACTTCCGTGACCCCAGCTTTTCCCTTAAAGCCAGAGACCCTCACATCTCTCTCATCACCAGCCGCTTCTCTCCTGCGCTCCAGACCCGCCTTTCATCTACAACGGACTCCCAGAAATGCCACTTGACTGTCTCGTGGGACGTGGAGGCATGTCTTAAACGTCAAACACAGCCTCAGCATGACTCGAGTTGAAGCAAACGTCCTTCCTGCAACCTTCCTGGGGGTTTCTGTTTTACCCCCACCCCCCATTGCCTCCACTGATCCGGCCTCAGTCTTATCTGCTAGAGGCACCGAGAACCTCTACGTAGGTTGGCCTTCCACTCTTGTCTTGCAACTCCATTTGTCCATCACGGAAATTTCTGGAAGGGACGTGTGGGCCACGACACTTCAAAACACGTCTCATCGTTGGGACGCCGAGACACCACGGTGACAACACCTTACACACAGAGTTTTAGCAACTCTCCAACGCTGGCTGTTCGATATTGTTATGTTTCAAGTTAGAAACAAAATTTCTCACTTCTCTTCTATATAAGCTTCAGAGTCCATTTAGTTAAAAAGCGCCCCATGTGTGCAAGGCGGGGTGTGGGAACCTCTAAAAGCTGGTCACCGCTTGCAACTACTTAGAAGTGTGGCTTGGGGTTTTTCTCTGCCATGTAACGCTGATGATAGATGTTATCAGAGAGTATGGGAAATGGGGTCTTTGGGGGGGATGGTAAAGAGAGTGGGG
Organism: Panthera tigris; assembly: GCF_018350195.1. Lineage (NCBI taxonomy): Eukaryota > Metazoa > Chordata > Mammalia > Carnivora > Felidae > Panthera > Panthera tigris. Next base: position 138,999,624 of record NC_056665.1, read on the forward strand.
AGGGACAAGGAGACCTTACTTTTCCCAGGGAGGCAGAGCGGATTCCTGGAAGGAATCTAAACTTTAAAGGAGTTTTGAAGGACAAGAATCACGCAGCGAGAGGTCAGGTATGATTCCTCTTACATTCTCTAGCATCTATCACATGCTTGGTATATACAAGGAAACCAGTAAAGGTTTATTCAACAGAGGGATGGGGAGTTGAATAAACAGATGGATGGATGGGTGGATGGATGGATGGACAGATGGACGGAGTAAACGAACATAGAGGTAGATGGATGTGTGAATAAATGAATGAGTGAACAGAAAAATGGGTATACGTATAAATGATGGATATATGACTAGCCTTGCCAATTTCCAGTGGAGGATAGTGCTATTGGGAGAATATTTTCCAGCTGTTATAGTATACAAGTCCTCATTACTCTAGGCAATGAATGTTGGCCGTATTAATTTGGACAACGTTTCAACGAAGGGAAGGAAGAGAAAGGTTCCGTTAATCCCATAAACCTATTTTGAGCCTTGAGCTCTGTCTGGGTTGGTTGCAAGAGCCTCCAGGAGCTTACCTGTGAGCAGAATTATGAGCACAGGGTGACAGACACCATGAAGACAGGTAGTCAAAGAAGGAGAGAATTGGGGGTCTCTGACTCCCCTGGCCAGATCTACTCCCCTTATATAGTTTCCCTTTGCTCAGTTTCTCCTCTTTAGGGGCCAGGCCGCAGTCATCATGGCGCTCTGTTCTATTACCACGTGTCCCTGGTGGATGTCAGGCTCCGTGAGGGCAGGGACCACATGTGGCTTTGCTCACCCCTTTATTCCCAGCACTGATCGGTGTCTGATGGATGGTAGGTCTTCAACAAATAGACAGTGATTGACTGGGTGAATGAACAAAATGAACAGGAAGCTTCCCAGAGAAGGTGACCTGTGTTCTTGCAAATGAAGAGAAGTTCTGGTGGGCGAGGTCAGAAAGGACTTTCCCGGTAGGAGAGGCAGGTGCAAAGGCTCAGAGGGACATTGGGTGGCGAGTGCAGAGAAGCCCATGCAGCTCCAGAGACACAATGGGAGAAGAAGGGGGTCGGGGGTGGACAGGCAAGCAGGGACCACCCTGGGGGGCCGGACAGCGTCCCTTTGAGAACATGGCTTTATTGAAGGCTTTTAAACGGGAAAGCGAGCGCCTCAGCCTCATAGGTCCTTCTGGGCACCGAGTGGGGGACATATGGCGGCAGGTTTCACGGCCATCCCAGAGGAGCAAACCCTCCACCCGACAGAGGTTGTCCCTTCCCAGGAGACCTTGGGCAAAGTCCTAAACCAGTCTGGGCCCCACCTGTCCCATCCGCGGGTCGAGAGGTTGGACTGGACACCTGTGAGGTCCCCGAGGCTCTGACATGCTACGTATGACCTCTATAGGAAAGCCAGCGCTCTGTTTGGCGAACCCACTAACGTTCTCCCCCCCAAGCACCGCCCTTGTGGATAATGGTTCTTTTAAAGCCACTCAGTGCTGTATTGACAGAAATTAAATTAGCCATCAGCGCAGGCAATCAGTGGCTATGGGGCTGTTAAAGGTAATAAAGGCGACACTCTCCAACCATAGTCAATTACGCTGTGACATCGTGAGGAGAAGGGACAGCTGCTTCTGATTGGAAGGGCGGCCAGGGAGGCTTGCCCCGCACCCACTGAAGGCTCAGGTTCAAACCTCACTTCAAGGCCAATCGTTGTTCTTTATTGAGATGGGCGGTGCAACGCGGATGTGCTCCTGGGGACACGGACGCTTGGAGGGAATTTAAAGGCTAAGTGACTTCAGAGGGCCGTAGAGTCAGGGGTCCTGGGTATACAGAGGGGGCCAGACTCCTTCCAAACAGGAAATCCACGGGCATGGAGTCAAGAAGCCCCCGGTGAAACTCTTATGCGGCTCCGGGCTACTGTGCGCCTAAGGGCTAAGGGAGTCACCTCTCGGACCCTCAGGATCCTCTCCTCCCCTGGGTTTTTTCCAGGATGATTTGATAAGTTTGAGACTGCGTAGACCCGGTGCCCGGCTCCGTGGGGAGGAGTGTGGTTTCCCGCGATGGGCCCGACACCATTTCTATCCTCTCACACAGCTTGTGGGCCAGAGGCCTGGGCCCCCTTCCCCAAGGTTCTAGGGACTATTTGCCTTTTGCGTGTATCCAGGGCGGGCAGCGGTGGGGAGAGGAAATTCAGCAGCGGGGGGACTGGAGGCTTCCATATCTTCCTTGAGTCTGTTGCTATGTGTAGGCTGGACAGACAGGAGGACTTCTCTGACCCTCTGTTTTCTCCTCTCTACATGGGGTTGTGGAAGGGGTCAATTAGGACCCTATAGTCAGTCCTGCTTTAACGCATGTTTTGAAAACAACGCTTCGTCCCAACGCGACCTAATGATCAGGGAACAGTTGGGCCCGGCTTGGATTCCGTGTTTGCATGGATGTGATTTCATCCCTGAGAAAAGTAAGTGGAAGCAGGAGAAAACTCAGGACCCAGCTGGCCAGAGCCGCACAGCATCACACGGCGGGCACGCACACCCTCCCGCCGTCTGCCGGCTCCCTCACTTCCGCGTGCGTGGAGTCACCCACGCCGAACTTCCCCACCGATGCCGGCCGTCGCCTGCACACCACTCTCCGTAACTCCTAACCGCGCCCCGTCCCAAGCCCGAAGCCACCTGCAGCCTGCAGCCTTTTCGCCTGGTGAGGTGCTGGGTTCACACAGCGTTCATACCTTTCTCAAGGACTTAACAGAAAGCTGTTAAGGTCTTAAAAGTCTTAAAAATCCTTATCCGGTTAATGACATTAAGGTGAAATTCACATCGTATACAGCTAACCGTTTTACAATGTAAAACTCGGTCGTGCACAAGGTTGTGCAACCGTGAGCTGTATTAACTTCCAAACCTTGTCATGACCCCAAAGGGGTCTTATCTATCTTTTTGTGTGTGTGTGTGTTTATTTCTTTTTGAGAGAGAGAGAGAGAGAGAGTGAGCAAGGGAGGGGCAGAGAGAGGGGGAGAGAGAGAATCCGCACTGTCAGCACAAAGCCCCATGTGGGGCTCAGTCACATGACATGTGAAACCATGACCTGAGCCGAAGTCAAGAGTTGGACGCTCAACCAATTGAGTCACCCAGATGCCCCCTAAAGGGGTCTTTCCTTCTTATAACGCACTGCTGATGACATGTTTGAGTGTGTGGCCCTAAGCCCCTTTTTGCCACGATCCCTGTGGTTTCCACTGGGGGATTTTGCAAAGTGAATGGTCGTATAGCAAAACCAACTATACGCGTTGTCGTTCCTACAGATTTGGTGAGGCTGACCATATTAGTCTTTTTGTCTGGGTTCTCCAGAGTAACAGAATCAACAGGAGATGTAGAAATATTAAATACGTATATAGATTATACAGTTAGATTAAATGTACTTATATCTGTATCTATATTTTATAAGGCATTGGCTCATGTAGCGATGGGGGCTGAGAAATCTGAGATCTACAGTCAGCAAGCTGGAGACCCAGGGAAGCCAAAGGGGTCATTCCAGCCTGGGTCCGGTCCAAGGGCAGGGAACAGCCTGAAGACAACCAGTCGGAGAAAAAGAATTCCTTTTTAATCAGACTTTGTTCTAGCAGACCTTCAACTGATTGGATGTGGCCCACCCCCAACCTGCTTTACTCAGTCTGGAAACAAATGCTCATGTCATCCAGAAACACGCTCACAGACACGCCCAGAATCACATTTGACCAAATGTCTGAGCTCCTCGTAGTCCAGGCAAGTTGACACGTACAATTAACCACCACACTGAATGACGACATTTCAGTGCCCAGAAAAATAACAGCGGTAGACAGCACCAGGAGGACCCACAATCCTCAGGCATGAAAGAGGGAACCTTCCGAGCAGGGCAGGAGAGAAGGGCCTCTCTGCCTAATAAGTGACATAACTTTCTAGGTGTGCTGCTGTTCACCCGATTGTCTAGTTGGGGGTGACGTGGTGGCTCAGGGAGGAGGGAAGGGAGAAGGGAGATCAGAGGGACAAGATGACAGGGGGAGGTGGGAAGTGGCTCAGAGATGTTCCCCACACTGAGAGAAGCTGTGGGGCTTCTACATGGGAGGTCAAATATTTACTTTTAGGTCACGTGCTTTGCTATGTTGATCTGTGATAGGATCATTTTCTTATTTTGATTCTGTATCTTGCAACTTTACTGAATGCGTTTATTACTTTGAAGAGGTTTCTGGTGGCGTCCTTAGGGCTTTCTATACACAATAGCTTTGTCATCTGCAAATAGTGACAGTTTTACTTTTTCCTTTCTGATTTGGATAGATTTTATGTCTTTTTCTTGCCAACTGCTCATGCTAGGATTTCCAATCCCCTGTGGCATAAAAGCAGTGAGTGAGCGTCACTGTTTCATTCCTGATCCTAGAAGACTGACCATTTTCTATTACCCCCTGGACCTTGTGAAATGCTGCTAAATGCGGCCCCCACGTTGCTTGGAAAGCAGCCCATGGGGCTCTTCGTCTGCAGAGTCTGCAGAATTCTCCTTAGTGTGGAGGGAAAAATCTCTTTGTGTCCACATTTGTTGGTGGACACTCAGACCCTACCTTAGTCCAGGCTCTTGGTTGTGAGCTCAAAACATCCAAAGGGGACATATGGACTCTGGTGAGTGAACAGCCTGCCTTCAAGGCTGGCTTCAGGACAGGTTTGAACAAGAGGCCCATGAAGTCCCACTGGCTGACTTCATTTCTCCATATGCTCTCACACTGCCTTCCTCTGGTCGCTGGCCTTGTCCTCTGGTTGACCATCTCCAGTCAACCCTTCCACTTCCCTTCAACCCACCCCAATATGGCGCCTGTTCCTACCACTCCATTGGTATCCGGGGACTCCTGTTGTGCTCCCAATAAATGAGCTCTTGTCTATCTTTCTCTTCTTTGACAAGCTCTCTCCTTAGAGATCCCATATATCAGTCATACTTGACCTGTCCCAAACTGAGCTCCTTGCTTCTTCCTCAAACCTGTTACGGGTTTCCAATCTCAGAAAATGGCTCCATAGCAATAATGGTTACCGTGGTATCATAATGAGAGGAGTTATAAGGTATTTAGATGGGCTCTAGAAACTCTCAATTAACTATTTGCTTACTAATAACAATAGTAGGGTTTCCATAAACGTGTAAGGAATAAGGCGCCCCCATGGTGACCTATCTTGGGGTTACTTTGTGTGGTCCTTCATTTTTTTCTTTATATATTCCAGTGACTGACCTTGCAGCCACCATGTAAAAAAATATAAATATATGCATAATTTATATGCATAATTGTATGCGTATGCATATGAATAAAATATATGCATAATTACATGCATATATGCATAACTATATATATAATTCTTGCTCTTATCACCTGGAATTGTCTACCCTGTCCAAAGCCAAAAAACCCATTTCAAATGATCTGGCTCCAAGCTGAGTGTGGCCATGATATTTCCAAAAGAACTGTATCAGAAGGAAAATTCTCATCATGGAATCCATTCATTTTCTAGTTTGGGCAGAATGTTATCAATGCTTCTCTTCCACCACTTGGAAGAAAGAGCCAAGATAGAAATAATGACAATGAAATTAACATTAACAATGATTCCCATGGACTGGGCCCAATTCTAAGTTCTTTGTAGATACGGGAAACCTCGGATTGCGAGTAACCTGTTCTGCGAGTGTTCCCAAGACGAGCCAACATTGCTAATAAATTACAACTTGATAAACGAGTGAGGTCCTGCACCACGAGTAGTCCGTGAGGCTGGATGTCACGTGATCACAACTGAGCCAGTGGTTCTCGGAATTCGCTTTGATAGACAAGTGCTTTGGATTACACGCACGTTTCCGGAACGAATTACGCTCGCAAACCAAGGTTTTACTGTACCGATTCATTTTATCCTTGTTATAGAGAGGTAGCCTTATTAGACATACTTTGCAGAAAAGGAAACCTGTCTAAAATCACACAAGTGGTCAGTGGCAGACCTAGGCTTCGCGCCAGGTGAAGTCCATTTCCCGAACCGCCGTGCTTTACTGTTCCATCGAAGACCTTACATCACACTATCACGCGCCCACAGACGTTACTTACCTGCCTCCAGGATGCCTTCTCTGATGCCCCGGATGTGACTCGACTCACCGGTCCTGACTGCCTTCACTTCTTTCTGAGGCACAAGGCAGGGCGGGAGCCGGCCACAGCTACCGTCCGCTGGGTTTGGGTCTTGACTCAGCCACAGCTCCCGCGTGGGATGTTGGACACGTGATGTATCGCCCCTGAGGCTTAGTTTCCCCACACGTCAAACGAGCATAATAGCAGCTGTGAGGATTACACGAAATGAAAGGCAGGCACGCTTAACACAATGTCTAGCACCCAGTCAAACCTCTATAGATGGCGGTAATTCCGGCCGGGCTACCATTGTTGTTGTAGTTTTCACGCACTACATTGCCAAGGCCTCGTTCCAATATTTGCCCTCAGGACCTGGGATAAAACCTAGCCTTTAGCCGACACTTAATTAAAGGTTTGTCGGATGGAATTTAATATCTTTGGGTGGACTCACCACATCTCTCCATGCCTCGTTCAAGGCAGATGACCATTCTTTTCAAAAGACAAGCTTAGGTTGGTAGTTTCCTTTATAAGTGAATGTTAACAACAGTTGAAAATATGTGTTCAATATATTTTTTGTGCTGCCAGTTCTTAGTCATCGTTTAATTAAAAGTACTTTTTTATTGAATGTTAAACTGTCAAGATTGTCTTTGTGTGAAGAGTGGGGAAGGTTGCCATGGAGAGGTTCATGTTGCTATGTGACTCTTGTGTCAGAGCCGGAATCAAAATGGTAAATGGTCATGTCAATTTTGATAAAAAAAAAAAAAAAAAAAAAAGGATCCTCAACAGCTTCATTAAAAAGAACTTTTATTTCTTCCTTTCTTGTCATTGTGCCAAGAATAACAGAAGGGGAAATATTGGATTTTGTAAAGAGGCAGACAATGGGGCCAGCTGCGTGCACCATCAATGGTGAGAAAGTTCATATCAATTTGCTGGAGAAGTCATGGATGGCCCCCTTTCTCCCGATTGGCTACTCCATGGGCGGGTTCTTTTCTCTTTTCTTTTCTTTTCTTTTCTTTTCTTTTCTTTTCTTTTCTTTTCTTTTCCTTTTCTTTTCTTTCCTCTTCCCTTCCCTTTTCTCTTCTCTTCTCTTCTCTTCTCTTCTTTCTCTTCTCTTCTCTTCTCTTCTCTTCTCTTCTCTCTTCTCTTCTCTTCTCTTCTCTTCTCTTCTCTTCTCTTCTCTCTTCTCTTCTCTTCTCTCCTTTCCTCTTCTCTCCTCTTCTCTCCTCTTCTCTTCTCTTCTCTTCTCTTCTCTTCTCTTCTCTTCTCTTCTCAACTTCTTCCTATTGGAATCTGTGGTCATTTTGGCTTTGACTCAACATCTCAGATGGGTTCAGGGACGGTGCCCTTCAGACGTCCCTGTTGGACTCCTCCTGCCGATCAAGGTCTGAGGTCTCATTTGGGTCCTGCAGATTATAAAGAAGCGTAGACTCACCTTGGGTGCTCCCGGCTGGCTTGGCTCTGGACAGTGTGAGGACACTGTCCCCAGCACTTGAGCCTTTATTTGGCACGTGCAGACACACGGACAAAGCAACCATTGTGTTCTAGACGGTGTTGCGTTAGCCGATACTCTGGGCATCTCATTACTTTCCAGCGTGAGCACCTTTACTTAAGCTCTTCCCTTCTCCAGGCATGCCCTCTCCTCTCCTTGTCACCTAGCCTATTTTTTTTTTTTTTTCCTTCCTCAAGACCCAGAGTTAGTCTTTAATTATTCCTTGCAGCCTAGCATAGTGGTCAAGTGCATAGACTCCGGAGACAGAAGGCTTGCACTGGCATGTTCCAGCTGAGTGACCTGGGTAAATTTCCCAACCTCTCTGTGCCCGGATGTTCTAAGTCCCCATGGGGAAGAGAGGGTTACCATCTCCTTTCCCTGATGCTTGGGCCAGCGGGCTCTTGCAAATACACTGGAGGTTTCTGGGCACTGCCAGGTTTCGTTATTTGCTGGTCCAACGGTTTGAGTGGCCAGGGACCAGAGACTAGCTCAACGGGTCAGTTGGGGTCACCAGTGGGAAGATATTCTTTCTCTGAATACTGGCTTTTAATGAGACCATGTCTGAGAGGTCTTTCTCTCTTCTGAAGAAGATTTTGCTCTGAGTTAACTTCCCAGAATGCTGATGTCTCCTAGTCCCTCTGGGCCAGACATAGTGACTTCCTTTTTGGAGTGGTTTGTAACGGTGCTTTGGTCCTGGCTGTCTGAATGGTTAGCTGAATAAGTAAACTTTTGCTCAGTTCTGGCTACATGTCCAGTGCAGATCCAGATCCTATAAGCCACGCCGTCAATATAAGAAGAGAGACTGCATGTTTTGAACCTTGGGCCAGGCAGGGAAGATGTTATGGGTTAAACTGGGTCCACTCAAAAGATGTCCAAGCCCTACCTCCTGGCACCGGTCAATGTGACCTTATTTGGAAACAGGGCCTGTGCAGGTGATCAAGTTAAGACGAGGTCTTTAGGATGGGCCCTAATCCAACAAAATAAAAGTTTGGACACAGAGGCAGACCTGCACAGACGTTCGTGGGGGAGAATGTCCCATGAAGGGAAAGGCGGGGACGGGTGATGTGTCTGTAAGCCAAGGGACACCCAAGACGGCCGGCAAACCACCAGAAGTTAGGGGGGATGCCTGGAGGAGATCTTCCCTCACAGCCCTCAGAAGGAACCGCACCATGGATACCCAGATCTCAGACTTCTAGACCCCAGGACTGAGACAGTTTTCTGTTGTTTGTGGTTCTTGGGATGGCAAACCCTGGAAAGTAATACAGGAGACTAGCCGGGCCCGGCAGACACTGGCGTGAGAAATACCGTGAATACCGTGTGGGGTTACGTGTTCCGCGAGCGGGCAAGAGGAAGCAAGAGGACAGATAGCAGCCAGGAAGCCTTCCTGGAAGAGGTGCTGACCTTCACAAGATGAGTACAGTTGAGATCTGTAGGGATGGAGTGTGGAGGTGGGCAGGCGGGGGAGGGACCTGGAGAGAGATGTCAGAGCTGAGGTCGTTTGCGACAGACCCTTTTCGCCTTTTGGGTTTTTCTCTGCTAGAACTGCCTTCCTGCCAATTTGTTGACTAAGACGACAGTGCCTCATGGAAAAAGAAGCTACCTCTTTCCCCCTTGGAGGTCCCTGGTACGAGCTAACTCGACCTTTCCGTGGGAGGCTTTGCTTTGGAAAAACATGTTGTTCAACCAAAAGGTGAGGGGGTGCGCGCATACTTCAGGCCGGAATTCACGGAGGCGTCTGTTCTTCTGGAAATTCTGCCTCGGTTGGCATAGTTGGAGACGGGCGCTCACTGGGACCACAAGCGTTTTCTTGCCACCCTTTCTCTGGAGACAGTGCCATCCTGGGCTGCCTCTGAACACCCGCATGTGCAGAATTATTACGTGTTAAAATCATCGCATATTGGGGTGCCTGGGTGGCTCAGTCGGTTAAGCGTCTGACTTCAGGTCACCATCTCACAGTCCGTGAGTTCGTGAGTTCAAGCCCCGCGTCGGGCTCTGGGCTGACAGCTCAGAGCCTGGAGCCTGTTTCGGATTCTGTGTCTCCCTCTCTCTCTGACCCTCCCCCATTCATGCTCTGTCTCTCTCTGTCTCAAAAATAAATAAAACGTTAAAAATTTTTTTTAAAAAAAATAAAAAAATAAAAATAAAATAAAATCATCGCATCTGGGGGAGCGGAAGGTGGGGGTTAAGGGTTCCCCTCCAACAGCAAGAAACCAGAGTCAGGGGTGTTTGTTCTTTGTGAGGATGGGAGAAGTTGGTGGCTGGGGCAGCGAGGCTCGTGGCACTGGGGGGCCCTGCACTGTCTTCCCGACCCCTCTCTCCATTTACACCCCTTCTAGGATGAAAAGCTCATACAGCGAACGAAGGGCGCACGGATTGATCTCCCCCTCCCCGCTTTCCACCCGCACCTGCCTTTTAGCCACGCCCCACGCCCTTCGGGCCTCAGTGTGGTGATTTCTGTTTGAACCCAGCAATCCTGTGCGTCCTGGAGGGCTGTGCTTGCCGCCCCGGGGTTCCCCGCGTGGCCCCCGGGGTTCAGGCTGCGCGTGGGCAGGTGGCGAGGCCACGGGCAATGCGGTTGTGTTGACGGTCAGCTTGTCTGCAGTCCCCTGGGCGTGCTGGGCCGGCGTGTGGTTCTCCGCGAGCGGATACGCGGTCACGGGTGGGCAGGCGCGGGGGAGGGGTGGGGGGTGCCGGAGGCGCACTGGGTGGCGCACCGCTGTCGGGGTGCGTGCGTGCTTGCAAGGTGCGCGTGTGCAAAGTCCGTGCCTGAGGCCGGTGTGCAGGGGGCGGCACCTGTGTGCCTGGATGCCTCTCGGGGGCGTGGGGAGCGGGGTTCACGAGTGTGGGAAGATGTGGGTCCGTCTCCATTTAGACCGTGACTTTCAGAGCATCCCAGCCCCATTTTCCACACCTTCCCGCCCTTCACCCGAACTGGACCTTCATCTTCTTCCCTCTTGCTTACCTTCCTGGCGGCTACATTCCGCGCCCCCCCAACCCGCGCACCTTTTCTCCCCCCCCCCCCCCCCCCCCCCCCCCCCCGCCTTTCCAGTCCATGACATCATCCAAACCCTCAATGAGGGAAAGAGGAGATTAAAAAAAAAAAAAAAATCCTTCCCTGGCAACCAAAATACCTTTAATGTAGCATAATTACCGCCGCTCTGCCCCCTCTCCCTCCCCCGCTGGGACAATTCCACAAGCCCTACAACATACACTTAAATCTTCAACTTCTCAGAGACACTACACGCAGATGGGAAAGATTTGATTAAAATTACAGTGCTTTAGGTTCAACTTCACCTATTAAGGAAAAAAAAAAAAAAAAACCCCAGATCGGGTGCTGGCCTTTTTTCCCTTCCCAGAGAAATAACTAGGCCACGGTAATTACCCAGGGCCCCGCTGTGCGCCCTCAAAGGCTCCCCCGGTGGTATTTTCCTGCTACCTGTCTTTGTACAGATGTTGACATCAACATGAGTGATAACTCTGCCAGCTCAGAGGGGTTTCTCTCTGTCTTCCTCTCCCTCCTTCCCTTCCCTCCTTCCTCCCCTCCCTCCCCCCTTCCTTCCTCCCTTCCCTCCCCTCCCTCCCCCCTTCCTTCCTCCCTTCCCTCCCTCCCTCTCCCCCTTCCTTCCTTCCTTCCTCCCTCCCCCTCCTTCCTTCCTTCCTTCCTTCCTTCCTTCCTTCCTTCCTTCACTTGTTTTTTTATTTTAATCCTCCAAAACAGAGGAGGAGGAAAGAAAAGCAAATGCATTCTCTGTCCCCATGGCGATTTGCATCTGAGTGTCCGGGGACAGTCTCCTCTGTTACCCACATCCTGTGTGTCTGGAGTTTTCCCTGAAGGGAGATGCTAGTGAGGAGCCGCCCACAACCTCGGGCCAGCAATGCCTGCCTCTTCCAGGAAGCCTTCCTGGGCCCCCTCCACCCCCAGCTTCAGCAGGATGGCACTCTGTCACCTGTCATTCCTCTCCTGGGGGTCCAGAGCTCCCTAAGTCCAGACTGCAGACTTGTTACCCTCGGTACCTTCTGAAACTCTGCACCCAGCCAGGGGCACCCAGCAGGACCACGTCTCCAGCTGGGCACAGTCAGCACAGAGCCCAGGGTACTGTTAGGGAACCACGAAAATCATTTAATTTTTTTTTGTAATTGAAAAAAAAAATCATTAATATAATACCGTGTATAATACAGTGTAATACCAACATGGGTGTAAAATATGTTTTTAGATGTGTGATTATGGAGGAAGGGGCCAAGGGGGTCGGCTGGGTGCACTCCCCCTCTTAGAACTCGGCTTCCTGAGCAGGCCTTGCCCCAGTCAGGAGCCTCTCCGGGGCCTCGGAAACTTTGTCTACACAGACCTGCCCCATTGGAGTTGACAGAGTCCGTTAAGCACGGTTCCCACCTCTGCCTTCTCAAGATCCCCGTCTCGATCTTTCGGGGTCCACTGGTTCACTCGGGCCACCTTTGGTTTTGCCCCTGTACTTGCAAGTTAGTCTGAAGCAGGCCGGTCCCCAGGTCTGGAGTCAGAAGAGGCAGATTCCAGGCTCGGGGCTGTGCCTTGCTTGCTAGGAGCCTGAGGAAGGCATTTTGCTTCTGTGGGTCAGTTTCCTCATCTGTCACACGGGCAGCACCGGCCCCGCCAGCATTTCACGGGGGCTACTCTGTGGATCTGAGAGAGAAGCTGGGAAGCCCCGGGTCCCAGGGGAAGTGGGAGAAAGGTCCAGAAAACAGAAGCTCAGGGAAGTGTGGCCCATCCCATCGGGGTCGCCATCTGGCCGTCTCAGATACCACCCTGGCTGGAGCCAACGGGGACCAATAGGGACCAGACAGCCCACTGCTCCCTAACTCTTGGTGGCCACTCGCCTCTTTGTTTAGGCCTGGTACACAGGCTGTGCCTCAACACCCACAGGGAAAGGTCATCGTAGGATGGGAGGGACGCCACCTGGGTTCTCCATCTGTGTGGCCTCTGATTAGCTGTGCAGCCAGGGCAAGTGGCTTTCCTCTCTGGTTCTCAGTGTCCTTATTCATTTAGTCCTTACCAGGGAGGCACGACTAAGGTAGTTGTTTATCCAGCACGGCTGGGGTCATTTTCAGCTCTGACTCTGATGCTTCAGCGATGTGTCCCTGTCCCCCGAAGCTCCGATCTTCCCCACATGGGCCAAGGCTGGGTTTCCTCATTGCTGGCCACTCTCCTTCTGCTCCCTCGGCATGGATCCTGAGGGTCAGACTCCTGAAGCTGCCTTAGGCACGCCACCAGCACCTGGGCTAGAAAAGTGCCCAGTTGGCACGGTGGTGTTCTGCCGGCAGGGGGGAAGCCCATGTGCCCGTGGCTGGCAGCTCCAGGCTGGTGAAGGGCACTGGCCGGGGCAGAGCCAAAGGGCCCTCCTCCTCCAGGCAGGACGGGGCTCGCCGGGTCTGGGCAGCCTCGCCCACAGCAATGACTGGAGAATAGTGTTTGACAAATCATGACCCGCCCCCCGGGTTCCCTCCATTTGTGTTCCCTTCTTGCTTCCTGGTGAGATTTGGCTAATGCCACCTCTTGTCCCATCCAACAAGCGAGTAGGTCCAAAGCTGTGCTAAGTAGGAGGCACACAGTGTGAACTGATTATCACTTATTCTCCCAGACGTTTTCTGGGTTAGGGGACGATGACGATCCTCATTTTAGAGAAGTTGAAGTTGAGAGAAGTTAATAGCTCACTCATGGTCACACAGCCATTAAATGGCTGAGCAAGATTCAAACCCTGTAGCCCAGTCCAGAGACTGTGTATATGCGTGTGTGTGTGTGTGTGTGTGTGTGTATCCTCTATAAGAATGGGGGCCGATTATCATAATTATTTGTTGCCGTTATGGTTATCTGTAATGCAATTATTATTATTATTATTATTATTATTATTCTTATTTGAGAGAGAGAAAGAGGGAAGGAGGGGCAGAGGGACAGAGAGAGAGAGAGAGACTCTTAAGCAGGGACGGATCCCAAGACCCTGGGATCATGACCTGAGCCAACATCACGAGTCAGACACTCAATCGACTGAGTCACCCAGGCGCCCCAATAATGCAATTATGAACTGAGCCCTTTGAGTTAAAATTTTATCAGGATCAGGTCAAGTAAGTAATATTTGCCAGATGGTATAGATCAGCTCCATTTCTGCCAATCCCATGAGACAGACAACGTCGCTCCCTTTTCAGAGGTGGAGAAATCGAGGTGCAGAAAGGTCAGGTCAACTGCCCGAAGTTGGCAGCTAGTAAGCTGTGGGGTCAATGTCAGATTTTGCTCACGTACACGCACGATAACCAGTGCAAGCAGTTACTCACCGTCTGTGCTGGTCTTGACGTCGTGCGGGGCCTAAGACGCACGCACGCGCTCGCGCACGCGCACACGCACGCGCACAGCCTCCCTCCCACCAGCGTCCTCAGTGCGGCCCGGTGCCAGAGGCAAGCCTGTGAACGGCTGCTCCCTGGCCCTGGTGCTCCTGGCAGCGTGGCCTATACCTTCCCTTCATCTCGTGTACCCGTGACACCTGACAATCTCCTTTTCTTGAAACACAGTAATCGCACCGGTGACACTTTTTAGAAACGAGGAACTCCGTGCGTAACATCCCATTCAGCCCCTCCAAAAGAAGCTGTTTTCTTTTTCACATTATTCTTCTGATATTTCACCTAATTGTAGGCAGCTCGTCTATTTCCTTTCGCGTGTGACTTTTTATTATTGGCGTTGTATCGTACACTTTTCATTATGTTTCTGCATAGTGGTCACTTTCAGGGAGTAGATCACGTTCCACGTGGAGATTAGCATAGTTTTTTATTCCTTTTCTTCAGTGTTGAGCTTCAATCTTATTTTAATTTACGTTTCTTTTATTACAAAGGAGAGGCCCAGGGGCGCCTGGGGGGCTCAGTTGGTCAAGTGTCCGACTTCGGCTCAGGTCACGATCTCAGGGTTCGTGAGCTCGAGCCCCGCGTCCGGCTCTGTGCTGACAGCTCAGAGCCTGGAGCCTGCTTCCGATCCTGGGTCTCCCTCGCTCTCTGCCCCTCCCCCACTCATGCTCTGTCTCTCTGTCTCTCAAGAATGAACAAATGTTAAAAAAAAATAATAAAAAAACACAAAGGGGAGGCCTATTTCTTGTTTGTATTTATTCTTGTTTGCAAACTGCCCTTCTCTTTGACCCACTAATACCGTTGTCTCCATTCGTTTTTACCCTGCGCTGTTTCATTTTTGCATATAGTAAGACACTTGTCTTTGAGATTTCTCCCATTACGTCAAAACTCAGAATGTTTGCAATCCTTCGCAGTTCTGACAAATACTTGAATTTTTTTAGTGCTATTTAACAATTTTTCATATTTCAATGTAGCCACCGGAATCGATGCTGGTTCGTAGGACACAGCCTGAATCTAAATGGACTGCCTCCTCAGTCACGAAGTAATCCTTATTGGTCTTTCTTATTGGTCATTTTTGACTCCCTCAACACATGTTTGTGAATCGTCGCACGAGGCCAGGCACCTGCTCAGCCCTGGGGACAGACTGAGCAGGACACGCTCAGGATGGCCTCACACGCTCTCTGGGTTTGCCACTCAGTTTCAAGGTGGGCTTGTCTAGTCTATATTCTTACCACACCATTTCAGTTCTTGTCGTCGTGCCATGTGTTTCGATATGTGGGAATTCGCGTTTGCTCGTTCTTTTTCACGTATTACGAAGGCGAAGTGTATCATTTAATCTGATTTCTAGAGAAGGTGGCAAACAACCATTTTCCATGCTGTCTGCCAGCCCAGGCCTGTGCAGCGAGCACTTACCTGGAGCCTGGGGCTGAGGATCGTGGATTCTCAGAGTTAAGAGACGTCCAGAAACGCCTGCCATCGGCTGTCCTCGGGACTCGCGGGTGACATTTGTACCTCCCCTTCAGGAGCATCTCCAACTAAAAGAAAATCTGCCCCCGGTACAGAAACCTGAGCTCGGGAATGAACTACTGATCTCGTTTAACACTTCATCTGATTCAGGTTCTTTTTTCCCCGATGACCCCCCCGCAGGAGTTGTCTGCCCTGTGCTGGAATGCTCTTAGCGACGAAGAACTCACTTCTTGGTCTTGTTGCCTTCCCAGGTAGAGCCCTGAAAAGGCCAGAAGCTTGCTTTGTGTCCCCGGATGGATAAAGGGGGCAGGTGAACTTGGCAAGATAACTCTGAGCTTTGAGTCCCGCAGACAAACCACCTGCAAACCCTCAAGCAGTTAGCAGATAGAAGGGTCCATTCAAGTCCCTTCTGACTCTTTTCTGCCCTGGGGAAGGCAGAGCTATTGTTCAGCTGTCAAGGAGCAGTGTTTCTTCATTCATTTATCTTAAATGTTTATTTATTTATTAGAGAGAGGGAGCGGGGGAGGGGCAGAGAGAGGAAGACAGAGAATCCCAAGCAGGCTCTGCCCTGACAGCAGAGAGTCCAACGCGGGGCTCGAACTCACCAACCGTGAGATCACGGCCTGAGCCGAAACCAAGAGTCCGACACTTAACCGACTGAGCAGCCCCAGGCGCCCCACCAAGGAGCACTATTGATTAGCAATGCTTGAGCCTCTGTCCATTTAGCTGAGCTCTCTAAACGTAACCTTGAGCCATAACCTCCATAGGCGGGGGTGGGGGTGGGGGTGGGGTGGGGTGGGGGTGGCTGGGAACCACTCTCCCAGGGGAAGGTCTCCAAACCAGGATGCATCCTGCTTCTTGATGTTTTCTTTCTCTCTTTTTCAAACTCCCGTGGGTATTTTTTTATGTTTCTAATTCATTTCAGTTTTCTCTAAGTTTTTGACTTTTCCTTTGGACGGAATGAGTGACTGCAGAGGAGAAACTTGGAAAGGACGTTTATTTTTAAGTCTTCAAAAAATAATAATTAAGAGCGAGAAAGAAACGGGGGGGGGGAGGAGGAGAAAGTCCTTCTGGATTTGGTTCCAGTTTGGGAAGTTTCAGGCCTGTGCTTATTGTAGCCAAGCCATTTGTCCCATCCCTATTTATACGACAGGGTGCAGAACTAGTTGTTCCTGCCGTGTCCTGCTGCCTGTCAAAAAGAAATCTGTCTTGGAGGAGAAGCCAATTAGCTCAACGTCTTTCATTTGGATGTGTTTCGCTCTTACCCCGAGTCGTGCTCCGCGCTGAGCCACAGAGTCCGGTGAGCGTGCGGGGCAGAGCCCAACAGGTCCGCCTGCTGAGGCCAGAGCCCGAAGCCAGAGCCCCCTGGAACCCAGACTCTGTCTGTCGTTGACCTTGCAATCTTAGGTTTGCTCCCTCCGCACTCTCCCCTGAAAAAATGGAAATAGCAGCAATCATAGCACCCGCCTGTCAATATTGCAAGTTTGGCAGAATTCTGTCATAACGGCAATAATAATGATGATGGCAATGATAATAGTTACCACTTCGTACGTGGCCGCCGCTGTGCTAAGTGACCCGGGTGCGGTAGCTCGCGCACTCCTCCCGGTAACCTGGGAGGCAGCGTTAATATCAGCCCCGGCGTGCAAAGCGAAGGTCGAACCGCTTTCCGCAAGGTCTAAGGGACACCCCACCGGTCCCCGGGTGACAGCGCGGCGTCTTCACCATCATCCAGAAAGAATCCTCTCAAATGACCAGCGATGTCCAAACCCGAGTGCCCTCAGCTGACTTTTGTATTATTTAGGGTGATGCTAACAGCTGTAACAACCCCCAACCTGCCAGTAGTTAGTTAGCCCGATAGGAGTTTCGATCTGTCAGAAATAAGAGCCTTCCAAACACACTGCGTTTCGTGCTCGCGTAACAGACCGTTTGTGTTTGGTGGGTTCCCCCCCTCCCCCCGTCACCCCCCACTTGGTGATTCGGGGACTCGGGTCTCTCTGTCTGGAGGCTTTGCTCCCCGCTGCCCAGCTGATGGGTGAGAAGGGATACGGAGAGCACACCTGGGCCTCTTAGCCACCCCTTACATTTCATTGGTAGCGACTGGTCACATGGGCCCACCTAGCCGCAAAGGCGCCTGGGAAATGTAGTCCTGGCGGAGCCCCCGGTTTCCCAGGGAGAGCTCCGAGGTGCTCGCCTTTTGGCAGCCAGCTTCCTCTTCCCCCCTCCGCCACCTCGCCCGCCCTCAGCCACCAGAATCGCCAACACGTCAGGCGGAGAGCGTCACATCCGGCCTGTCCCTAAAATAAGGCTAAAACCCTGGAGGTCACACGTCAAGTGACCTGGAGACTTGGAACCAGCCTCTCCCAGGCTTCGCTGTAGGAATCCTGGAAGATTCCAGAGCATTCCCTTAGAAGCCAGCGGAGCTCCTCTCCCACAGATCATCCAGGGGCAGGTGTGGTCTGGAAGCCCCGCCTTGTGCCTCCCTTCTGTGCGAGGTTCTACGTAACCCGGTTTTTCTTTTTTAGAATTTCACACGATGACAAAAATGAAGCGCATGCTTCCCCCGTCTGCTCCACCTCTGCGTTTTTTTTGGGGGGGGGCGGAGCCCAAATATTTCAAGGCGGGATTATTATTTTCAGTAGGAGAGCTGAAACTTGGAACGAGCGTGGTAAGTACCAAGCGCATTATTTATGTGCGGAGAGAGGGAAGAGGGAAAAAAAGAAATTAAACAGCGCCTTTAGAAACAACGATCCACGTGAACACGTGCACGACCGCCGGAAGCAAGGTGCGGTGAAAGCGTCATTTCGCCAAAAAACGAGGATGTTTGCTTTCTCACAGTCCATATGTAGGGCCCGTAGCTACTCATTGGATAAGAGCAAAAGCTAGTTCAGCAGCACCTAAAATCTGTAGCAGAGAGCGCGTGCACACACATGTAAGTTACTTAGAGATATCCGAGGGTTCCCAACTTTTAGAGCTGGTTGTAAATTCGGAGAGCATCCCAACCGCTGCTCTCATTTCATACACGAGCACACCCAGGAGTCGGGGTTGTGAGTCTCTTTCCAAAACTCCGTCCTCTCGCTGTTTTCCAGTTGGTGGCCAGAATTATCTTTCTAAAGTAAATATCTGAAAAGACGGCATCATTGCTTGAAAACCTTCAAGTGGTTGTCACCCAGCAGGTGGCTTCCTTCCGTTGACTCAACGGCTGTCCACGCTGGCTCCTTCCCCTTCGGCTCCCTGCTTCCCTGCCCTTGCTCGGCTGGCCTCACCCACCACGCGGGTCACGCTGACAAGAGGGGTCCTGGTGCCCACACCTGCTTGATTCTGAGTCTCCTTTTGCTCAGGAGTCAACTCTGGCAGACAAACTGCCTTTCCTGGTTTCCTGTAACGCTTCCCGGGGCAGACCTGAGCCCGACTCTTAGCATACGGTGCATTAGAGTAGCAGCTTGTACGTGTGACAGTTGACTTCTTGGTCTTTTTTACGATTTGCAGGCTGCCCAATGCTGTCTTTAAATGATGATCCCCTCACTTAAACTGTGGGCTTCCAGCAAAAACAGAGGCCGTGTTTTATTGTGGTATTGACTATTCTATTCCCGCGTGCTGGGGTAACGTGTGCTCCAAAAACGCTTGTGGAACTGTTATCCGTGATCGGGCTGAGGGGCCTGCTTGCTAAGCCAAGCCTCGAGTCCCTGTTGCGTTCTCCTTGCTCAAGTATTGGCAGGAACGGCTCCCTCATCACCTTGGGGTTTGAAACATCATTCATCAGAGTGGCTTTCCCTGACCTCCTGATCTAAAAAATGCACATCACTCTCTGTATTAGGGTTCTCCAGAAAAACAGAACCAATAGGACATATATGATATATACACACACATATATATGATACACACCCATATATATATATATACATATATATATACACACACAGATATATATATGTATATATGTGTTTATGTATATGTACATGTATGGAATTAGCTCATGTGATTATGGAGGCTGAGAAGTCCTGACATGTGTTGTCAGTAAGCTGCAGACCCAGGAAGGCTGGTGTAGGTGACATCTAAAAAATCTTTTTTAATGTTTAATTATTTTTGAGACAGAGACAGAGCATGAATGGGGGAAGGTCAGAGAGAGAGGGAGACACAGAATCCGAAGCAAGCTCCAGGCTCTGAGCTGTCAGCACAGAGACGGACACGGGGCTCAAACTCACGGCCCATGAGATCACAACCAGAGCCGAAGTGGGACGCTCAACCGACCAAACCACCCAGGCGCCCCGGTGTAGGTGTAAGTCCAAAGGCCCAAGAACTGGGCGAGTCGATGGTGTAAATCCTAATCGGAGTGCAGAAGAAAACTCCTGTCCCAGATTGAAAACTATCTGGCAGAGAAGAGGAACTCTCCTTCCCTCTGCCTTTTTGTTCTATTCAGACCCTCAGTGGACTGGAGGAAGCCTGTCTGCTTCTGGAAGGAAGTCTACCCCTTCAGATGCTAATCTCAGCTGGACTAATCTCAATCTCAGTCTCAGTCTCCATTGACTAAACTCAATCTCCACTCAACTCAACACAGACACACCCAGAAATAATCTGTAACTAAATATCTGAGCACAATGTGGCCCCATCATGTTGACACGTAAAATGAACATTACGTTTTCTATTCCTTTACTCTGCTTTGTTTTTTAAGTTTATTTATTTATTTTGAGAGAGGAGGGAAGGGGCAGAGAGAGAGAGAGAGAGAGAGAGAGAGAGTGAATCCCAAGGAGGCTCTACACTGTCAGCGCAGAGCCTGAGGTTAAGCTCATCACACAAACTGACATCATGACCCAGCCAACATCTAGAGTCAAGACACGTAACTGATGTAGCCACCCAGGTGCCCCCTGCTTTGTCTCCTTTACAGTATTTATTGCCATCTGATAGAGCAAATCTTTATTTATCATCTCTCTCCCCAGCACTGGAAGTGCAGGGGAAAAGGCTGGCATATGGTAGGTGGTCAAGCACGTGGATGCAAACACCAGGCGTTCAAACCCCGGACTCTCTCTCCCAGACCAGGGTTTCTTTTCCCTTCGAGAAAGATAGAAAAAAAAAACTATACTAAATGTTTCTCAAAACTCTAAAAAACTCTAATGCCTTGGAAATACAAAAACAAGCAACAAGCAAAAATAAACAGTTGAACCCAAACCTCCCCAAACCCCCAGTGATTCCTCAAAGTACAGCCAACACGAGTCCTTCGATATCTTACTCGGGGGACACACGCGGCGCGAAGACACAAGGGGGAAATGGCAGATTTCTCGGTTTTATTTTTATATACCAACTTGCTAGTTAACAGTGGGAACAATCAATAAACTTTAATAGAAGGCTATTACTTTAGGGTGGTAGTAAACTGAGGAATAAAAAATAATGGCTTCGCAGCCTTTTATCAGTCTGGGGAGCTAATTTAATATGCACGGAAAATACATTACAATAATTTTTATAACTATGCAGTCCAGACCTCTCTAAAGATTTTCCAGGAAATAAGTGATGTGCAAAGAATCCAACCCAAATATATGATACACAAACTGTGGTTGCAGAGAGTGGGGAAAAGGCAGCCCCAGCTCATTCTATCAGGAATCGGATGTTTATATTAAAAAAAAAAAAAAAGCCACCAAGTTCTAAATTGGAACTAGATGCTCATTGCTGATTTTTTTTTTTTTTTTTCTTTAACCCAACTTCGCTTAACAAAGTAGACTGATCATTCCTGTTTGGAATCATTCAGACTGCAGACAAATGTGCTAAAGCTTGAAGTATATAATTTTTAACCTCTTAGAAAGGTTGAATGATGTGTTATACAACTATTTACTGTGTGCAGCACAGCTCAAATTCAGCGCACCACAAAGGGGCTCCATTAATCCTAATTTAACTTGCATCTGGTCACAATTTGGAAGAGGAAAAAGGCCAAGAACTGAAGGAGCAGGCTGTGTTCATGCACAAAAAGGAGGTTCCACATCCAGGTCAAGGAACCTTCCTGATTCCCCAGATTCTCTCAGCTCCGAGCCCGCAGGACTATTCCAGGGACAACTGCACGCTTTTACCCAGTTTGTCCTTCTCCTCCTCTACCCTGACCTTCTCTGGCCAATTCTCCACTGCAAATCCTCTTGACTTCTCCCCTGGGACGGCCAAGGGCCCACCAGGGAAAGTTCAAGTTCAGTGTCCCAGGGAGCGGGGCTGGCCCTGAAGCATTCTCCCCAGGTGCGAAGCACAAATGGTTTTTTTTTTTTTTAACAAATCAAAATCAATGCAAAAACAAAAATCCACGATGAACAAAAGATAAAAATTTTAAATAAATATGGGCTCAGACGTGCTGAGCTGTATCTAAGCCTGAGGCCAAAGGGGGGGGGGGGGAAGAAGACGGATCTTATAGGTAAGATCAAGTAAAAGTTTGATCTTTTGTTCATCATGGACCTTTTTGGCATTAATTTTGGATTAAAAAATTTTTTGCATTAAAATTATATTTATCCTAATGACAGAGGTTTTGGATGCCGCGTTAAAAATTCCGCATCAAAGCGGTGCCTGTCTTGCCTCACCCCAGTCTCAGCCTGGCCAGAAGTCGTCCTTGTAGCCTCTGTGTTCCCATCGCCCTGTGCTCCTGGGGTCCTGTGACGCCAGCTGCCGCAGATTACAGGTGTGTGTCCTCCTTCACAGCAGGAGGGACGGGGGCTGTGATTTCCGTCGCGTTTGCACCGCACCACCCCCCCCAACGGCCTCCCCAGCGTCCGTCACACCGAAATGCACACACCGAGCGCCAGTCCCAGTTGAACTAGAGTGTGCGGACCGCAGAGGGTGACATTGAAGTCACGCCGCCTCCCAGCCCAGGCGCCTGGCAGCTGCATCTTATTCCCTTCCCTCTCCCCTTCCCAGCCACACTGGACTGCGGTTTCCTGACACCGTCCTGTGCCGCAAGCTCCTTGCTTATACTGGTTTCTGACTTGGCAACTCCCTCCCCTCTCACCCCTGCCCCTGTGCCAGTGGAGGCGCTGCTGACAGGCAGCTTGGGGGGGGGGGGTGCGCCCTGATTCTTGCCGGGTAGGCTATGGCCCTGGGCAGGTGGCTCAGCCTCTTTGTGCCTCAGTTTCCTCATCCGTAAACCGAGATACGGCGCGCCTGCCCGGTTGGGCTTTTGAGGGCTAAATAAATGAATGTGTGCAAAGGCTTCCAAGGAAAGCTGGTGGATCATAAGCTGGGGCACTCGGTCAGGTGTGGCACACTAGCTGTACCTGAGTTTTTGGCCGCTCCCCCGCCTTCGTGTGAAGGACAAGGAGAGGGAGGGCCTGCCAAGACCCCAGGCAGAGCGCTAGGGTTTCGTACCCAGATGGGGGCACCCCAGGGAATAGATAGGCTGACCTCCTCTTTCCCTGCCTCCTCGCTCCCGCACAGGACCAGGGAGCTCACTGCGGACAGCCTGTGGGGAGCAGGGCAGGGTGAGGAGGGCTGGCAGGTGGATCTGGGGGCCAAGGGGAAAGAGAGCCAGTCAGTCGCCTTGCCAGGAAGTTATCAAGCAAATTCCAGGTAGGGCAAGGGCAACACCTTTCTGTCCTGCGCGGGGAGGAATCCGACTGCTTGGGAAGCAGGTGCTCTCTTTCCATACCACTGGACACGGGGCAGGCCGCTCCGTCACTCGAGGTCGCTAGGGAAGATGCCCGCGGGACCCAGCTTGGCTCTGGGTGTCTCCACGGCCTTCTCAGGTCTCTTGTGTGCTTCTTGAGGCAACAACTTGCTCCGCGAAGCAGGTGGCCCAAAGCTCTCACGGTTCCGATGACGATAATAGGTCTGTGGGTGCTACTGAATTAGGCTATGCCCGTCCAACCGTCTTCAGCTCCCATTAATCACGCCCTTTTACTCAAAACAGTGCAACTCTGATCTAAACCAATTAAGCCTGCGCTGTTTAGACAAAGAGATTAATACAGCTCCAAAAAATAGCACCACCTTTGGCCATAGAGGTGTCTTCAGACAATGAGCTTGACTCAGTGGGTCGGCTCTGTGGAGAGGTATGTTTTGGAAGGAGATGTCTATTTGCAGCTTCTAAATCAGCAGGGAAAGAAACGCACCCAGGCAAACAGGTTCCGGCTGTACCCGCGCAGGGACAAAGCAGGCTAGGGGAGTCCGATTGAGAGCCCGTGATTTGGAGACGCAGACACTCCTCCTCTCGCGAAATCCAGCTGGCTCCGACAAAGGCACAAAATACAAAATCAAATGCAGCACAAGTAATTACAGCTATAACACGGGTCTCAGATGCATAGCTTAGAAGAAAGCGTTGCCCAGTGTGGAATCCGTTCTGCTTTTTCCGAAGCAGAGGGGTGACTTCAGGTTGTGGATGCACAGCAAGGAGTGTGGGCCTGGGAGTCCCGCGTGC
This sequence comes from Panthera tigris, assembly GCF_018350195.1. NCBI lineage: Eukaryota > Metazoa > Chordata > Mammalia > Carnivora > Felidae > Panthera > Panthera tigris. The sequence continues at coordinate 139,023,404 of NC_056665.1, forward strand.
TAACCTGGAGCTCGGGGTTCGCCCTTCGGTGCTGCTGTGTGCCCGTTGTGCTAGACGGTGAGGGTTGTTGGAGGAGTAGCCTGCGGTCCCTGCCTTCAAGACGCTCGCCACCCAGTGGAGGACAGGGACCCTCAAGAAGGTCAGCGAGGCTTTGGCCTAGGTGAGCGTGGAGAGGGAGGCCTGGAGCCTGGGGGACCGTGGTTCCCAAATTAAGGTGCTTGCAGGTTATTTTCCAAACGGCAGGAATACACTGAGGGGATAAAACACAAGACTTGGTGGGCCTCGTTTCTGGAAGATCACCTCGGTCCCTGCTGGTTGGCAATGGAGCCCCTGTCGAGTTCTTTCCCTCGTCTGACCTCAGATGTCTCATCCGGACAATGGGTGTGATTGACCCCACGGTCTCTCCCGTCCTGCCCAGCATGTATTAGCTGCGTCTTCTTATTTCTCATTTTTGGTGCTTTGATGTCTCGGGGGCTTGCTGACCGTGCAGGGACCACCGCTCCCGGGGCCAGCTGATCTTTAGAGAAGGCCAACCACTGTCCGCTGAGCCTCCTGTGCAAACGGACCAAGCCCTTATTGCAAATGGCCTCCCCTGTCAGGCTCTCCACAAGCCAGACCACCATCCACCTGCCTGACCCAGGTGCCAGATGCCAGACTCCTAGGGACAGCCCCTAAGCCCCAAAGCTTAACGACATTACTGGAACTAGCCAATCCCTACCCTCCTCCCTCCAGGGCAAGCACCTTGCAAAGGACCCTGCTCACATCCTCCACAACCCCCTCCCCCCACCCCCCAGCCCCTGACAGACCCTGGTGCTTCGGTGGGTGGCCCCGTGGCACGGTGTGCCCTCCTCTCGCGATCCGTGAGTGAAACAGGCTACCTTGCCGTGACACTTGTCTCCTCACCTGTTGGACTCGATGACGCCTGAATGAGAATTGAAGATACAAATGTGTGTTTTAAAATACAGCAATATTTTCGGATGGAGAGTCCAGGCAAACCCCTGGCCAGGCGAGGGGAGCTGAAACCCAGCCTCGGGTCAAACCATGCCCCAGCAGAGGGGTGCGTGCTTCCAATTTGCGCAGAAGGGCCCTGGGGGCTCGCGGTGGCCCTGTCTCGTGTCGCCTCACCTCGGGGAACCTCAGTGTTCTCGTTCACAAAATGCGGCCGTCAGGCTGAAGGTGGACTCTGTTTTTCAGATTCGAGATTTTCTAACAATGGAGAACCTCGCGGCGGGCCCTTCGGTAAATCTGTCCCCAAGTTTCCCGGGGGGGGGGGGGCGCGACCAGGCACAGTTTCCCCTCTCTGTCCCTCTTGGTGCCACTGACACAGAGTGGGAGACACGATCTGTTGGTGCTTTATAAACTGCGAAGAGCTGTGCTGACGGGAGCCTGCTATTAGCGTTATTGTTGACTATGAACTTGTCCCTGTCTGTAGGTGGGTGAGACTTGCAGGGCAACGGTATATGATTTAGCAAATTATCTCTTCAGCGTGCTAAAGAGTCCGCCAGGGGTTTGCTCACTGCAGGATGAGGGAACAATAAGGCCTCCCTATATTCAATAACAGTGGTTTAATTATCATGATTATCTCGCATTTGTATAAAGTCTTTGCTTTCAGGATCTCAAAGTACTTTATAAACATTAAGCCTCCTGGTCCCCCAGGGGAGACATTAAACTGATGCACTAGCTTGTAGGTCGCTCCTCTTCTGGCTCCAGGTTTCCCTCCCACCCAGGTGATAAAAGGGGATGTTGGCGTCCGTCGTTGTGCGGAATTCAAGGTCAGGGATCAGGGTGTGTGCGTTATGGGAAGCCTGCTCTATATGCCAGACCACACCTTGGACCGGCATTAGGTCACGTCCCCACGGTTATTACCTCCCACTTTACAGACAAGGAAACTGCAGCTCAGAGAGGTTCAGCTGCCAACCACACGCCACACGGCCAGGGAGAGGCAGACGCGAGCGAGCAGGTGCCATTTGGACACAGAGCCGCGGGCCTCTCTAAGGCGAGCATCGCTTTCCTTCACACTGAACTCCGCTGCCCTCCGGATTACTCCTGCGTCCTTTCTTCTGTCCTTGAGGAGTCCGACGGCGTTTCCTACAGCCTTGGCCTCGAGACGGAGCTGAGTAGAGTGGGAGACAGTGACCTTTCCACGAGGAGGTGGGGAGGAGGTCTGTGCTGACCAGGCAGAGACGCACTCTGAATTATGTCTGCAAAGACCCTCCTTCCCACCGCGCTGAGGCCCTGGGTGGACACGGCCACCTAGGTCTCCACGGGAGGAGTGACAAAGGGACACCTAGGTCTCCATGGGAGCAGTGACAAAGGATTTAAGGGCGTGTTTTCAAGCAGCTGCAGGCCTGATCACCACCCTCCTCATTATAGAGAGAGCTGTGCCTGCACATCCCTGGAGGGGTCCAACCCAGGAGCAAGGCCCGGCCCAGGCGCTTCCCGGATGTGCGACGTGCGCAGGCCATTTTCCGAGCCTCAGTTTTTCTCATCTGTAAACTGGGGACAATGTATGGGTCTTCTGAGGAGATTCAATGCACCGATATACACAGAGCACCTGGCATATAACAGTTGTCCCTATGCCGTGGTAAATGTCGCCATTACTTTCACCTGTGGTGTCATTTGTGTCCTTATGGAAGTCTACACGGACACTTGTTGGGTCCCCACATCCTGCAGCCTCTTTTTTACTTCTTGGGTTGTTGGCAGCCAGGATGCAATGCTATGGATAGAGCTGTGTCCCCCCCCCTCCCCCACCGGCCCCAGAATGCACATGTTGAATCCCTAATCCCAGTGTGAGGATGTTTGGGGGTGGTCTTCTGGAGGCACCTGGGTTTCGAGGAGATTGTGAAAGGGGCTCACGATGGATTCAGTGTCCTTGTAAGGAGAGACACCAACGCACTCACTGTCCCTCTACCTCCCCACTCTGTGAGGCTGCCACAAGAGTAGCCTTGGGCAAGCCAGCAAGAGCGGTCTCCGGACCTCAGCCACGCCAGCATCCTGATCGCGGTCCTGCCTCCAGAGCTGGGGGGGAGTAAAGGTCTGTCGCTAAAGCCGTGCATTTTCTGGAGCTTTGTTCTGGCTGCCCAAGGGGACTAGGAAGGGGCCATGCAAAGCCCGCTGGTGAGCGTGATTTCATTTGTTTCTCAGAAGAGCCCTGTGATGCAGGCGGTTTTGCTGATGATGAAAGCGAGGCCCGGACGAGATGCGTGGCTTGCCGGGCCAGGCGCGGCCAAGATCACCTGGCCTTCCTGGGTCGCCGCGTCTAGCTCAGGACGGCAGACAGAGGCTGGGCGTGCGAGGAGCCCTTGGTCACCAACGCTCAGTCTTTGCTCATCAGCACAGAGCTCCCCACTGCGTTATTTCTGGGTCTTTGCATAAGTCAGCCGTGTTCTCTGGGCTTCAGTGTCTTTCGTTGTTAAATACGGGCAGCGACGGCAACCTCGGGGGCAATATCGAAGCCCAGGCGAGGCCAGCGCCCTTTCCCTCAAAGGAAATGAAAAGCCTGTTACAGACAAAGGCATTCCTCATGTTTCACTTTCTTCCACGGTCTACCCTCTCTTCATTTGTCCACAGCCTCTCTCACCAGATTACGAGTCCTAGAGGTCAGGCCATTATGTGTCCGATGCAAACCTGAATTTACAGAACCCCGTTCTGGATTCAAGCACCTAGATAATGGTCAGTAAAGATTTGATGAAGGAAGGAAAGAAGGAAGGAAGGGATGGGCGGATGGACTGACGGATTGGGATGGTTTCCTCTCTCCACGGACAGGCAGAGTTGCTGGTAATTGAAACTCCTTTCTGCACACAGGGATTTTTTTTTTTTTCATTTTTCTCCTTAGTTTTGGGGGAAATGAACCTTATATGTGATTTATGTCTTGATAACCTCGCACAGATGGAGGGGCTGGAGGGGTTGGAGGGGTTGGTGAACTCACAGGTGTCTTTTAGTACCAAAGCTACGTAATTATTTTTTTCTTTGATCCTACGATCTACTTCCGAGACTAATGGGTTGCTTTTCGGATTAACTGTATTCATCGATCTGTCCTAAGGATGGGATCGTCTTGAGCGCCCTCCCTCTGGAGGAGACGTGAATTCCGAGCTCAGCCTGGCGGAAAATGTCCGTGAGGCCGATGTGCCGGGTGGTGTAATGTGTATACGTGAAAAACTGCATTTTTTCATCAACCTCCATTTTCTGCCACCGTGGTTTAAGTTGAGGGAGAATTCCATCGGCAGAGCGATTAGCTGCAGGGGGCAAAAATCATTCCAGTGAGTACTGTTTTTCCCTTTGATACAACTCCAAATTGATGTTTCCATCTCATTGTTTTTGTATTTGTTTTTTAACTTTATCCAAAGATTTTTTTTTTTTTTTTTAATGAGAATTATTTAACAAAAGGAAAACTCTAACCACGCTCTTCTGTAAAGCTAATGTGACAATGCAGGTGTCAACAAAGGGGCAAGATCCGTCTCAGGGAAATCTTGAAACCTCTAAGTGAAATTTGCATAAAATAGTTCTGGTATTATTATTCACTATTCTTCCCGTGACAGATATGTCAAGGCCTTGAAACCTAAAAGAACAATTATGCTATTGTATCTCTCCGAGGATTCAAGGGGTGTGTCTTTGGTGGAAAAAGTGCTATTAGAGCTTTGAAAGCAGTTAAAAGGCAGCCCAAGGGACTCTTTAGCTAGTCATTTTATAAAGAATGCCTCAGCTTTAAGTGTCTTAAGTACGTTTATTCAACTCGTACTTTTGGCTTAAAAAAACCTACCAATAATTAATGGCTGTACTTTTTTTTTTTTTTTAACTTTTGCATTAGCTATAAATAAAAACTCTTGATGAAGTCATCATTGATTAAGTTAAACTATGATTCTTCTGTGATAGGACCCAGGTCTTTGTCAAGCATCTTGCAACGAATTACCTGTAAGCTCTCTCTCTCTCTCTCTCTCTTTTTAAATTTAGCTAACATTGCAGAAGTCATTGCCATTGCCAATTATGGACCAAATCAGGAACTAATCAGTAAATCCTTTCCTTGCACAAGCTGGCTTAACTTAACATGTCTGAACATTAAAAACTGAAGCATTGATAAGGCCTGTCTCATTGCAGCTGGATGGGGTGCGGGAGGCAGTGATCCGACTTTAATTTCCTCTGAAACCTGCTGATTATGTTATTCTCGGGTTCGGCTGGGCTTCGCTGGAAAAAGGCAATGCCAACTCTTGATGGGAATAGTGGAGAAATTCACGAAAGACACGGAGAGGCACAAAAATGCCTCTGTCACGTAAGGTGATAAGATGTTAGGGGGAATGAATGAGCCAGAGGAAACTTTCAGTCAAAATGCTGCAAACACTGCGGGGGTCAGAGAAATTTTGATTCCCCTGCGCGAGAACTGATACGCACAGGCACGGCTGGGTGGTCTGTGTTTTTCGCAAGCTGTGACATAGGGCTCATTTCGTATACTTCGTAAAATCAAAAGGCGAGACTCATTTATTTTCATTCATGCGTTCTTTCACTTCCTCCTTCTTGGAAGCTGGGAGGGCCCCTCGAAACCGTCCACCTCGACCTGTAACGGGATGGGAGAGCCAAGGAAGGTTCGGAACGAGAAAAACAAAAACACGTACAGAAAGCCCAGTCGTTCCGAGATGAAGGGTGGACGAGAATCGTGGCAGGCCGCAGTCACCCCCAGTAGCCACGCTCACCTTCCATAGCTGCGGAACTCTGGCCAGGCTATGGGCACCTGAAATAAAGAGCACGCTTCCCACAATCCCGTGCAACAGTGGGTGGCCACGTGGAAATGTTCTGGCCGATGGGCCGCAGCAAAAGTGGCTCGGGAGACTCTTGGGGAACACCCCATTCTATTGTTCCTGCTGGAACAGGGGCAGCCACCTGGGAGAGGGAGCCGTGTCGCCCGTGGTTAAGACCCGAAGAAACCGGCCAGAGACCCCACGTCGTGCCACGGCAGCCTTTGACTGCTGGCCACTGCCCCGTCTAGGGAGAGGAAGAGAGCTCTGTCTTTCTGGTCTCACCGCTGGCATCCCTGTTCAGTCTTCAACAAATACGGGAACTGCTAGGAGTTCTCACTAGGCTCCAAGGAGTGTGCAAAATGGGCCATCTAGGCCATCCCATGGCACGCCCGATGGCATCGCAGTGGTCCTGGGCACTCTGTTCGCTTCCGTACCCCTGAGGGACAGCTCTGTCGCTCACTTGTAAATCTCAAGCGTCTGCACAGAGTTGGACGCTGAGAGGGTGCGCAATAAAGCTTTATAAGAAACGAGGGGGCTGATGGCACCGTGCGGAGAACAGGAGAGGCTGGGTGGCAACTGGACCACAATGTGCCCGGGGGAGGGGGGGGGGGGCTCGGTGGAGACGCGCAAGTCTGAGCTTGCAAGTTCGGCCTGACCCCACGCGACCGTGCATTGCTGGCTGACCACATGATTCACTGAAGTCCCATGGATTCATCTTTCTCCCTCCCTGTCCCCCCTTTCTGGTATTATCTCTCGATGTGATATAAACAGAGCATAAATCTTGGCTCTTGCCAACTGCTGTTTAGTTGAAATTGCCTGTATTGTCTTGACATATGTTGGAGTCTTTAAATTAACACAGGGAAGAATTGATTTTAAAAATGGCATTTGCATTAAAGGTTATAAATGGGCAATTGGGGAAGCATGAAGATATATATGGGAAGTTAGGCACAAAGATTACAGCATAGCAGTGGGGTTTTGACTCCGTGAAATACACGGTCTTGTCTACCCTCTGGGGACACGCTTTCTGTTGCCGAGTGTATGTCTGTGGCATAATTTGCATATCCCAGGCACCAGGAAAGCTTTGTAAGGTCACCACCCGTCCAGAGAAGCTATGGAACCTTGGATTCTTGCTGGATTTGAGGCACATGTTTGTTTTGACATCCTGAGTTTCCAAATACCTTTGTCAGAGGTTGGGGAGGAATTTATTTTTATGTGTGATTACTGTCTGGCTCCTTCAAAGACCCCCAACTTAAACAAATCACACACACTGTGTCCACAGGGAGAACATCGCTGCTAGGCTCCCGGAATTATTAGATCAAAACCTAGACTCTGTATCTTCCACTACGTGGCCCCTCCATTCTCTCAACCTCCTTAGCTGGTGAGCTCCCGTCCTAACCTCTAACTCTGTGTCTGCTGAAACCCACTGGTGGCTTTATCTTCTTTTGGCTCCGTTGTTTCAACTGATTCTCGGCAACCAATGCCGTCATTCAATTATCCATCTGACTCCTGTCCACCCCTCTGTCCTATCTGTATGGTGCCAGCTGGGGCTCAGAGAATTGAAGAAGACCCCATCCCCGCGCTTAGATGAGCTCACAGTTTAGCGAGGGACGCAGATGAGGGACGGGTCACTGCAATATGGCGGAGCATGCTGGTCAAGGAAGGTGGAGAAAGGCTTCAAGTCCTAGCAGGGGCGAGGCAGGGAAAGAGGGGACAGCAAGAGTGAGGGCAAGAGAAAGGCTGGGAATTCTGAGTAGGATACTTGAGAAAAAGTTTCAAGAAAGTACCAGAATGTGATGGAAAAGCCAGGAAGGAGACTTTCGAGGGAACACAAATACTGATTTCTAGATCTCCAGATATTTAGCAAGCTCTGTGTGTGCTTGGATTTACTGCTTTCATTATTGCTATTATTCTCGGTAGGTGTCCCGTACGAGAAAGTCACATTTTCTGAGAAGAGCCCCGGGGGCTGTTCTGGGTGCACAGAATGTTCATCTCCGGCCATCTGTGGGTGGATGTGGCCCTGGGTGTCAGGGTGGGTGGCGCGATTCAGTGATTTATGCCCACAGGTGAGCTGGTGGATTGCCTCCTTTTCTGATCACGCAACTCTAGACGTGTTCCTACGTCAGAGAAATCATTAAAATAGAATGCACATTACACGTGGAAACTTAATTCCCTTGAGTCTGGCTACCCACCTCCCAAATCTAAGGGATTCCGTTACGTTTTTGCCGTAACGAGTACAAGCCTTGAGAAGAACAAAGACAACAAACACACAGCTTTTGTGACTTGCTTAGTACCACTCCAGGGCTTTTGTGACTCATTTCGTCTTCTGTACGGCTCTGTGAGATTGGTATCATTGCTATTCCCATTTTACAGATAAGAAAACTGAGGTAGCAAGGGGCAGGTCTGCCCAGGTTCACACAGAAAGGGAGGGAGCCAGGATTTGAACGCCAGCCCTCTGGGTTCCGAGGCAGGCTCCAGCCTCCTCTGTGCTACTGCGGAGAGATGCGCGATTCTGTGTCCCGTCTCCACTTTGCAGATGAAGAACCTAAGCTCAGAGGCTTTAGAGGACAACCAGCCGCTGGCCGTGAACTTGCGGGTGCCTCCAGGCGGAGCCAGGATGATCCTCGTGGCCTTCCCAGTTCCAGGCTCCTGGCGATGCAAAACACGCATGATCACACCCCTATGAACACTGCGAATTACCTGGGCAGCTTTTATTTTAGGGAATGGGGCAATGGGTTCCTAAATTAGGCTGACATTTTCCACCTGAGAAGCTAAGGATTTGTCACTGTGGGGGCGTCGTCTGCCCTCTGCCGTCCCCTCTTGTTCTCTGACTCATCTCTGTCTCTCTTTCTATTCCGAGCCTCTTTATTCTCGGGCCCCCTCTCCACCACCCGACCAGGAATGCCATCAGCCGTCAGCCTTGCTTCCCTTCTTATTCTACAACGTCCCCTTGACCCTGGGATGATGCTCCCCCCTGCTCGGCTTCGAAAACCTCCTTCCCTCCGGCAGCAGCAGGATCCTGCAGAATCCCCCCACCCCCCACCCCAAGCTGCCCAAGGTGAGTAAAAAGGAGCAAAGTAGATGAAAAAAGGGCAATCCACTGAATCTACGCCTTCCAAAACAAGACGGGGAAGATGTTTAATAAGGTTTTAAGGAGAGAGATTCGGCAATCTAGGGACAGATTACGTAACCTTTGCAGACATTCCTAAATTCTATTATCTTCAGTTTCATTGGCCTTAAGAACTCCCCCTCTTTTGAGAAGTTGTTTAAGTTTATGTATTTATTTTGAGAGAGAGAGAGAGAGCGCAGGGGAGGAGCAGAGAGAGCAAGAGAGAGACAGAATCCCAAGCGGGCTCCATGCCTAGTGCAGAGCCCAACGTAGGGCTCATTTTCATGACCACGGCATCATGACCTGAGCAGATATCAAGACGCTTAACTGACTGACCCACCCAGGCGGCCCTCTAAGGACATTTTCATGCCGTGATTTATTTTACTTTCTTCCTTTCTAAAATTGATAGGCAGTCAACGTTGGAAGTTTACAATAAGCTAGAAGGCGGAAAGGAGAAGAAAGGAAAAATCTCTGCGAAATCCCACCCCGCGCTGGTGCATTTGAACCCCATCTTCCATCCGTAGGGCTCAGCTGTTTGGGAAAGTGCTTTCTGCACACGCAACTGTGTGCCGTGTACCCGACCACCTGCATCCTTCGGGGTCACGTTCTATCACGTGCATCAGGTAAGCTTTTGCAGACTCTTTCCACACACAGTTGTAAGAGTGCAGAACAGTCTGTTAGAAGGTGACATGGGGCGCCTGGGGGCGGGGGGGCTCAGTCGGTTAAACGCCTGCCTCTCGGTTTCAACTCAGGCTGTGATCTCACGGTTCGTGAGTTTGAGCCCCTAGCCGGGCTGGGCGCTGAGAGCGAGGAGCCTGCTTCCGATCCTCTGTCTCCCCCTCTCTCGGCCCCTCCTGTGCTCTCTCTCTCTCTTTCTCAAAAATAAATAAACATTAAAAAAAAACCCACAAAAAACCACAACCCTAGAAGGTGTGACATAGGCACTGGCTCATTCCCACAGAGATGAAGGTTTTATGCAATTTCTTTTCTCCCTCCTTGTCCCCATTTTCCCAATCATAGTGCATCCGCGAGGCCCCCTCCTCCCCAAAATGGAACGGAGTCTCCTGGAAATAATGGCACATCCAGCAACCGGGACAAAGTGAATGAGGGGAGTCGCTACTGGGTTATGGGCAGAATTCAGAGCATCAGCGTGACGTGGCAGTGCGTCCAGGGGACTGGACACTGGGCGGCTGCTGAAGGGGCTGCTTCTGTCCTGCCCCTCTGTCCACTGTGGTTCAAAACCAGCCCAAGGACTGATGACTCTGTTCAACAAACGTATCAAAACAGAGTACGGGGCGCCTGGGTGGCTCAGTCGGAGAAGCGTCCGACTTTGGCTCAGGTCATGATCTCGCCCTTCGTGAGTTCGAGCCCCCCGTGGGGCTCCGTGCTGACAGCTCAGAGCCTGCTTCCGACCCTCTGTCCTCCTTCCTCTCTGCCCCTCCCCATCTCATTCTCTCTCTCTTCCTTTCTCTCAAAATAAATAAATAAACCCTAAAAAAAATAAATAGGTAAAACAAAACGCAAACGCAAGGGTGAGGGCAGAGAACAGATGTGATTTCGACCCCTCCATTCGTCCGGCCCTCCCTCCTCCTTCCTCCACACAAGCCACTGCCTCTCTCTCCTCCCTTATAGCCCAGGACAGGGATTCAATGTGAAGACCACCGCTGCAGACAGGGGCCTCTGAAAGGCACCCTGGCATTTCTGAGAAGCAGAGTCTAAATGAAAAGATGGGGCAGGAGCAGTGATTCTCAATAGACAGTCATGAGCCACCTGCCCCACCGGGTGAGTCCCGGCCAAGAGCCCCCTCCCGTAACCCGTTCTCCCGCTGCTCAAGCTTTTCCAGTGCAGCCGGTCTTCGAGCCACAGACCTGGAGACTCAAAGGAGACAGGGAGATCCTCCCGGGTGTATCTGGCGACCTCAGGTGACCCCAGCGAGGTGAGCAACCGTCCCGGTCTGCCCAAGACAGGGAGTCCCGAGATTCGGGACTTTCGGCCTTAAACCTGGTAAAGTTCCAGGCAAACCGGAATGAGATGGTCACCCTGACTCCGGGTCTCCTCAGGGCAACAAAACCACAATCCCATAAAATCAGGTGCCCTGATTTTATCAGGTAAGGCGTCATCCCCCGCATTTTCCAGGCGAGGAGACTGATACCTAAGGAGAGGCAGGGACTCGCGTGAGGCAGGGTTATCTGTCTATACCTGTCTCCCCACTCAACTGCGAGCTCCAGGACGCAGGGATCATGCATGCTTGTCGGTCTGGTGCCCCCATTTATACGCATACCGGGGACCGTGTGGTCACTCTATGCGTCTTTGCGGGATTTGCTGACTGGGAGGCAAGGCGTGGACGTTAGGGTGGTTTTTGGCCAGCGGGACACACACCAGAAAAATGCAGGGGGCACCCTAACTTTCAGACTGAGAGATGAGTCCCGAAAACACCCGGTTTTGAAGACCGATGGCGTCTTCCTTGCAGGGTCGTGGCCACAAGACTCGCAGGGCTGTGGCCAACCGAGGAAGGAATGCCTCTTAAAGAATGCTTACAAGAGGACTCATCCACCCTACGGCTCCCTGCGGAAGCAGCCCTTTGAGAAGCACCCAGACTTTATGTGAATTAGACTCGTTTTCTCATTTTAAAGCACTCATCTGAGGGCCGCTTCCTGCTGGGTCAGAGGCTGGGGGGGGCTACCGTCTTCCTGCTCTCCCTCTGTCTTGCCGCATCCAGCAGCCCCCATCTTTTCTTCCCCCCACCCCAAGGCGGCACCTTTACGCTCCAGCTGTCAGGCCTCATCTCGCACGCTCCTTCCTCTGCCTTGCTGAAGCCAGTGGGCACCATGGTTATTTTTCTTGCCCCCCCCCCCTTTTTTTAAACTTTTATATTTCCCTTTTTCCTTTCTTTTTCTTTTTTCTTTTGTTTCTCCTATTCTTCTTTTCCTTTCTTTTTCCCTTTCTCCTTTCTTCTTGTTTTTTTTTTTTTTTTACTTTTACTTCTCCTGTTTTTCTTTTCCTTCCACCTGTTTCCCGTTTTTGTCTGCAGGGGGCCATGTTTGTGCCCCCAACCCCCTACCCCTGCAGCACTCCAGAATGCTAGTATCTTCCAGGAAGGAGCTTCTACACATATCTGGGGCCCCGGGTTTTATGTCTGCAGCTCTGTTTTCCCCAGCTGTCGCCCAGGGAACATCTCCTCATTGCCGGGCTCTGGAGGATGGAGGTGGGGGTGGGGATGGGTTGCACCCCCCCCCCAAGTTCCCGGCCCCCGGGAGACTATAACAACTGGAGAGCCTTCTCAGCGGACTACCACTTGTGGGACGCTGCACGGAGCAGATTGAAACCCACCCCCAGTCTTTCTGAGAAGGAGGCCCATGTGGTGATCCAGGAGCGATGGCCGGAGGGGCGGGTTTCTGGTTTGGCACGTTTCTAGAAGGCTCTCCAGGTGCTCTGGGGGAACAGAGCCCAGTGCTGTGCCTGGGCTTTGCTCTAGCTTGCTGGTATTTTCAAGACGGGAGCTTACACCCAGGTCTGGTGGCTTGATTTTTTTTTTTTTTTTTTTTGCAGCTGCTGCGGGGGACATCTCTACGACACCCGACTCTGGTGACCAGCAGGGCTTAGGTTCCGTGGGTCCCACAGGACAGTCCCCAACAAAGAAAGAGTTCTTGAATGGCCACCACCCCCAGGGCACAGGAGTGGCTGCAGACACGGGAGCTCAATCTCTGTGTGAAAGAGACCTATTAGCTTATCATCAGAGCCACAGCCCGAGGGCAGGTTTCTAATTAAACACACATCTGAGGGCTGACTGTAAACCTTTCCCAAGGCCTCAGAGGGCGGGCCCTCTCTTTGCACTCTCCCTCTGCCTGGCTCCAGAGCACCAGCATCTCTCAGAGGGGAGCATTTCCAGGAGTCTGGTACCCCAGTTTTTGCCCTGGTTTTTACAGCTGCCCTCCAGGAGATATGTCTCGACCCCCTGGCCCTGGTAGCCAGCCTGGCATTCCTGCGTTCTGTGGGGCTGTCACAATTGGAGAGACAGGCCTTGGGAGGCTAGCACCCCCAGGGCACTGCAAAGAGAGCACACTGAAACACCCCAGCCTTTCTGTGACAGAGGCTTACTTGCTATTCTCGGGGCAGGCTTCAGGTCTGGCACACATTTAGAGGCTATGGAGGGGCTCTCGGGGAACGTAGATGGGGGACGCCATCCTTGGGGTCTCCTTCTGCCTCACAGCTCACAAGTATCTCCCCAAAGCTCCCCAAAAGGAGCTTGTACCCACACCTGGTGTCCCAATTTTGTGGACTACTGCACAGAGGAGCCTCCAGATCACCTTGCCCTAGGGACAAGCAGGGCTTGCCTTTGCAATTCCAGAGGGCTGTATATATTTGCATTCTTTAAGAGTTGCTGCCTTTTAAAGGGTCTGGATTTTAAGCTGCCCGAAACTAGGTGCTAACTGAAATGTCCCTCTTTCAGACACTGACTGGTCTTGGCATACCCTCGAATATTGGGATCTACTAGAAATAAAATAGGCTGTCTGGACTATCACAAAAATTTGAGAGCCAACAAAATTCTAGGGCACGGTTGGATGTTAAGTTCCACCTTCTATGTAAGGCCAACCCTTTGAGACTGGGAGACATGGTTGTTTCATATAATGCTTGGAAACCAACAAAAACAAAATGAAGAAACAGAGAAATGTGTTCCAACGAAAGAATAAGATAAAAACCTCAAACAAACAAACACCTTAAGGAAATGAAGATAAGTAATTTACCTGATAAAGAGTTCAAAGTAATGGTCATAAAGATGCTCACTGAACTCAGGAGATGAATGGATGAACACAGTGAGAGCTTCAACAAAGAGATGTAAAATATAAGGGAGTACCAAACAGAAATCACAGAATTGATGAATACAATAACCGAAACTGAAAATTACACCAGAGGGCTCACCAATAGACTAGATGAATCAGAGGAAGGGATCACTGAACTTGAGGACAGGAGAGCGGAACTCACCCAGAGCCTCAAAAAGAAAAAAAGGAGTAACAGTCAGTGAATATGGCTTAAGGGACCTATGGGACATCAAACAGAATAACATTTGCATTATTGGGCTCCCAGAAGGAGAAGGTAGAGAGAAAGGGACAGAAAACTTATTTGAAGAAATAATGACTGCAAACTTTCCTAATCTGGGGGATAAAAACCCAAACATTTAGGTCCGGGAAGCACAGAGTTCCAAATAAGATGAACTCAGAATGACCTACGCCTAAACACATTATAATCGAACCATCAAAAATTAAAGGGGAGAGTCTTAAAAGTAGCAACAGAAAACAACTTGTTACATAAAAGTGACCGTCCCCTGCCCCCCATAAGACTTCAGCAAATTTTTCAGCAGAAACTTTGCAGGCCAGAGCAGATGGGCATGATATATTCAAAGTTCTGAAAGAAAAAAAAAAAAAATCCAACCAAGAATACTCTACCTGGCAAAGTTATCATTCCAAATTGAAGGAGAGATAAGAGTTTTCAAGTCAAGGAAAAGCTAAAGGAGTTCATCATCACTAAACCAGCCTTACAAGAAATGTTCAACGACCTTCTTTCTGCTAAAAAAAAGGGGTGGGGCACTAATTAGTAACAAGAAAACCTGTGAAAATATAAATCTCACTGGTAAAGGTAAATGCATAGTAAAAATAGTAGATGAATCGCTAATGAAGCTTGTATGAAGTTTAAAAAGACAAAAGTATTAAAAATAACTCACTACAATAATTAGTTAAGGGATACATAAGTTAAAAAGATATAAAATGTGAAATCGAAATCAAAAGGGGGAGAAGAGTAAAGATATAGGTTTTTAGAATGCATTCAAATTTATGTTGTTATCAATTTAAAATGCACTGGTAAAAACAAGTTGTTTTATGTAAGCCTCATAGTAACCACCAAGCAAAAACTTCTACACAAAAGAAATGAGAAAGGACTCTAAGCATACCGCTGAAGAAAGTCATCAAATCACAAAGGAAGAGAGCAAGAGATGAAAGAAACACAGAAGAACTACAAATGCACCAGAAAACAGTTAGCAAAATGGCAATAGGTGCGTACCTATCAGTAATTGCTTTAAATGTAAATGGGCTAAATTTTCCAGTTAAAGACATAGAGTGGCTGATGGATTAAAAAACAAAACCCATCTATATGCTTGTCCAGAAGGTAGTCACTTCGGACCTAAAGACACATGCAGAGTGAAAATGAAGGTCTGGGAAAATACCATGCAAATGGAAGTGAAAACAAAACAAAACAAAACAAAACAACCCAGGGTAGCAATACTTGTATCAGACAAAATAGACTGTAAAACGAAGACTGTAATGAAAGACAAAAAAGGGCATTACATAATGCTAAAGGGGTCGCTACAACAAGAGGATATAGCAACTGTAAATATTTATGCACCCAACATACAAGCACCTAAATATACAAAGCAAATATTAACAGACCCAAAGGGACAAATGGATAACGACACAATAATAATAGAAGACATTAGTATCCCACTTACTTTAACGGAAAGATCCCCCAAACAGAAAATGGATAAAAAACATTTTTTTTTATTATTTATGTATTTATTTATTTATTTTGAGAGAGAGAGAGAGAGAGAGAGAGAGAGAGTGAGCGTGAGTAGGGGAGGGGCAGAGAGAGCAAGAGAGGGAGAATCCAATGCAGGCTCTGTGCTGTCAGTGCAGCATGGGGCTTGATCTCACAGTTGGTGAGATCTCACAGTCTGCGAGATCATTATCTGGGCCGAAATCAAGAGTCTGTCGCTTAACTGAGTGAGCCACCCACGTGCCCCAAGACACGTTGGTTTTAAATGACACATTAGACCAGAAGGACTTACCAGGTATATAGAGAACTTTCCATCTGAAAGCAACAGAATGCACATTATTATCAAGCACACATGGAACATTCTCCAGAATAGTTCACATGTTAGGCCACAAAACAAGTCTTAACATATTTAAGAAGACTGAAATCAGATCGGGCATCTTTTTCTGACAACATTGGTATGAAACTATAAATCAGTTACAAGAAGAAAAGTGGAAAATTCACAAATATGTGGGTACTAAACAACATGCTACTGAACAGTGGGTCAATGATAAAATCAAAGGTAAAATAAAAAAATACCTTGAGACCAATGAAAATGGAAATATAACATATCAAAGCTTATGGGACAAAGCAAAAGCAATTCTAAGGGAAATTTATAGCAACACGGTTGTACTTCAGGTAACAAGAAAAATCTCAAATAAACAACGTAACTCTACACTTCAAGGAACTAGGCAAAGAACAAACAAAGCACAAATTTCGTAAAGGAAAGGAAATAACAAAGGTCAGAGCAGAAATAAATGAAATAGAGGCTAAAAAGACAATAGAAAAGATCAATGATACCAAGAGCTGATTCCTTGAAAAGATAAACAAAATTGACAAATCTTTAGCCAGACTCACCAAGAAAAAAAAAAAAAGAAATATGATTAGACTGAAATAAATGAAACTAAGAATGAAAGGGGAGACATTACGACAGAAATACAAAGGCTTGTAAGAGACTACCAGAAACCTACAACCCGCCAAGACTAAATCATGAAGAAATAGAAAAATATCAATAGACTGTTCACCAATAAGGAGATTAAATCAAGAATCTAAAACCTCCCAACAAGCCAACATCCAGGACCAGGTGGCTTCACTGGTGAATTCTACAACACATTCCAAGAATTTATACCAAATCCTTCTCAACTTCTTCCAAAAAACTGAAGAGGGTGAAACTTCCAAACTCATTTTATGAGGCCAGCATTATTACCCTGATACCAAAACCAGACAAGGATACCACATGAAAAGAAAACTACGGACCAGTGTCCCCGATAAACATAGATGCAAAAACCTTCCACAAAATATTCACAAACTGAATTTAACAACACACTAAAAGGATCCTACGCCACCATCAAGTGGGACCATCTGCGAAGATGGTCCAATATCTGCAAACCAATCAGCGTGATACCCGCATTAACAAAATGAAGGATCAAAGGTATATGATCATCTCAATAGATGCAGAAAAAGCATTTGACCAAAATTCAACATTCATTTACGATAAAAACCTCAACAACTTGGCTATAGAGGCGGTGTACCTCAACACGGTGAAGGCTATAGCATGACGGTCCCACAGCTAACATTATACTCACCCGTGGAAGCTGAAAGCTTTTCCCTTAAAATCAGGATCAAGGCAAGGATGTGCCTATTCTCGCCACCTTTATTCAACGTAGTGTAGGAAGCCCTAGCTGGAAACGAGGGAAGATGAAAGGGTATCCAAATCGGAAGGAAGAGGTAAGAATGTCACTATTCAGAGCTGTATCTGTACCTTCGTGTATGTCCACGTTTATCTGTGTCTATATCTAAAATCCCAAAGAATCCACCAAAGAATTCTTAGAACTCATAAATGAATGCGGTAAAGTTGCAGGATGCAAAATCAATAGACAGACGTCTGTTGCATTTCTGTACACTAAATGAACCATCAGAAAGAGAGATTAAGAATACAATCCCATTTACAACTGCATCAAAAAGAACAGAAATACGTAGGAATTCACTTAACCAAGGGGAAAGACCTCTACACTGAAAACCATCAGACAATGAGAGAAGTCGGAGAAGACACAGATAAGTGGAAAGATATTCCATGCACACGGATTGGAAGAATTTATATTGCTTCAGTGTCCACACTACCCAAAGCAATCTATAGATTTCAATGCCATCCCTATCAAAATTCCAATGGTATTGTTCACAGAGCTAGAGCAAACAGTTCTAAAATCTGTATGGAGCCACCATTGACCCTGAACAGCCTAAGGAGCCTTGAGGAGGAGAAAAGACGGAAGTATCACCGTCCCTGATTCCCAACTGTATTACAAAGCTGTAGACATCAAGAGCCTAGCATTGACATAAAAACACATAGACATAGATGAATAGAACAGGGGAGGGCACAGAGATAAACGCACATACATATGGTCCATCAAGGTATGACAAAACAGCCAAGAATATAAAAAGGGGAAAGACCAGTCTCTGTAACAAATGGTGTTTAGAAAACTGGAGAGAAATAGGCAAAAGAATGAAACTGGATCCCTGTATCACAGCATACACAAAAATCGACTCAAAGTGGATTAAAGACTTCGATGTGAGACCTGAAACCGTAAAACTCCTAGGTGAAAACGTAAATGGTAATTTCCTTGATATCAGCCTGGGCAAGGATACTTTGGTTTTCACATCAGAAGCAAAGGCAAGAAGAGCCAAAATAAACAAATGACTACATCAACCCAACAGCTTCTGTGCAGCAAAGGAAACCACCAACAAGACGAAAAGGCAACCCACTGAACGGGGGAAAATGTTTGCAAACCATGCACCTGATGAGGGGTTAACATCCAAAATATATAAAGAACTCATATACACAATAAGAAAACACCAGTCTGATTAAAAAGGGGGCAGAGAATCTGAAGAGACATCTTTTCAAAGAAGACGTCCAGATGGCCAAGAGGGATATGAAAAGACGCTCCATGTCGCTCATCATCAGGGCAACGCAAAGGGAAACCGCAATGAGATATCACAGCTGTCAGCACGGCTGGTACCAAAAGATACGAAATACCAAGTGTTGGCGAGGATGCGGAGACCAAGGAAGCCTCGTGCCCTGTTGGCGGGAATGCAAACTGGTGCAGCCACTGTGGAAAACGGTATGGCGGCTCCTCAAACAATTGGAGACGAAACTGCCATGTGATCGAGCAATTCCTCTTCTGGGTACTACGTCGAGAAAAGAAACACGCGAAAAGGTATATGCACCCCTGTGGTCATTGCAGCATTATCTATAACAGCCAAGACATACGGAACACCTAAGTGTCCGTCCACAGACAACTGGCTAAAGAAAACGTATGCTGCTGGATATTAGCTAAGCTCCTTGTGTGATCGTTTCACCATATATGCAAACATTGAATCATCGTTGCGACAGGTCAACGTGTTTTCACCTTTTCTGAGTCAAGAGCTGGTTTGACATGTAAACACAAGACCCGTCTAGAGATCTGAATTCCTGTTCTTTACAGGCAGGTCTTTACTGAACGCTTCTAGAGGCATTCCTGGCCAGTCCCTCAGCATGGTCAATCAGCACTTCACAAGAGGGTTAGACCCACATTACATGTGTTTGTGTACTATACATTGGACACAAAATCGTACTACCCAACGTGTCTTGAGTGCCTGTTACGAGTCAGGCCTTCTTCTAGAGAATTCCGTGTACGTCATCTCTGGGATTCATCGTGACAGTCCTATGAAGGAGCCACTAATTTACTGATTACATAGATTAAGGATCACCAAACTATGACTTCTGAGCTGCTTTTGTAAATCAGGTGTTATCCTCACGCGGCCACGCCCATTTTTCCGCACAGTCTATGGCTGCTTTTAAGCAACTGCGTGGTTGAATACTTGGAACAGAGACTCTGTGGCTGTACAGACTAAAATATTTACTGTTTGTTTTTATTTTATTTATTTTTTAAATTTTTATGCATTTTTTGAGAGAGAGAGAAAGAGAGGGAGGGAGAGGGCTAGAGAGAGAGGGAGACACAGAATCGGAGGCAGGCTCCAGGCTCCGAGGTGTCAGCGCAGAGCCCGACGCGGGGCTCCAACCTATGAACCGCGAGATCGTAGCCTGGGCCGAGGTCGGACGCTTAACCGACTGAGCCACCCAGGCGCCCCAACTGTGTGCTTTTTAAAGACGGGGTTTGGTGGGGCCCCTGGGTGGCTCAAACAGGTTAAGCGACTGACTCTTGATTTCAGCGCAGGTCATGATCTCATGGTCATGGAGTCGAGCCCTGCAGCAGGCTCCACACCGAGTGTAGAGCCTGCTTGGGATCTTCTCTCTCTCTCTAAATTAATTAATTAATTAGTTAATTAATTAATTAAAAAAATTAAAAAGTGGTTTGCTAACTTCTAGTGTACATGGCAAAAGCGAGGCTCAGACAGGTTACAAACTGCCGTCTGACCAGCTCTGTGGCTGGGACGGCGGGGGGCGGGGTCCCCTGTGCCTTGTCCTGGATGTCATACCTACGCTGTTTCATTCTGCCCTCCTCTTGGGGGGATGCGGGGTTCCCCACTTGCTCTTGTGGTCTCAGTTTCCCCACCTGTGAGATGCAGGGGTTGGACATGATGGTCCATCCATACAGCACTGAGTAGATTCCGTCGCTGGAGGTCTCTGGGTCTGCGTGTTTCAAGGGCTGGCGACGCTTTAGGGGCATACAAGAGGCGTGGCAAACTGGTGGCATTGGAGATCGGGGGCCCCAGCTGAAGGATCTCCCCCAAAGGGCGGCCCTGCCCGGTTCCCCTTGCATTTCTGTTCTTGCTGCCTGATTGCACGAAGCCTTTGGAATCGCGGCACAGATCACTTAGAGAGCCACGGGCTTGACAAACGCAGACCGCTCCGTCTCTCCCCGTCTCCATCGACACTTCTCGCCGTATGCCTCCTAGCAACACTCAGGGCGATAATTCTCATCTATAAAGCCAGCGGGATCTGAGTTCTCCGCTAAGTAAGGCGTGGGCTCCCCTGCGCGGAGCCAGGCGGCCACCCCCGGGCTGGGCCTTGAAGCTGCCCCCACGGACCGGCTCCCGGTTTTGCACCTGCTCCCGTCCGTGTACTCTGGGTCAAGGCGCATTTCAGATCTGCCGCGTTCAGAACAAAATGGGTCACTCCACCTTTTATCTGGGTTCTCCCCCGGGGGAGGGGGACGTCAATTTTTACACGGGCGTTCGCTCCTTTGAGAAGCGTCTCATTAAAAAAAAAAAAAAAAAAAGTCGGACACACACATACACAGCAACGAGGGCAACCGGGGAGATCTGAAGACTGGTCTGACCCTATAGCCGTGCAAGACGCAAGACAGTGACGTTGGGGAAAACCCGGGGAAGAGGGTACGTCAGGTTTCTCCGCATTCCTGGTGACAACTGCGTGTGGATCTGTGGTTATGTGAAAAGAGTAAGTCTGATTGAGAAAATAAGTTGGTGCAGACTATATGTGCCCGTGAACTGTGGCTTTTAGTTAAGGCGGGATCTCAGCGAACGGGCACGTTTGTCAGAAGAGTGCATTTCCAAAGCGGGATCAACATCAGGCACTTACTGAAAGTTTGAGTGTTTAGATTTGGGGAGAATCACAAATCTCTTTGAGAACCTGAGCCCCTCCTTCCCCCTCACGTATGTGTGCGCGGGCCTGTGCGTGGGTTCAGGTGGGTGGGTCTGACATTCTCAGACACGGGTCATAGATGGAGGCCACTGGAGGACACCCCACCCCGCGCAGGAGACAGAAAACCAGAACAGGGGAGACTCTGCTCCTAGACAACCTTACTGCTCCTAGTCGCCCCTTTCCATCTGTTTCCATCTGTTTTCTATTTTGGAAATTTAAGATTTCATTTGGGAGAGGATTTTCACTGCTTCAAAAGCAATTTAAATCCACTGGTGTGTTGGAAAGAAGGAGCAGAGGATGAACTTCGTGGGCCTGAGGACCACCCCACCCCCCACCGGAGACCCAGGTCCGTGTAATTCTCATCACTGAGTGTCTGCTTCGTCGTGTCCAGATCCGTGTTAGGGAGCAGGTGGTAAGGGTTCCCGCCTCACAGGTGACAGGTGGATTCAGTGCCCGTCCTGCCTCCCACGCCGGGGCAGGCCGGTGGATCCTCGGGCACTGGACAAAGCTTTGTTGCTGGCTGGAGGGTGTCCAGGAGCTGGGTCGATGGGCACTGAAGCCCCCCGTCTCCCCGGAACCCCTTCCCATTCTGTGCCGGAAGCGGGGCAGCCCCCCCACCCGGCTCGGCTGCTCTGTTCTTCCTCTGGGAAAGAAATGCTGACAAGCGGGGAGGGGAAACACACACACACACACACACACACACACACACACCGCTTGTAAAACTTTCCCCAGTCTTGGGGCATTTACTTTGAAATTTGTGCTGGATGGGGTAATTAGTAAACTTGCTCTTAATAGTGTTGCGAAGATGTAATTTTTTCACACCTTCCCTGACTTTGACACTGCGGCTTTTGAAACTTCATTTTGCACTCTGCTCATTGTTCTTTAATCTGCTGCGCTCTGCATTGAGTATCACGGAAATTTCGCACTTACTATGTCAATAACATCTGGCAAAATTGCCACCTATTAAGAGTAAGTGTTCTTTTTTCTCCGGTGAGAAATGTGATGGTGTATTATATTGGTTTCCCTTGAGAGGCTAAGGAGACAATTTTAAAGCAGACAAATGCATTAAAGAAATAACCTGAACTCTAAGAAAAGGTTACGGAAAGTCAGAAACTTCTTTCTTCACCCCCCCCCCACCCCTTGTTCTTGTTCTGAGTTTATTTATTTATTTGTGGGGGGGGGGGCGGGGGAAGCGGCCGCTGCTCGGGGACACGGTGGGTTTTTGCCGTGGTCACGGCCCCTCTGCTGTCCTCAACGCAGGACTGCCCCGCTCGGCTCCTCTGTTAAATCCGAGCCCTCCCAGGCTTCAGCCTTTGCGGGACAGGCCAGCTGAAGGTGGGGCCTGGAAGGCGGTCCTCTGGGCCACAGGGCAAGAGCAGGGCAGAGCCGACCACGCCACCTTTTTGCCCTGTGGTTCTGGGCAACTCACTGAACATTCGGACCCTCTGTCTCTTCCTCTGCGCAATAAAAATCACCATGGCTGCCTTTTGGAGTCGGCCTGGAGGTCAGTGGTGCTCTGAAGGGCAAGGGGAACTGTCATGAACACTTGGCACCATTCAAAACTCTGTAAGGGTTTACTTCTTGAGAATCCACGCCTTGGGATTCACAGACACCTGTGACTCATGGCCCTGAATGCCCTGATCGTGCATGACACAGTCCCAGCGTGAACCGATCTCCCGTCTCCGAGGGCCTCTGGCTTGCGGTCCCAGCAAGGAGGTCAGCAAAGACAGCCTCCTCTCCTATCAGCTGCTCACTGGGAGCACAGAGAGGCCAGGACGTTCTGGGCAGGTGCAGTGCTGTCCCCGGCCTGGCTGCTCTGTGTCCGGGGACCCGCTGGTCTGGCCTGGGCTTGCTGTGGGCAGAGGGAGGTCAGGGCTGACGCGGCAGTGATGGATAGCTCTGCCGATCTGAACACTCAGGGCCCGCCCTCGGTGCGTGAACGCATGGGGTCCCTCTCGGCACTGCCGTCCGTCCTTGTTCAGCCACTGGAGAAACAGAGTCGCGGAACAGATGAGAAACTTGCCTGCCCCGTTCTCGTGCATTCGTTTCAGAATTAAGTTTACTGTCCCTGGCCTGGCCTTCAAGGCTCACGGGCTGATCCCTGCTTCTTCCCGATCTCACCTTCCACCACTGGCCCATCCATCTGGCACCTGCAGTCTGGGGTCAGGTTGTGGGGGGGTGGGGGGGGGGTGGGGGCGGTTTCCTGAACACCCACGTTCCAGTCCGTCTTGTTTTCATAGATGCTGCTTCCTCTGCTTGGAATCCCTTTCTCGGCTCTGCTGTCCGGCCCGTTCGTTCATTCCTCCATTCATTTCTTTTTTTTCAGAGAGGCCGACAGAACAATGCTGCAGGCTGGGGACATGTTTATTCACTTCTGTGCATCCCCCCACCCCGGCCCCCCTCTACAGTTAACTTCATGGAAGGACCACATTCATTCCACGGACAGAACTCTGCTCAGCTTCCTAAGGACTGAATAAGTCAGAAGTCCCCAACCCGCAATCCCAGAGCCACGGATGGGCCACAGACGTGTACTGCTGAGACCTCTCGGGTGTTCAGTTATTTGAATCAGCCGCTGACATACCCAGACTGGGCGATCTCATAAGCTGGATCTAGAGTTCTGATCTCTGTGGCGTGAACTGAGAGCGTTGGCCACCTTGAGAAACTGCTTGTTTCGCAGAGGGGACGGGTGCCCTGCGGGCCACCGTAGTCTCTGCTCTACCCTCGGGCCTCACAGCGGGGCTCCTTATGGATAGAAAATTCCAGCGTGGCCCCTGGTGGGGTTTGGACTCACAACCCTTGCACACAGTTCCTTGCATCCCGTAAGTGGTCACTTCTTTACACACACTCATACACTGGGCACACCTGTCTGGTGCCCGGCCGGTGCCAGATGCCGGGGGCATACAGAAGCCAGTGAGCTCCGGCATTCAAGGCTCGTTTGCAGATTCGACCTCTTCCAGGAAGCCTTCCCTGATGTATCTGAGTGGATTGGAGGCCCAGGCCAGGTCCTTCCCAGAGCCCCGGGCTTCTTGGTCTTTAGTCCGCACCCATGAAAATGGTCAGTTCACCCGCCGGCTTCTCCCGCTACATTGTGCGGTGCTCTGTCACAGCAACTGTATCTTCTTTATCTTTGAATGGCAGGGCCCTACGCTGGGCAGGGGGGCAGCCTCTGGGCTCAGGAATGGGTGAATGGATGAACGGATGA
Organism: Panthera tigris; assembly: GCF_018350195.1. Classification (NCBI taxonomy): domain Eukaryota; kingdom Metazoa; phylum Chordata; class Mammalia; order Carnivora; family Felidae; genus Panthera; species Panthera tigris. The sequence goes on from NC_056665.1 coordinate 139,047,619, forward strand.
CCGAAAGCAGGAACAAAAACAAGAACTGAACGTCCAGGGCTCCGCCCTGCTCGTCTCTGGACCAGGGCGGCTGAGCGAGTTCTGCCTGGAGCTGAGATTCCTGCTTCGGTTCTCGGTTGAAAAACATCAATATTTAGATGACTGTATTTTCTTTCCAAATGCCCACAATATTTTATGTCCTGATAATATTTACGGGTTGTCCTCAGAGATAACTAATTGGATTTGCCATCCAGCTCACAGGGAAAACGGATGGGGGATGGTCCCTCATTACTCATCCCAGAAGGTGATAGCTCAGCACCCAAACTTCTATCGTTGTGACTCAGAGAACATCGAAATGGTGCGGGAAGGAATAATGTCCCTGCTGTCACCCTGGTCTTTCTCTCACATTTACCACTTGGACAGAGCCATTTGCATCTGAATTGAACCCGCATTAGAATTTCGAGTTTCTGTACCGCCGGTTATAAACAAAGAGGTTCCAGAAACAGCGTTGGGGCTGCAGAAGCGGATCCCCCCCTCCATGTTCTGAGAGGCGTCTTCCTCTCTGACCTCACGGCTCCGGGGGGACCCGTTTCTTGTGCTCCCGGAGCCCATGACACAGTCTTACTGCTGGTATTTCACTGAAAATGACAACAAGGGACGCGGCCATCGTTTCGTGAGACGGCAACATTGAATTCGTGAGCTCTCCTCACGTCTGTTCCTCTTTGTACCGCTTTTCCCCCCAACACACACTTTCCATCTTTGTTTATTCACCTTCCTGGCACTTTGTAAGCACCTGTGTTCTTTTACTTGGTCTCTTTTGAGGAGGGTGGCGAATAAAACTTAAAGGGTTGCACTGAAGCAGCTCGTGCATTTTGTCGTCGCAACAGGACTTCATGTCTCCACGGGGAGGGAGTGTGGAAGGAGTGTGCCCAACTGACCTTCACTTCCCCGGTGTGTGTAATGTAGTCTGACAGTGTGACGAAAGAAAGAAAGAAAGAAAGAAAGAAAGAAAGAAAGAAGAAAGAGAAAGAGGAAGGAAGGAAGGAAGGAAGGAAGGAAGGAAGGAAGAGAGGAGGAAAGAAAGGGAGGAGACAGGGAGGAAGGAAAGGAAAGGAAGGAAGGAAGGAAGGAAGGAAGGAAAGAAGGGAGGGAGGGAGGAAGGAAAGGAAAGGAAAGGAAAGGAAAGGAAAAAAAGGAAGGAAGGGAGAAAGAGAGGAGGAAAGAAAGGGAGGAGACAGGGAGGAAGGAAAGGAAAGGAAGGAAGGAATGAAGGAAGGAAAGAAGGGAGGGAGGGAGGAAGGAAAGGAAAGAAAAAGAAGGAAAGAAGGAAAGAAGGGAGAAAGAGAGGAGGAAAGAAAGGGAGGAGACAGGGAGGAAGGAAAGGAAAGGAAGGAAGGAATGAAGGAAGGAAAGGAGGGAGGGAGGGAGGAAGGAAAGGAAAGAAAAAGAAGGAAAGAAAGAAAGAAGGGAGAAAGAGAGGAGGAAAGAAAGGGAGGAGACAGGGAGGAAGGAAAGGAAAGGGAAGGGAGGAAGGAAGGAAAGAAGGAAGGAAGGAAGGGAGGAAGGAAGGAAGGAAGGAAGAGAAGAGGAAAGAAAGGGAGAAGACAGGGAGGAAGGAAAGGAAAGGAAAGGGAAGGAAGGAAGGAAGGAAGGAAGGGAGAAAGGAAGGGAGGAAATAAGGAAAGGGAAAGGAAGGGAAAGGAAGGCAAGGGAAGGGAAGGGAAGGCAAGGGAAGGGGAGGGAAAGGATCTGACTGTGGCCACTGAAGGGCGTCTCTACAAGCCAGAGCACTGCCAGCTAGTGTCACTGCATCTATTTATTTAATCCTCACAGCTGTGTGTAGCACGGATTTTCTTGTTATGACTATTGTTCCCATCACTATTGTTATTTTATAGAGAAAGAATCTGAAATGCAGAGAAGGTAAGTGACTTGCCCAAGGTCAACAAGAGGTAGAAGCGGAACTCCAACTCAGGAAAAGAATCAGTGCTCATTATAAAATGCTCATAATTTCATTGTGTGTGTGTGTGTGTGTGTGTGTGTAGCACAGCCGCCAGAATTTAAACTTGTGTCTGACTCCAAAGCCTCCAGGTAAAGTGAGGCGTAACTGCTCACTTTCTACGGGGCCAGTTGCAGAGGACACAGCATCGGGGTTGGTGCTGGTCCCATCCAGGGCCCTGTGACTCAGGGACCTCGGTGGTGTTCCTCACATTCGCTCACGCCTGTTTCTCGGGTGTTCCATGTTGTCGGTCTGTTGACCTTTCCCCCCTTAACTCCTGCCGTGATCTATTGTGGTCTGGGGTGCGGTGCTCAGGGAGCAGACTGAGTTTTTCTTTGTCTTACAAATTCACGCTGTTGAATTTTTTTGTCAAACTCATAGAAAAGGCTGGAGGAAGAAACACAATCTAAAAAAACACAACAAAAACGGCTGTTTGCATTTGGAGACGGGAGTACCCTTTGGCCACCAACACAAAAGTCTCCCAGAGCAACTAGGGAGAACTGTTCTCCCTGAGCAACTCAGCTAGGTGAAAATGGGGCTCTGTGTCACCAGACTTAACGAGGCCTGTGGTGAGCAGCGTTCTAGAAGCTCCTGGCATGTGCACCGTACGGGACCCCCTCCTCTGGAATGGGGCGGAACCTGTGTCTGTGGTGGTCTGTGCCACGGTGAGGTTACACGGCGAAGGCGAAGGGAGTTTCCTCATGTTGTTAAGGTTCCCAGTCGGTTGACTTTGAAGCGGTCAAGAGGGACACGATCCTGGGCGTCGGGCTCTCGATCTCGACTCGGGTCGTAATCTCACAGTTCGCGAGCTCGAGCTCCGCATCAGGCTCCGCTCTGATGGTACGGAGCCTGCTTGGGATTCTCTCTCTCCCTCTCTCTCTGCCCCTCCCCCCACTTGTGCGTGTGCACTCTCTCTCGTTGTCTCTCTCAAAAAAAAAAAAAAAAAAAAAAAAGGGACATTGCCCTGCCTTGGCCTGACCCGTTCGGGTGAGCTTTGAAAAGCTGAGAGTTCCTCCCACTTGGCGTATTGCCTCGTTGGGATAGGAGCTGTGGATGAAGATGTGTGATACACATCTGACAGAGCCCCCCCCCCGACCCCCCCCAGACCCAGTGAGCTGAATTTTGCCAAGAACCAGTGAGCTTGGAGAGGGATGTCAAGCCTGAGATGAGATTGTAGCTCTGGCCAACTCCCGGACTTCACGCGACTCTGCGGGGAGGACCCGGCGATCCCAACCCCAGGCAACCTGTGGGTCATACGTCTGCAGTGTGTTAAGCGTCTAAGTCTAGGGTAATTTGTTACACGGCAACAAACACGTGAGTCAGGGGTGTATCAGTGAGTCATCGGGGCAACAATGCCGAGTAACACGCACCCATAAGCCCTTAGGGCTTGCAGCGCGAAGCATCTACTCCTCATGCATCTGCCCCTTTCCCCCGGGACACACGCGGTCTTCTCGTGCCAGCGATGCAAGAATAAAAGGACAGGTAGAAACATGCCAGGTCTCTGGGCCTCAGGCTCAGAACCGCCACGGCTGTCACCGCCGTCTACACAGTCTTGGCCAAAGCGAGTGTGATGGGCAAAACCAGCGGCAAAGGGTGGAGAGGTCCATTCCACCCCCCGATGAGGCCACAGAAGCAGGGGGAGTTAACAGCTGCCGCCAGCAGCCCAGCACAGCGAAGAAACGGCAGACGTATTTATCGGGGGTGGCGAACGGGACCGACGGCCCCTGGTCTTGGCCACTCAAACACTAACGATGGCGAGAAAGCGTGTCTTGCCAAAACGGGATTCAGTTGACAGCCGCGCAATTCGCCCGGGAGGACACTTCCCTCCACTTCCTCCATAATCAAATTCTGATTTGCGATCGAATGTGGGAGTTTGACTTTTCAGGAGCGCGAGTGCCGGGCCATTTCTGTGAATTGCCTGGAGATTCCATCGTGTCCGGTCCGGGGAGGGTGCCTCGGGCGGGGACAGCGAATGGACTGCTCTCCAAATTCTAGGCGGCTACAGACCAAAGCCTTCCTCTCAGCCCTTGTCCCGAGGTCTCGGGATGAGGGCAGGCAGGTTCGGGGCGGCTTATCCTAATGGTATCTTGGTTGAAGCAGAACTTCATTCATTCATTCATTCATTCATTCATTCATGGAAATGTTTACTGAGCGCGTAGTATGCGTCAGGCAGTTACTGGACTCCAGGGTTGGAGAGGCGAACACGGCATGGTCAGGGTCCTTGCGGGATCGCCTCCTGAGGAGAAAGCCAGTCTTCGAAAAGAATCGGTAACCACAGAGTGTGGCAGGCCGCAGAGGGCTGTGTGCTAGCTCCCGGGACAACTCGGAGAAGGGACTGAGTGGTTGTCGAGAAAGCTTTCGTGGGCAGACACGTTTGGTGCTCGTCTTGAAAGACGAGGAGCCGTCTCTGACGGAAGACGGGCTTGACTGGCGACAGAAGCAAGGTCTACGGATGTTGCTCCTGTTTCGGAGATTTCAGACCTTGGAGGAGCCGGTGAGAACAGCAGATCCTCTCCCAGGACCCAGGATGCTTACAGGTCTATGAACATCGGTGTGTGTATGATTTCAGGGCATTTCTCAGCCTGTCGACGAGAGTGCTCCTTCAGACGTCCTCAGAGCTTCCGTTCACATTGTCTGTCCTTCTCAGGAGACCCTCGGCTGCCCTGGGAGCCCTGAGCAGAGTCGGGGCAGACACGGCATCTGGAGGGGGGCGGTGGCGGGGAGTGACAGCGTCCTGCCATCTCCCGATCGGCCGGGCCTCGCCCGCGAGGGCCTGGATGCTAGCTCGAGTGCGTGGGGTGAGACCCGGTTTGCCCCAGTTTCTGGCCCCGTGTCAGCCAGGGACACGTGAGGGCGGCCGGCTCTCAGAGCACCGGCACGGGGGTGGGGGTACAGCACCCTGTCAGTCAGGGAGCCTTCATTCCTACCCTGGGATTACTTTTGTCTTAATTTGTCTTAGCTTCTCTCTCCCTGCCTGCTGATAGCTCAGATTCTGCACAGAGGAGCCCGGAATGAACCCCGAACTTCTGCCTTGTGCGGCAGGAATCTAAGTTCACAGGGGTCTGAAGAGTCCTGACCGCAGGCCGAGTACTGGCCAGGCTCCGTAAGAAGGTAGGAGAGAGGCATTTTCCTGGATCGCATCGCTGTTGTCGTAGGCTCCCCTCTACCAAATGGCCAAAATGTGGCCATGGGACTCTGTTGTTCTCCACCACACACACACACACACACACACAAGAACAGGTGAGTCATAAAAACAGCAGCAGCGAAGGATTGAGAAGGCGACCGACAAGAACAGTGGTAACACCGAGGCGAGACGTCCTGCCCCGTCCTGCCTCAAGGTCAGTGGGCTTCCTGCTCCCAGCCTGGCACTCAGAGCCCCATCTTCACTTGCCAGGACCCCTCCAACGCCCCGGACCCCCCGACACCGGATCTAAGGTCTAAATCGATCCCAACCACATACATGCACGCTCACACAAGAGCATGAAACACGCGCACAAATACACAACACACACAAAGGCGCGCACACACACACACACACACACACACACTCACTCATCCAGAGGAGACACCCTCCACCGTTCAATCGGGAATTCTGTCCAGGAGCAATTTATCCACGAGACTCTGAGTTGGGGGCGGTGGTGGGTGGTGGGATGGGGGAAGTTGTCTGTCTTCCGAATCTAACAGGTCAAGTACGCTTAGAGACAAAGCCAAAGTCAGGTTGTCCAGCTGCCCTGCCCCGGACGATAACCTAAAGAAGGGAGAAGTAAGATCCACATCGAGTGCCAAACCTTCTTTTTATGCGTGGAAGAGGCAGGACTGAACGGTGATGAACGGGAGTGTTTCAGATTAATGTCTGAGGTTTATAGGGGCCGTAACGATCTGTTTATCTGTCCTTACCAGCCTCGTAACAGGCAACTAGAGGGTCAAGATTTGAGCCTTTAACATCCCATTATGTGTCCTGGAGAGACTTCTGCCTGGTCGTTATTGCTTAATGATACCTTCTTCGTCTTGGAATGACTTTCTGAGGGCCATCGGAGGAGGCTTACGGAACTCAGCAGTGATGGGGAGCCTGACTTTGTGACTGTCTGGCATCACTCCTGAGGTGACAGCCGCTGCGACGGGCAGCAGTGTAGACGCAGGGCAGCAGGGAAGAGCCAGTGGGGTCAATCCTTCTTCCCAATTTGGCAGAAAAGCTTACATCCTCATAATCGTTTTGCCGGTTTTCGGAATGGCCTTTCTGAGTGCCTCTTTGTACGATTTCCATCTCATGTCCTGTGTCAAAGTCTTTCCATTGTGTACATGGCCCTCCCGGGTGGCAGGGTGGTGTGTGAAAGGAGAGCTGAATGGGCACCCCACATCACTGCACCTGTCTGTGCCTCAGTTTCCCTACTCTGCCTTCCTTGTGGGCCCTTCTGATGATTGAGTGATGTCATCGGTGTGAAAACGCTTTGCAAACCGTGAAACGGGACACTGTGGGTTACATTCTGACGAAAGGAAAAACCTAGGGTTTGTTCTTTGCCGTGAATATGCGCCTGTGTGTTTATCCTTATCCCCCAGCTTTTGCACACAGACCCTTAAAGATTGCACACCTAGCCCTCTCTGCTTGATTACGCTCGATTGATTACTTGATCATATCTTGCCCATTTGTCCCTCCGGACTCCCCAAAGGCAAGCTTGGAACCTCAGTCACCCCTATAACCTCAGGGCCGAGCCGAGGGTGTGAGCCTTACCATGTGCATTGTGGTGGGCAGAATTGTGTGTCCCCGGATTCATACACTGAGTCTCAGAACATGACAGTGTTTGAAGATTCGGTCTTTACAGAGGTTTCGTCGATAAAATGAGATCTTTTGGGTGGCCCCTAATCCCATAGGACCGGCACTTGTTCAGGAAAAGGAAATTCGGTCATAGGTGTGTCTAGAAGGAGCATGGAGTGAGGACACAGGGAGAAGATGGCCATCGGCCAGCCAAGGAGAGATGCCTCGGAAAGAACGGATCCTGCCGACGTCCCCCTGGCGGACTTCCGGCTTCCAGAATTGCGAGAAAACAAATATTTGTTGTTGAAGGTGCCCAGACTGGTGCTTTAAGGCAGCCCTGGCAAACTAAAACACACACGGTTTTGCTGTAAACGATGGCGCCTGTGCCCATCGGTGCGTTGGACGGGGGCGAGGAGGTGCAGCTATGTTTGGAGCACCTACGACGTGCTGGGCCTTTTGCTAGATTTGACCCATCACTTCTCCAGGTACCTGTGAACTCCAGCATCATTGTCTTCCAAGCATCACCTCCCACAGACAGCTGCCTTCTTGGTGTGGGTTCATGTGGATTTCTCAAGGGTGCCTCAAGATGATCGTGCCCCAGAGTGAAGGGTTGTCTCTGTCGCCTGTCATCTGCCGTGTTTCCTGCTACCTGAAACGGGATTCCCACCCACCCAGCATCCTCCCATGGTCGATTCCTCCCCTCGGGTCTCCGTTATAGATGCCACCCACTTTCCCCTCCTTGAACAGCCCCACCTTCCTCCGGTCTGCCAGTATCGATCACGATCACCCGGGCTCCGGGTCTCCCTGCTGCCTCCTTGGTCTCCCACCAATCCCTTACTCATCCTGCAGTGATGCGTTCAGAACGTAAATCTAGCTAAGTCCCTTCCTTGATCGAATGCAACGGTTCAAACGTTTCTCATTCTTTCCACAGATCATTCTTCTTGATTTTCTCTCCTCCGGCCTGTTCTCTCACCATTCTTCAACCTTCAAAGGCTACCAGCTACTCTGGTCCTCTCTGCTTTCTCTGTACGTGCCTTGTTTCTTCATGGGCTGTTCTGTCTACCTGATGCTTCTCTTTTCCTCACTCTCTGCCAGTAATCTCAGAATTAGGAGAGCCTTTTGAAGCATGACACAGGGCCAGAGCCATAAGGTAAAGAGCGCGATACACTTTACTTTTTGTAAATTTAAAACTCCCGTTTTGCAACACGTGTAATGTATCTTAGACTAATTTCCTTCATATATAAAGAGCTCCTATAAATCATTAACAGAGGAAAACAATCCAATGGGAAAAAAAAAACAGAGAAAAAATTTTAGGTAATTCATCAAAAAACCAAACACAACTAACTATTAAAAAAGGGTTCCTCGGAGCGCCTGGGTGGCTCTGCGGGTTAAGCTTTGATTCTTGATTTTGGCTCAGGTCATGATCTCAGGGTTGTGAGATACAGCCCTGTGTCGGGCTCCATGCTGGGTGTGGAACCTGCTTAAGATTCTCCCTCTCTCCTTCTGCCCTTCTCCCTTGCTGGCACGTGTGTCGTCTCTCTCTCTCTCTCTCTCTCTCTCTCTCACTTTGAAAACGAAAAAAGAAGAAATAAATAAAATAAAAATAGTTTCCCAACTTGTTCATCATGAGGAAAATGCAAAATGCAGGTAAGACTGGGAAAAAGGACTTTGTATACATGACACGTGAGTGGAAACTCAGTACATCCTCTTTGCAGGAAAAGTTGGCCCGTGGGTATTGAACTTAACACTATTCATACTCTTTAACCTGGTTCCACTTTGGCAATCTGGCTTTCTTTTGCACTACACGTATTCATCAAAATGTGCTCTTTGTGGTTTTGTTTGGGATTGTGATTGATGGGACACAACTTGGATTGGTAGATTCAGTGAAACATAAAATATCCTTACGATGCAATACCATGAAGCCATTAAAAAGAAAGAAACAGATCTACATACGTGCTGATGTGGAATGATCTTGAAGATAAATTTTAAGCGAAAAGAGAAAGGATAAAACAGTGGGCCCGGTATGTTATCATTCATCAATGAGGACTATTGGTTTCTTGGAAGAAAAATGGTAGAGACGGGAGAAGACTTTGCCTTTGTATTGTTGATTTTTTTTTTTGTTTTTTTTAAACATTTTTTTGGGGGAGCTCTACACCCAAAGTGGGGCTTGAACTCATGACCCCGAGATCCAGCTATACTGACTGAGCCAGCCAGGAGCCCCTGTGCTGCTGATTTTTAAACAGTAATGTGATTTACCTACTTTAAACAAATAATAAAATTGTTGCTAATTCTATAATAGTATATTTAGTAATGTAAATCTGCATTTTATATGTACATATATAAGTGTATTTCTATAACCATATGAAATGATTTATAACTCTATTGTATATTGTAGCCATAATATGACATCATTATGACTCTGCTATGTAATAGGATACAGCTTTATGACCTAACCGTGGCAAGTGTTACATAACATTGCCATAGCGATGTCATAGCATCGACGCACATACGTTAATAATGCTATGAATACGTACAAGTATTTTGGTAAGTATATTTATCTTTTAAACATAGAAACTGGAAGCAAATATGGTATGAAGTATAGCAAAATTTTGTGTTTTTTCTGGGTGGTAAGTCGATCAGTAATTTGTATTGTTTTAAAACTTTTCATATGTATTTTTAAAATTTACGTTAGACAATCGATATCCTTATATCTATTTATAATCAGCATAGATTGTCCAGATGATTTGTTTGGTTTGCTTGTTCAGTTTTCTTATTTTCACCTGTTCTAAAAAACCCTAATGTTATAATAATATATAATTACGAAACTATAGTTTGTAATGTTTATTTCTAGCAAAACCTTTCCACACTCATTATTTTCCCTTTGTGCCCCCGCCGGTCTGGAGGTAGCCGGAATGTGCATCATAGCTCCCATTTCACAGGTGAGAAAACTGAGGTTCAATCTAGTTTAATGAGAGGGAGAGGGGCTCTTGGACGACCTGTGTTTTGGCTCATCTCTTGGGACAGGGTTCCGGGAAGTAGCAGAGGCTCCCTGATCCCAGAGCCTGACCTCCTGGCCCTCCGCTGTGGGACGCAGGAAACACCCCTGCCATTTAGGGGAGTACAGGGAGAGATCTTTAAAGTGCCCCTCACACAGGACAAACGAAGTATCCCTTCTGCTCCTTATTTCCCTCTCCACTTCCCGGCACACGCTTAAAACACACGGACCCGGATAAGAAGATGGACGAGCAAATTGCACATCAGAGCGATGGAAAATTCGGGGGGACACATCAGTTTTTCTCCCTCCCCCTTTGTGACAAGTTTACTTGCCTTCGCTTTGTAAAGTGCAAAGTCTTCAATTTTGGCAACTGGGGCTCTCCATTCACCCTGCGCTGGTGAGCTTCAGGTTGGAGGTTGAGCCCTCGCACCCCCGGGGCTACGCTCTCCCCTCGGGTTTTGGCATTTCGCCTTCCCGACCACCTTGAGAAGAGGGTTTTGCCATTACCCTCAGATCAGGGCACTCCCAGGCTTAGAGCTGGCTTTGCAAGCTTACTGTCCTCACAGGTCCTGCAGGGTCTTCCCCACCCCCAGCCCCGCTGAATTTGGTCTTCCTGCTCTAAAGGCATCCCCCTGGGGTTCTTCCCGAAGGTGCCAAGCAGGCTCCACCCCCAGGCCTTTGAACCTGCCCTTCTCTCTACTTGCATATCTTTTCCTCTAGAGGGACATGCGGCTTCTGCCTTTGCTTCTTCTTGTTCTTGCTAAAATGTCACCTCTCTCTTAAGAGAGCTGTCTTCATCTCTGTGCCCGGAACACATCCGCCCCACACGGGAGCTCCTTAGGATTCCATATCCCCTGCGGGATTTATTTTTCTCCGTGGCATGTGTCCTCTGAGTCACGGTGCACGTGGACTTCCCATACCCGCACCAGCACGGAGCCCCCACGAAGACGGGGACTTGATCTTTTGTGTTTCCTGCCATCACACAGGACGGTGCAGAGGGTAGATGTGATCACTGATTCAAAACCCTTTTCGAGTTGGCGCTGTGTGTGAGCCCAGCCAGAGGGCCGAGCTTCCTCCGGCCTCTGCACTCCAGCTGGAATCCTCTGGACCTTTCTGCTCGGCCTTTGAATTACACACTGTCTCGCATTACCACTTAAAATGTTCCAGGTTATTTTCTCTACTTATCTGATAAACATTTATTCAGCTCCAGCTATGTACCAAGCTCCTTGAAAATCCAAAATTGTTCCTTCAAAGCAGAGAAGCGAGATCACGTGGGTATCACTCAGTTGGTTAACGTCTCCCCGCCGGGTACCTGGGACAGTGCTGGCGGGAGCCTCAGCCCTCCAGGAAACCGAACGACACAAACAAGTCACCGAGTTCGCATTTCCTTAAGTTCAACTCGTACCAAATGCTTGTAGGTTAATGAATTAGGAACATCAGTTTCTTGGTGCAAATATGCTCCCAGCTTAGTTAAGAAGCTCTTCAGTTTGAATTTGTTTGGATGAAAACAAGATGGTTCCAAATTTCTGTGTAAATCTGAAACCAGACAAGTTTCACACAGTTGCACATTTCAAAAAAAAAAGAAAAAAAAAAAAAAGAAAAAAGTTCTGCCCCCGTTTCGTAAGTATTCTGTGTATCTGAAAGGAGAAAAAAAAAATCCCCTTATAGTTTCCAATCGCAAAATGATTCTTTATTTCCTCTCCAAAACCCTTTATGTGCAGAGAGTTTGTGAGTGTAGACTAGCTTCCTGATATGTGTGTGCAACTCTGGGACGCCGAGAGTCACTTTTGTGACATGTCAGCTCCGAGAAACACTGTGGAACCTGTCAGAACATTCCGCTCCACATAAATACAAAATGCTCTTTCTTACCCATGTCACTAGGAACCTTTATTCGGGGCTTAAAACCCAGCCAGGCCTCTATGAACCCGTATGTTCTGAGCTTTTACTCCACACACACACACACACACACACACACACACACAATCTTTATCTCTCTGTCATTCTCTGCCTTAACCACGTTCTCAAAACCTGGAGGTATGCCAATTTTTTTTTTTTTTTTTTGGAAAAGGAAAAAAAAAAGTCAAAAGTTTTTTGGTAATTGAAATTCACGACAAATTACAGACAGTTTTTTTTCTTCTTCCTTTTTTTTTTTTTAAGAACGACATGTTCTTAGAAAAGTGTCTACTTGCTGAAACAGAAAACGTGGAAGTTGAGTGTACCCGTGGATGTGAAGTACGCACCGTGTCACGACCCGTGGTCCCGCTGGGCTGAAAAGGACCAGGGTCTGGCCTCTGAGCCACAGAAGATGTGTGTCAGATGTCAAGTTCTGATGTGGCTAGGACAGAAAGCGGGTGGCCTTTTGGTTTGCACCTGTGTGCTTTTTTGCTGATAGCAGGTGGACCCAGGGAGAGCTGGTGTGGGTGAGCGTGGGTGAGGGGTCCTGGGTTTCTGTTGATTGCTTGTTTCGGCGCTGGGATGTGCTCTGTTCACGGCCAAGTGTGCTGGCCTCTTCCATTTTACCCCCGAGGCAAATTTCAAGGGCACCCTGCCTTCTGATATAATCGATGATTTAGTAGCCAAGAAAAGGTTTTGTGTTTTTTATTTTGAGTGTTTGCTCTAAGACTGATGTTACTATTTTGCTTTTAACAAATGTCTTTGATAAATCTTCTGCTCCGGAGAGATGTCTTTTTCTTTTCAAGGCCACCCCAAGAATGTAACTTTGGCTCATAATGGACACCTGATAGCTTCTAGCCACTGGTTAATTCATTACGGCACAGCAGAATTTTAAAGTTTTAAAAGGTGCAGCCTGTTTTGGGGGGCCATTAATATCTTTGCGCGTATGTTTGTGTGTGTGTGTGCGTGTGTGTGTCCACGTGAGCACGTCTTCATCTCCACGAGCTATTCGAGAGTCCTCATAGATACTATACTTGACGTGCCCATCTATTTATTTTTTAAAATTTTAATCCCGAGATAGTTAACCTACGGTGTCATATTAGTCTCAGGGACTGTCGTGCCCATTTAAATAGGTAGGTGAATATGTATAAGTTTTTGGAAAAAAATATACTTTGTTTTCAGTTCTCTAAGGTTTTGCTCCAGACTTCCCTGAGACTCTAGCTAGAGCTCCCGTGAAGCCAGGTGGCTGGGCTAGTGCAAGGGTTAGGCAAGGGAGGCGTGCACGTCAGGTGAGAGATTTAAGGGAGAGGAAAAAGTCGATCATCAAGAGAAATAAGCATTTAATGCAGTGTTTCAAATAATCACAATCAATGAACAAAAATCCATGATGAACAAAATACCTACATTTTCATCAGAGACGGAACCTGGTCCTGTTCCCTGATACTGGGAAGATTAAATTCATGTGCAGCCTTCTGATAGCTCAAAGACCATTTGTGGAAACACCTCGTAGGGAGACTATTATCAAGGATTTTTATTTTAGGATAAGATGGGACAAACACAGGACTAAGTTCTGAAAACCAGATTCCCTCCTCCTTGCTCTTGAGGTTACCAGATCAGAAGCGCGAGCCTTCCTAGCTAAACCTGTTTTCCAGTTTTGGACAAACACTTTTTATTTCTTAAAGCATCTCGCAGGGGGAGCTAGGGAGTAACACACAGCTCTAAGACGGTCTTTATAAAGGGACTTTTTTTGTTGTTGCCGGATTTTGATAGCAACTTTTGAGCCGGGCACAGAATGGGTGGATGGTTGGTAAAGGTCATTGTCAAGGACGTGGGATCAATTAGTATGCAGATCAGAGCCCGGGAGTTCAAAGGTATTGTTCCAATTCAATCACATTAGCCAGGGCAGAAATGAACAAACAGAATGACCTTAATCACCAAGACTTACCCATTCATTGTGTGTGTGTGTGCGTGTGTGTGTGTGTGGGGGGGGGGGAGTGGGACGCGTAAGGGTCTGGCTGACTGTGTGAAGGTATGAGAAAGCCACCCCTCCGTATTATTTGTGAAATATAATATATACATTTCCTTCCGTGTATATTTGAGGGATGATTTAATTGAAGGCAAGCAAACTGGATCCGTTTTTCAATGCATGCCTTCACGCATACCCAGACACATTAAAACGCCTTGGAAAAAAAAAAATCTCACTCGTATAATGCCAACGTAAGTTCCCCCCCCCCCCCCAGCAGACAATCCCATTCAAAATGTGCACAATCCTTTCAAGTCCTTCAAGTGAGAGGACTTGAAATCCCACATTCTAAAATACAGTCTCTGCAGCCTAAATATACCTTTCAACCGTGTGGTTAGAGCTATCATGGAGATAAATGGGGAAATTTTGAATTTTTAAAACATCACAGGAAGAAGAATTTTTTCCCCCCTCTCTCTCTTCTCAAAAGAAAACCCAATTATTTTCCTGATTTGCCGGTATTACACGTTGGAATGTGGGCAAACCAATAGATGCCACGCATTCCCCGTGTCCTTAAAAACATACGGCACGGGAGGGTAGGAACACAGACGCACAATGTAAATGAGGTGTGCATTCCATCTATAATTATATCTACAGCACACAGGAGATACTTTTATAGTTTGGGTGGAAACGCCGAGCGACATGGGGATTAGCCTCTGACAAAATGTGACATTTAAACAGGTTCACCTGGTTCTGAAACACTTTTGCCTTCCCAGTCGCTGTTTATCTGCGCTCACGTGTAAGTTTGCTGCATCAATTTGGATAAACATTTGCTAAACTCAACAATGACTTCGATCGGAGTGGATTGTCCCCTGGAAGCTGCAGGCTGTGCTGGGAGAGCTTGCCGGCACCTTATCTTCATTTTCATCTCAAATCAAACATGATCGGTAACTAAGGTTTTCCGAACCAGGCTCTGCCCCCACTCTGGCCCTGGGAAGACAGTTAATCATAGCTCAGAAAGATGAAAGCTGTGTGGGGAGGGGGGGGAAATGCAACCCTTGCAGGCAAAGCTGCACCCCAGGGGGTCATGAATGCTGGGGGAGGGAACCATGATTCCCCGATGCAGTAACATATTGAGACAATTTCGGCTTTACACTCCCTATCAAGTAAATACAGGACATCTCACCCATGAAGGGTGATTATCGCTCCTGAAAGAAGGAAACGACTTTTATTAAAGTCTTGTTCCGGAGCAAAACAAAGATCAGAATCATTATTGACAGAAACAATCTGGGGTCTTCCCTATAGACGTGGGTTTCCTCTTAAAACTGTTTTTGGCAGTTGGGTTATTCTCATTGTTATTAATTGTTGTTAATTCTGGTCTGAAATGGACGGTTTCCAAAGCGGCTCTAGTGAGTGAAGATTTCACAAGACACTTGTCCCCAGGCATCATCGCTCATCATAGATTTTTAGTTCTGTTTTTATCCGTAATGCGGTTAAAAGACATTTTAAAATGTAAATCTGCCGCCCAGTCCCATAAAAATGTTCATTCGCTGTTTGGTCTTTTATTTGAAAATAGTAAGCCACTAAAAAAAAAAAAAAAAGAAAGAAAGAAAAAGAAAAGAAAACGACCCTTAAAAGTAAAGGTTTACATAATTATTCACAGAGGTACCGTTTCTCCTTTGATCCTACTATTGTGATGTTTTCTCTGAATCTTGCTCTAAGAAGGCATTTTCCGCTCCTTTTTCTTTTCTCTAAACAAGGTCATACATTTTTTTTCCCCCCAAATGAGGACCCGGAGTCCCCCGTACAAGATTAAGTAAGTCCTTACAGTGTTATAAAAGTGAGTGCTTCTTTCCTATAATAAAAGGTGTTTAAAAGGTTCGCTACAGCTTTAAACAGAATTACAATTTACTTCTTTCAAGTGTCCAGGCCATAAATTCTTCTCAATTCCCTCTCTCTCTCCTTGTCGGAATTAATGAGATCAGATCTGATCAGGGCGCTGATGTGTTCAGCGCCAAATCACACAACAGCGCGCGCACCGTAATGGAATTTGCATCTAATGCATACATAAATCAAACATCTTTCTGGACATTTTCATATGCATAATGTCATTTCATCCAGTTCTCTCTGTGCAGAGGGGGAGATTTTTCTCTCTGAGAGAATGACTTTCTTTAATGCTTTCATTTTATTTTCGCTGACTGCAGTCCCGGAGAATGCGCTCGGTCGGAGAATCTTTCGGGGCGCGGTTGACAGTTCCTTTTCCAAGAGGGGTCCTTCACATTTATCATGCCTCTTCCTCGGGGGCTTTGTTATGCAAATGTGGCTGAAATTGATAATTCCAAAGTGCTTCATTTCGGCTCCTCGGCGGTTGGAGATGGTAGATAAAAAGAAAGTGACAAGACACACTGATTGCCCTCAATGCATGTAACTCTCTTGCTAACAAGGCTGGATATTGTTAAAAATTCCTATTGTTATGAGGGTGGCGCTCCCATTATGCAGGCCTTGCAAATTTCTGATTTGAATATTAACCCTTTAATCACCCTACCCCCAAGCCCCCTCCAAAAAAAAAAAAAAAATCAATTGCCATCCAATGGCTTAAGGACCCCAACCATCAAATTATTCTTCTGTTATGGTGAACAGCTGGGGTACATTGAAAACACTTCATTAATCATTTGTTCCCAAGGTAAACTTTACATTTATTTTCAAATGCAAAGAAAAGGGGTTATCTTAAGCAAAGGGGGAGCCCCCACCCCCAGTGCTAAGTAAAGATGTTGAGACCACATCTCCTTGAGTGTGCACAAAAGGCTGGGGATTAATAATCGAGAACAACAGTTTGTAACAGGAACCTGGCCTCTCCCCTCCCCATCTTCTGCAAAAGGCAATATCGGTATCTTAACTTGCGCAAGCTCCTGGTTTTCTGTTCAGACCAGAGAAGGCCTGGGGTGGGGGGTGGGGAACGTGTGTCTTCTGTCATCAGAGCGAAGTTTATTTTACCTGTCTGACCAGACGCAGGAAAAAAAAAATCTCCTGGCGTTCTCCTCCCACTACGGGACGCGAAAAATCTGAATACCATTTCCAGGGAGGAATTGCAAATTGAGGCAGCTCTGGGCATTAGCATACCAATAAGATGCTGGGAGCGTACTGGGTTTGTGAGGACCCTTGTGGGCTGGGGACTGTGGCTGCAACACGAGAACGCTGGGCCTTTGAGGGAATGTGGCAATGAGACATTTCTGCTCAAAATCCAGGCAGGCCCTCCCAAGAACCAAGACCAGAAGCCGGACTCGAAGGCCTCCTGTTTCCAAACAGACACACACACACACACACACACACACACACACACACGCACACACACACGCACACACACACACCTTACAATTTCCCCGGAAAGCGATCAGATCCATTCATAGCTTCCCTGATTGAAAAACAGAAACTTAACAGGGACTCGCTTGTCAGCTAATTAAAATTTGGCTACTAGAATTTCTTAGCAGCTTTCCCATGGTGGCTGTGTCTCCAGAAACGTCCACCAGGTAATTGGCCTTGTCGTTAAACCTTGGAGCCATTGAGAATTCTGTTTTCTTTGGGAAATGTTGCCAGTTTGCAACATTCCAGGGTTGCAGGAAAGAAACCCTGCAGGTTGGTGAGTTACCCTTAAACATTTTTTTTTCCCTCTCGGACGAAGCTCCTGAGCTTGGAAAAGAAAGCATCTTGGGGCATAGAGGCTAGAATTACCCTGATCGTGCAACCACGCTGATGCCCGTCGAAGGCTGAATACAAGTGGCTCGGCTCAGCTCTGTACCTGCCAAATTACTGCCCATGAAAGCGACCCCAGACACTACAGGCCCTTCCCACCCCTGGACTCAGGAGGCGACACGGGGCAGAGGAGAGGTTTGCAGCAGGCCTCCCCTCTGCATGCACACCCAGGCCGTGGTGGTGCAGACACACACGCGCCCCCTCGCACAGGCTGACAGAGACACAACAGCAGGAACGTTTCCCCGGGATCACGCAGCCCTGCACAGACCCACAACCTCGGGCAGGCCCTCAGGAGCGTGGGTCCTTCTCCCCCGCAGCCCTCCCTGGCTTGTCATCCAGGATTCCAAGGCAAATTAGACCACTGTCACAGCACCCCTGCACACAGGCTCTTTCCCGCCAGTGCATTCCGCGCCCTCACCTCCTGAAAACACTAAACTAAATTTTAATGCCTTGTCATTTCGAGTAAAGCACACCGGTTCCACCTATATGACATTAAACACACACACACACACACACACACACACCCCATATTGTTCACTGTAGAAGCAGATTTTGGTAAAGTGGCAAAATCAGAAGATCAAACTTGCACTTAGAGTGTCCACAGGGCCCACTGACTTGAGCGTCTCTTCTGCCTTAATTACATGTTTCTGTCAAATTCTGCTCTTTATGCTGGCCATTATTAATATCAGGAGCGCGGCCACACTCGCGTAATTAAGATTGCAGCCCGCACTCCCTAAACTTAGTGTCAGTCATTAAATCAGCAGGTTGTATGTGGCCAAAGTTGCAGTCAAAACAAGGCTTCTTCGTTAGTATCTGCTAGGCTAATCAGCACCCATAATCACGGAGGTGGCTGACCCTGTACCGTCCAATCCCTGCCCCCCCCCGCAAAGGTCAACTGGATTTTAAAAGCTTACACTTTCCTAGGCAAAGAGAAGCCTTATCTTTAGTTTCACAAGAAGCTTTTAGGATGTAAGATTTAAAGATGTGCCTGTATGCATTTAATGTCTGCTTTATTTTCAATTACACTTTGCAGTGAATCTGAATACCTAACGTTATCTATAGATTGCATGATATCGTTGGGCCCTTGAAAGCGAGTTTTTCTCAGTCTATTTGATTTGAGAGTATTCTTTTCATCTATTGGCAGAGCGGTTCTCTCCCCCCCCCCTCCGCTCCCTCTTCCCTCCCCCCGCCACCCCCCCCCCCCCCCGGTTTCTTTTTAATAAGAAAACTTGGTAGTCGATTTCCATCAGGCACTGACTAGTGCCCAGCAAGCACGGGGTAGAATGACCCAGTGAGGGGGGCGTGGGCCCCGACCCGGGCCCCTCCGCGTGCATCCCGGGCCTGCAACGCCTCTGCCAGGACGAGGGGCCGGGGTGTTGTTTTGTGTGCACAGAGGAAAGGTGTAGGAATGTCCTTGCTTGCTGGCATTTAATTTACCAGTTGCCTCTGAGCTGGGGCTTTGGCACATGACGCTGGAATCTGAAAGACAGCCTGTCACACCAAGGGCCTGCTGCCTACTGCTGAAATTGAGAAACTTGGCAGATATGCAAACAGTAACCGGGTTTGAGTTGTTTTGATTACAAGTTAAACAGAGAGTCATTGGCAGGGCCAACGTATATCTGCCGAGGTTTGCACTCCTCCCTCCATCCGTTTCTTTCTTTTTCTTCCTCTTGACAAAACGCGTGGACGCGGCTGGTAATTTCTGCAGGATCCGATAACACCTTGGCTTTGCGGAGCTGGGGGTTTGTGGGATTAGGAGAAAGGGTCACTACCCTCCCCCCCCCCCCATTGGACTCCCTTTCTGCCGTGTTTCCGATGGGGTTAAAGGCGTAAATGCAGTCTTAGATGCAAAGCCATCAACACGTCCAAGAGTCATCCCTCGTGGTGCTCTTGGGTGACAGAGCTCAGTGTTTCTGAACCTCGGTTATTAAGAGATCGGTGGAGGGTTTTTTTGTTTTTTGGGTTTTTTTTTTTTGTTTTTAAGATATAAGGGATGTTGGAAAAGGCTTTTAAAAATAAGCCACTCTTCGAATGCTTCTCCCGGGGAGAAGCAGAGAAGGGGAACGGATTCTTTCAGTCCTCTTTCCCTGACATTCAGTCCAGATGCCGACCTCCAGCATCTTTCTGCCCCGTCACGCCCGGAGCGTTTGGACCCCTGAACGCTTGTTCTTGAGGGTCGTCTTGCCTCCCTGGTGACGAAAAAAGAAAGAAAAGTACGAAATCTCGAATGACATTGTGGAGGTGAAGAAAAGGCATTTTCGCTGCATTTCCCATTTTTCAAAGGCCCCTCTCTGCATTTCAGCCAGGGGCCTGCAGGATACTCTCTCCTGGATTGACCTAGCAATTTTAGGGCGAGGCCATGTTCCTTCTGTAGGGGAGGGCAAGGAAGACATCTAATTGTCGCTGCCATTGTCTCGGGCGGGCTGGCTGGCTGGAGGCAGATTTGCGAGAGGCTGTTTCACGGGGCAACAGACACTTTTCATTTCCAGAAATGAGACTCTTTCTTTCCCCCCAACAGTGGAAAGCTGAAACTCTCAACACTGGGACAGAGTTCTTGGAAAGAGCCCAACTGTATCGAATCAGACTGTTTTTTTTTTTAATCCACCAACTTGACCATAAAAAAAACTTTATTGAAAAACATAAAAAAAAAAAAGAGAGAGAGACAACCAACAACAACAACAAAACAACCCAACACCACTGGGCTCAATAACGTGTCTCTAAAGAAACCGCGTTCTGAAAGGGCCTCATTTGGACAAAGTTAATTACTGCACAATAATTGCATTTTAAATCCAGTTTCTTTCTCCATGCAGTAAATCGTAAAGCTCGTGATTAGGGAAAAAAGTAAGCTTCTGCGCACAACTTGTTAATTGCCTTTGTCAGACTGATGGCCCCTACTTCCTCTCCTGAAGAAAGAAAACTTCCTGAGTTGGTAGCATCCTGGGCCTTGCAGACAGGGAGGAGCTCGAAGCTTCTAGGCCCTGAGAGTTCAGGGCGCCTGCCTCCGGGGAGGCCGGGGGGAGGCCAGGTAGGTCCCCAGTGTCACGGAGCAGCCCTGACATGTGCCATAAAGGGGAAGGACAGTCACAGTGAGCTGTGTCACCTCCTTGCCACTTTCCCATAAACGCTGTACTTGAATTTCTCTGAATCCTGTGCGTTAGCTGTAAGTGATGGTTCTGTTACTTGTTTTAAAATTTTTTATTGGGGCGCCTGAGTGGCTTAGTCGGTGAAGCGTCCGACTTCAGCTCAGGTCATGATCTCACGGGTTGTGAGTTCGGGCCCTGCATCGGCCTCTGTGCTGACAGCTCGGAGCCTGGAGCTGCTTCGGATTCTGTGTCTCCCTCTCTCTCTGCCCCTCCCCTGATCACACTCTGTCTCTCTCTCTCTCTCTCTCTCAAAAAATGAATAAATGTTAAAAAATTAAAAAAAAAATAAAAAATACAATAAGATTTTTTATTTGCCCTCGCAACCACTGGTAAGAGGAAGTGTATAATTCAGTGTCGTTACCTGCCTTCACGATCTGGTGCAACCACCATTACTGTTTCTAGAATGTTCATCCCCGCAAACAGAAATTCCGTACCCCGTTAAGCGATGCATCTCCATCCCGTTCCCCTCCCCCCACCCCCTTGTAACTCTGGTCTACCTTTTGTCTCTGAATTGGCGTATTCTAGATGTTTCACAAGACTGGAGCCATGCAGGATGTGTCCTTTTGTGTCTGGTTTATTTCGCTTAGCCTCATCTGTTCTGTAGCCTCATCTACCTTGTTGCCTGTATCAGAACGGTGTCCATCCATCTTTATGGTTGAGTAATATTCTGCTGTGCAGATAGATCACATTTTGTTTATCCATTCATCCCTGGATGGACACCTGGATCGTTTCCGCCTTTTGACCCTTACAAACAATGCTGCTTTGAATATGGGTTTGCAAGTTTGAGTCCCCTGTTCAGTCCTTTGGGGGTATTTACATAGGAGTGGAGCTTCTGAGCCGCGTAGCAATTTTAGGTTTAATTTTGAGGAACTTGGTGGGCTTATTTTACATGAAACAAAACGGGGTGGGTCTCAGAGAGGTTAAGTGACTTGTGAAAAGCTCAGCTCCTTTCTCTCTGTCGTGTTTTTCTCCTATCAGATGCAAGGTGGGAAGTTTGGCTCAGAGGGTAGCTGATCTGTGACAGTCACATCGTGTCCCCCTGGACATTTCTAGCCCCATTCAGACAAGCCACCAGACTTCCCCACGCCTCCGGTCCTCCCTTAACGAGGGTCTGAGCACCCTGTAGCAGCAGGGTGGTATTGGTATACCAGACTGGAACAGCGTGTGCCAAGTTTATTTATTTATTTTTTTTAATTTTTTTTTTTTAACGTTTATTTATTTTTGAGACAGAGAGAGACAGAGCATGAATGGGGGAGGGTCAGAGAGAGGGAGACACAGAATCTGAAACAGGCTCCGGGCTCTGAGCTATCAGCACAGAGCCCGACGCGGGGCTCGAACCCACGGACCGCGAGATCGTGACCTGAGCCGAAGTCGGACGCTCAACCGACTGAGCCACCCAGGCGCCCTGCAGCGTGTGCCAAGTTTAAATAAGTGGTACACGGGGACCAAAGTGATATCACTTAGTTTTGATTGTGGAAGGGACATATGAGTTCTGGTGAACTAAAATGATCTGGAGACTTTCCAACTCCCCCCTCTCCTTTTTCTGGCTTTGTGATGACGTTCTTTTTTGCAACTGAGCATCAGTCTCAGGTGTTTCTGAAAAGCATCCACAGCTGCTCAATTCTCGTCTGTGTTGGGCTAGAGAAACCCAAGTTCTCGGCATCACGGATCTGTGTGTTTGAACAACTAGAGACCACGCATTTTTATAACTAATGTCCTAAGTGCTTAGAAGTTATTTCTGTGCTGATTTAACATGGAAAGCGTCCAGGTAGATTAATTTTATGGGCTCTTTTTATGGGGGTAACATTTCAAAAGCCTGCTTCTGGATCGGTTTCATCAGATTTCATTGGCACCTCTGTCTTAATCATTCACTGATTTAAGGCAGAAATTTGGTCTAATTTTTAAAAATTTTACTGTGATCTCTTGTGAAATTGATTTGACTTTTTTTTTTTTTTTCAGTTAGGATTTCATACCATTGCCATTTTCACCATTTTTAAGTCTGTATTAGCCAGGGGGACATTTTTTTGACCCCTCACCCAAAACACTCAGAAATGCTCTTAAAATATAGTGGGTCCGCCAAATCTAGTCTTTTCAGAAAGTAAAATGAAGCAGCCCATTTTTTTTAAGTTTATTTTTATTTATTCTGAGAGAGAGCAAGAGGGGTGCAGCAGAAAGAGAGAGAGAGAGAGAGAGAGAGAGAGAGAGAGAATCCCACGCAGGTTCTGTGTTATCAGTGCCGAGCCCGATGCAGGGCTCGAACTCACGAACCATGAGATCATGTCCTGAGCTGAAGTCAAGAGTCAGACTCTTAACTGACAGAGCCACCCCGGCGCTCCAAAGCAGCCCATCTTTACACATAGTGATATTAAAAGTTGCGAACCATTTGAAGTTATCATTCTGCTGGGATGCTGAAAACTTTTCCATTTTTTTGAGTCTCAAAGCCTCCGTTAAAGGTAAATTTCCTTCAATTCTGGTAAGCCTCCTTGTTAGACAATACAGTCAAATCATTCTTTTTTCGGGTTTGCTATGTTTTTCAGGGTTCTTCTTATTTTTTCCAGTCTCTTTCCTCTGTGGCCCTTGCCCCAACCAAGATGAATTCCCAGCTGCCTTCTAGGCTTACCAGCGTGTCCCAGTTTGCCCAGGGCTTCCCCAGCTTTGACCCTGGGGGTGCCACGTCTGAGAGACCCCTAGGTCTTGGGCAGACAGCGACGCCTGGCTTCTCTACTCTGTCGCCCTCTTCCCAACACTTAAACATGTGAGTTATCACCCCAGGATTCATTAGGAAGCAGGGCTTACTAACATGTCAATGGATTGGTTAAGCTGTCTATGAGTGCAGCACATTACGTCTACCGTAGTCATGGCTCGTGCCATTATGGCTCTGATGTATTAATAACAGTGTGGACTTTGTGTCATTGATTTGACGGAAGGAATGTGTTTGCGTACGAGTGCATAAGAGAGACTACGCATAGCCATGTGCTTGTACAGTAGTGTGCGTTTGTCTGTGTGATGTGCCATTGCTGCATCATGGAAACACATTATCGAACATATGAGCAAGGTCTCACTACCTTGGCTGCTTCACACTTTTGCTTTTCTCTTTAAATCTGCCAGAGAGGCTAGTCTGTATTAGGGAAGAATGGCCTGCAATTTTCTTTTTTCCCAAAATGAAGGCCCTTTCAGGCTTCGTAAATTCACATAGATAGGGATTTGAAACCTATAGATCTTTACATGTCTATCAACTTACTTGGTATAGCTCTGTGAGGAATATTTACCACGGGTGTGAAATCTCTCCCCCTTTAAAAATGTTGCAACACTTTGATTTGAGAAAGTGGGTTCCCAATTATGATACTCAAAAAAAAAAAAAAAAAAAAAAGAAAGAAAGAAAAAGAAAAGAAAGAAAGAAAGAGAAAAAAGAAAACCCACCACCACAATAACTTTAACTATCCAGGCTTCTGCAATCAAGAAGTGCTCGGGGAGGAAAAAGACAGAGAGATACAAAGTCTAAAAGAATGTTGATTTCCTTAGTGGCAATAAAATGGCATGAATTAGGGGTATGTTCGTTCTGAGTGATTTATAACACTTGAAATTTATTTTAAAAATGGTTTCATGTAAGGAAATAACAAAAGCTAGTTGTTATTCATAGAATGGATAAAAGAACATGAATCTAAATATGGATCCAAACAGCTGTCTCTTAAAAGGATCTTATTATACCATTTATTTAAATTATTTCCTTAAATTTTTCTTTTAGACAGTGCACTTAATCCTGCAAAGTGGCATTATATATTTGTTTATATTTTAACTTCATCACTATTCTCCTTCCCAGTTTCTCTGTTGGTATAACTCTTGGTCTCAACTTATCAGTAAGGTATTTAATAATTGCACTTAGGTTTCACTTGCCTTATATTATTAACTCTTTGTAACAAGTACAAAGACCATCGATTTAAAAGGGATTTATTATTCTGAGGATAAAAATACCTTGTTGAATTGCATAAACTTAGCAATTATATATTTTTCCCCAAATGAAAAAAAATCGGAATTTATTAGAAAGCCAGCCTAAATGGATGTCACCTTTGGTTTTAAAAGCATTAAAATTGGCTTTAATGCCTCTCCAACTCATTTAACATTTATGTACACATGTAGGCTGAATCGTTAGAAAGCGATAGAACACCTTGTTATAAAATACACTTTCGTCATTATGATAAGAAAGAAAAGCAAGCACCCTATTTGGAATATTAACCCACGTAGAACAGAGAGAGTGATACGTTTTTGTGTGTGTGAATTAAAAACAGAATCGAGGAAATTCAGTTCATTTCCAGCTACCCTCTAGATTTGAAAGCCAAATGTCATCGGTATCTATAGAGATAACTCCTCTTATGGGCTACTGTGGTTCCAAAATCACAGCGGACAGCATCCTCTGTCTTTGGACAGACCTAAAGTTTATCTGATTTTAGTTCCACTGCGCAGAATAGTACCCCGGGTTCGGCCATGGGTTTATATACTCAACTCTCTTTAATTCCTCCTGAGGAGAAGAATCATCTCCTTTCAGGCTTTCTTCATCTGTAAAATGGGGCTGCTCATGCAGTGGGTCGAAGACATGTATGGCAATTTCAAGCGTGCAAATTCAGGTAGTTTTGTTTACAATATGAATAAGGTTCGTTACATCTTAATCGGAGATCACGTGACTCAGAAAACAGACACACACACACACACACACACACACACACACACATATAGAAATGTAAAGAAGTAAAGGATATGGAATTTGTCCCGTCAAGAGAACTCTACACTGTAACAGATGCTGCAGTTATAGGACCCCCCACCCCCCGCCTCTTCATCTGGAAAAATGACATGCCTGTCATCTTTTGTCAGAATTCCCCCGTGATGTGAGTTTGAACTGGGTAAGGTCATCAGCAATGGGGACCTTCAGAAATTCCTTGGGGGAAGGTGGGGGACCACGTGGGGCCAGCATTTCCCATGGGCTAGCCGAGTGGCACCCTTAGGAGTCCGTGTATTGGCTTTCCTGTGGGGGCCCTGGGGTTTCTCTCCTCGCCAGGCAGGCGCGTAAATTCTGTTTCCTTTCAAAGGGCAGGAATCCTGCCGTTTATTTAGGCGATGGGTCCAGAAGCAGAGTGTATAGAACTTGATGCTTTCTGTAGTAAGCCAGAACGCATGACTGTTCTCCGTTTCATTATAGTTATTTCCACGGCGACCTGACCTTCGTGACTAATTAGAAAAAATTTTGTTTTAATTTAAAAACGATTGTCTTTCAAAGTCTAGCTTTGAACTTCTTCTTCTTTTTTTTTTTTTCCCAATGAATGTATGGCTTGCCATGCATTTTGCAGAAATTGCACAAATAAAAGCAAGTTTCTTTCCAATTGGAAAGGACGATAATTTCAGTTACACTCGAGCTCATTAGCTGCTTCTGTTAGATTGAATCCAGTAGGCTGGAATTTGGGGGAAGGTTTTAAACATGGGAGATATATTTCTAGAATCAAATTTCACAGCATGACTTTCTTCATCCTATACTAGGACCTGAAAACAGGACTGAGATTTTGTGTGAAATTTGGGATATGGGCCGATCCTATCTAGATTTTTAGAACATACTGGAGCTGAAAATTTCAGGGTTAATTATGTCAGAAGCCTGAGGCTGGGTTGGAGGGAGCAAGGGCTTTCGCAACAAAAATAGGTGAAAAAAAATTGTAGACACACATCTGAGGGGCTGTGTTGTTGTCTATGTGATGTATGTTTTTTTAAAAAAATATTTTTATTTATTTTGGAGACAGAGGGAGACAGAGCACGAGCAGGGGAGGGCAGACAGAGAGGGAGACACAGAATCCGAAGCAGGCTCCAGGCTCCGAGCCATCCGCACAGAGCCCGATGGAGGGCTCAAACTCACAGACTGTGAGATCATGACCTGAGCCGAAGCTGGACGCTTAACCGACTGAGCCACCCAGGCGCCCCATATGTGATGTATGTTTTGAGAAAGAGAGAGAGAGAGAGACAGAGAGACAGAGAGAGACAGAGACAACACTCCGGACCTCAAGAATCAAACTGTTTTCAAATCTGTGCACAGCAAATATTCTTTATTGTAAAAGATGTTTCCAGGCTGTGCCCGATGTTGATGTGAGCTTTGTCTTGTTGCTATAACCCTTGTCTTCGTCTATGATATGTTAGATTATCGTGGAGTGTTAATGCTTGGTATACCACAGGAAAAATACTCGGAAAGTATTTATAAAGTAAATAAGCTTTAATTAAATATCATCGTCAAGCATTAATCATTATAGCGCTGCTCCCCGTGGAAATAAGGGTGGATATTCAATTTGTTTTGATTATGTATGAATTTTAACAAAAGCCCTGTTTGTCTACTACTCTGCTTCTCGCAACAGAGCCTTCACGTGTCTCGGTCCAGGAACGGGGAAGATTCAGAAGGGTTCGGTCCATTTTTACTGTGGATGGTGGAGCGATAAATATCTTGGGAAACCGAAAGGATACACACAGCACCTCCGTCAGGTGTGCAGGGAGGTCCGCCAGTGTCTGTCCACACTTGCTCCGGTCCAGGTGCTAAGATTTTTATTCTGAGCAGTGAGACGGGACATTCTCATCAGGGTGTGAAAGACGCACAAACAGGCTGCCGGTTGTCGCTGACAGCCAGAATCTTTTTTTGGGAACTCCTACCTACCTGAACTTCCTGCGTGATTTTTAGTTGCAAATGGCAATCAGTTCTAGACAAGTTCGGATTTTCCCAGCGCACGGCGTGTCACGTCCCCCTTCGTACATCCACCGTTTCTGCTGTGCCCCTCCCACCCAGGAATGTTTTCCGGTAAACATTCCGTGCCGAAAAGCCCCTTCAAAACCTGTCGCTGGTGGAAGCAAGGGTTGCGCGAGAAGTGGCCGTGGGGAAAAGGGAAGGGAATTCGCATTCCCAGAGCTCCTACTAAGCGCCCGGCCCTTCATTTGCCTGCTCCGGCCCGATGCTCACGGCAAAACGGCCAGGACATCGCATCCTTTCCGTTTTCCGGATCCTGCACCGGAGGAGGAAGTGTTAGGGACGCGTTCAAGGTGACAGAGCTGCTAAGCGGGGTTCCTGGAGGAGGCTCCCGACTGTCTGGGCTCCAAACCAACGCTCTTTGCCACGGAAGCACCTGCTTTTCTTTTCCAGCACAGCTTCCTTTTTAAAACAATCGCGGCTGATTCAGAATTTAGCGAAGGGAGGGGAAGGATGAAAAACAGCTTCAGATGGATGAAACCACAGAAACGTGTCAGACAAAGGGGAATGGTCCACATAAGCAAGGACACTGTCACCCCGTGAGTGCCGTAGCTTTCCTCGACAGCTGACTCCATCCACACAGCGCCCAAAGGTCGGGAAGCACCTGCCGCGATGAGCCCTACATTACGTTCCCCAAAGGGGCAGGGGGTACGGGGATGAACAGGAAAAGAAAGCCAACAATCTCTCATTAGAGGAAGCTGGCACATTCACTCACGCATTCGCCCATTCATTAAGTACTAACCGAATACCCAACACTCTTGCCACATGGTGGGAAGACCGTCGTGACTGGTTTGGTCATGTTCGAAGACAGACGAAGAAAACAGGCAGGTCAGCAGAATATGCCTTTGGGTGTAACCCCGGGCCTTGAGAGTGGGGAAGAATGAGAGCCATGTGATGGCCAAGGAGGGGGCCACCAAGGTGGCTTGGGAGGGGAGGGTGGTAAAAGGAAGGCTCCCTGGGAGAGGTGTCTCAGAGTCGTTCAGGTAAGAGAAAGAGAACTGTAATGGCGGTAGGGGACGGAGTGCTGCCTGGCACGTCTGGGGAGGCTGAGCATAGCTGTTGCGAGGCAACACTGCTTTAGGAAAACACGAGCAGCGCTCCGTCACCTGCCCTGCCGGGCACCTTCCAATTTTATCTCAGCATCTGGGGCCCCAGTGAAGCTTTCTGGTTTGGCCCGGGCCATGGTCAATGGGATATCTTGGGCCCATCCTTCCAGAGAGGGTTGGGATGGAATGGATTAGAGGAAGGCTTGTTACGGGCCCAGTTATATCCCCCTTGCCAAGCAAATTCACATTTTGAAGCCATCACCCTCAGTAAGCATCTCAGAATGTGACTATTTGGCGATAGGATTTGCACAGAGGTGATGAGGTTAAAATGAGGTCGCATGGGCGTGTTCTAATCCAATATGAGTGGCGTCCTTACAAGAAAAGGCTGGGACACAGACACGCGCAGGTTAAGGGTCACTGCGTGAGGACTCAGGAGGAAGGTGGCCATCTACAAGTTGAGGCTGGAGGCCTCGGGGGGAAAAAAGCCGCTCAGCCGACACCCTGGGCTCAGACTTAACAGCCTCCAGAACCGAGAATGCATTTCTGCCGGGTAAGCCCCCCACAGCCTGTGGTACTTTGTTACGGCAGCCCCAGCAAACCAACACGGGGGTCACCCCAGGGAAGCCGGACACCAGGGGAGGGAAGACGGTGGCCCAGATGGGAAGTGTGGCGGAGGAAGTAACAAGAAAGGAGATGTTTAGGCCGTGGAGTGGACAGAACAACATGTGGCAAATCGAGGCGATGTAGGTAGTGAGGGAGGCGGGGACACGGGGGCCGTCCCCGCGGGTGACGGGGCCTTTCGCTGAAATCGGAGTCGTGGGAGGACTGACCGATGGTCCACAGACAGACGGCAAGAAGAGAACGAAGTCCTGTGGCTGTAAGAGGGGAGCTGAGACCCTGCTTCTTTCTGAAGGGTGACTGGTCCTCTCCAGTAATTCCCAGGCTGTGGGCCCATGGAGGGCGGCCAGTAAGCCCCGGAGAAGTGGGAAAATGCCCACTGGCCGTGGTGCCTTCCACGTGTCCTCTCTCCTCACCCTCGGCCTGTACATCAGACGTGACCGGTGAACCAGGGCCCTTTCCCCGGAGACGAGGCGTAATCTGCTGTGTCCCCGTGTGTTTGTGCTGGACCACCTGGGCTGGCCGTGGAGTCCTACCTACCTCGTATTCCCCTGGGAATTTTCCCCTCTACAGTTATTTCTTACCGGAACAACAAAGACAAAATCAGGGCAAGACCTGTGGATGGATTTCTTTTCTATTCGCAGCAGCCCCAACCCCTTGCTAACTAGTTTTCAGAGCTGAGTTGACATTTCAGAGCTGTGGACGTTTTCATAAGTGCTGGTTGATATTGGTGGCCCGTTAAAAAAAAAGTTTTCAGTTTAATTTTTTTTGAGAGAGAAAGAGAGCAGGGGAGGGGAAGAGAGAGGATCCCAAGCGGGCTCTGTGCTGACGCAGGGCTCGAACTCACGAACCGTGAGGTCATGATCTGAGCCGAAATCAAGAATCAGACTCTTAACCAACTGAGCCACCCAGGGGCCCCGGTTTTTCTATTCTTTTTTTACGGAGACCTTGGCTGTTCACTCCTGTGGGTTCCTGAGCACCTACCAAACCCTCTGTAGCCTCCCTTGTCTTGTTTTCTGATAAGTGGCTCTATGTCTTCTTTCTTTGCTAGAGGACAGGGACTTTTTATTTATCCCGAGTTCTTGGTAGAGCAGGAAGACTTTGAAAAGCATTTGTTTAATCGAATAGAATCGAATCCAGCCGGAGAGAAGCCACATTTTCCTGCTCGCCCAGTGGATTCCTCTGGCACCTTTCTTCAACTTCTCTTCAACTTCAACTGACTGTTAGCCAGTGAGTCACGGATGCACGTTGACAGAGCACCCTCGGGGCCCTGTGCTGGGCAGAAACAGAGGTGAGCACAACAGCCCCTGCCTCCCGCAAGCTTCCAGTCTAGAAGCCAGTGGACGTGCTAACACTGTGTTTTGTGCTTCTGGTGATGGAGCTCCTTTTCGTCTCTTTAATGCTCACCTCTTCTGGAGAGGGTATTCTGGCAATATCCTAGTTCTAAAATGCCATGAAAAGGAGGTTTACAAAGTAAATGATGGAACAGGTGCCAAAGACTTTCTCTAGCAGCGTCATGTGCCCTGAACTGTTCTGGGCACTTGATGTCTGTCTTAGTCGGCTCTGGCTGTGTAACAAAACACCGTGGAACCGGGCGGCTTGACGTCGGGTGCTTTTCTTCTTGTGGTTCTGGAGACGACAAGTTTGTGAGCAAGGTACTGGCAAATTCCTGGCTTGAGGATGGCCCCCTCTCACCATGTCTTCACGTGGCCTTTCCTTTCTGTTCATGAAGAAGAGAGAGAATAGGAGGGGGAGGGCGTAAGCAAAGAGCCTCAGTGCCTCTTCCTTTTTACAAGGACACCAGCCCCATTGGATCATGGCCCACCCTAATGACCTCATGTAACCTTTACCACCTTCTTATAGGCCCTTTTCCCCAGTACAGTCGCGGGGAGGACTGCACCATAGGAATCTGGGTGGGGAGCACGACTGAACGCATAATAACGTGCTTCTCTCGTTCCCTCCTCGTGACTGCTCTTGGAAGTGGGCACTCCTTCCTCCTCTTAACCGAGATGAGGGGAGGGGATTGGAGCTCAGGGTCCCAGGGCCGTGGGGAGGCAGAACGGAGCTGACTTGTGTCGCTGTATGGCTTTATGGCCCACGCTGGTTATTCCTCCTCCGTGCCGAACGCTGCAGGCCCCCTAGTCAATGGGCCATGGCCAAAAGTTTGCAACATCTTTTGTCTATTACTATGTATTTTGTTTAATCAAATGTAATGAGGTTTGTGGAAGCAGTAAACTGAAGTTATTTTCAAGTAGGAACTGTATTTAGTGCTGTTAATTGAATCAGTCTAGTTAGTTAGAATAGAGCAGTGGCTGTTTGCCCTGTAATAAGGAGATTGAGTTTCTCATAAAACAGCTAATTCGTGCACTCTTACATCGTAGAACACACCATGGGCTGAGCATCCTGAGTCCTCTTACCGTCCATCTAGGCCCTGCCGGGACCGCAGGGTGGCACGGGGGGCCGTCACGTGCCGGGGTGTCCCGGTTGTCACGAAGGGACAGCAAGGGAACCTCGCTATCACATGGGGCTGGAAGGAGACAATCGCATTCACTCCTCCCTGTGGTGTTAGAGGTGGGTTACACAGGGGACCCCAAGTCTCAGAGCAGCTAAACATCAAGGCAGAATGACACCGTGGGTGGAGAAGCGTGTGGAAAGTTCTCTGTATGCTATTTTTGCCTGTCCGGTATCCATTTCCCTTTCCAGCAACTGTTCCCCAATGTAACCTTAGGGGATTGCAAAGGCCTGGCTGCTTCTCCCACTGAGAGATGCATCTAGTTCCCCTACCCTTGAACCTGGCTGGCTTTAGGGACCTGCTGTACTGCTAGAATCCAGTGGAAGTGGCGTTCTGGGACAGCTGAGGCCGGATCATAAGGAATCATGCTGCTCTGCCCTCTTGACATCTGTGTTCTTGGTGCCCAGGCGTCATGCCATGGAGAAGCCGAAGACAATCCATGAACACCTCATGTGTAGAGGAAGAGAGGCCCCCGTGAGGGGGTCCCCAACTCAGCTACCTACCTGCCAACCATGTTGGGAGTGGCTCTTCCAGTCCCGGGTGAGCCACACCCTTGAACCTTGTGGAGCAGAGCTGAGCGGTCCCCACCCAGCCAGGCCCCGACTTCAGATTTGGGAGCAAAACGAATGATTGTTGATTTTTTAAGCCCCCAAGTTTGTGATGGTTTGTTACATGGCAGCGGATGACCAACACAGGGACCCACTCACTCCTCCCTGTCACTCCCTTGGCAGCCTTGGGTAGAGCAGACTTCCGGGGCTCGAGACTAGTCACGTGACCCAGGCCTGGCCAATCAGAGCTGCGAAACTCCCCTGGCCGCAGTGATGTCACAAGTCAAAGCCAGTGAGAGTCAATCTGAGGACTTTGGTCCGAATTGGGAGAACGGAGGGGCGCCTGGGTGGCTCAGTTGGTTGAGTGTCCAACTCTCGATTTCCGTGCAGGTCATGATCCCTGGTTTCTGGGATCGAGCCCTGGGTTGGGCTCCCGCACCGAACACGGAGGCTGCTTAAGATTCTTTCTCTCTTTTCCTCTGCTCCTTCCCTACTCACACATGCACACACTGTCTCTCTAAAATAATAATGATGATAATAATAATAATAATAATAATAGGGAGATTAGAAGTCTGGACCTTCCAAGAAGGGTGCCTGTTTGATCCTAAAGCCAAAACACGGAGAGTGATACTAAAAGTCAGAGACTCCCCCAGGAAACCATTTTTTTGAACTTGTAGATTTAGCTGTGCCTGAGGCAGCAATGTCCCTGGATACTTTCACTGCTTTACTCCATACTTGTGCTGTTTCCATCTGTGTGTAGTTTTGCTCACTGGTCACCTGCAATTGAAGTCCAGTAAGTTAATTTTCTTGTCCAGGAAGGTGCTCTTTACTTAAGCTCTAAACTTAATGCTTCCACCATTCTCCCCAACTCTCATCTTTCCACCTAAATAAAGACGTGCCGGTTCCTCGCTGCTTCTGTGCATCATTTCTCTTGTCTCAGCCCGACAGCACTACGAGGTCATCCCTCCCGATACGAGGGCTCCTCGATTACGAGTAGCCCCATGCCAGCACGCGGCTCTTACCTCTGTCAGTAAGAATGCCGGCTGGTCCTTCTGACTTGTTTTTGCCAGCCCACCTCTCCCTGTTTACTCTTAAAAAGGTTTTTTTTTTTTTTTAATGTTTATTTATTTTTGAGAGACAGAGAGGGGAGAGTGTGAGCAGGGGAGGGGCAGAGAGAGAGGGAGACACAGAATCCGAAGCAGGCTCCAGGCTCCGAGCTGTCGGCACAGAGCCCGACGCGGGGCTCGAACTCACGAACCGTGCGATCATGACCTGAGCCGAAGTCAGACGCGTAGCCGACTGAGTCACCCAAGCACCACCCTTAGATGTTGTGGTCTTCAGGACCTTACCTGAGCTTCTCTGACCTTTTCTCCACCCCATCATCCATGTATAATCTCATTCATTTCCTGTGCTTCGCTTACTGATGGTTCTTTCACTGAGAACACCACTGACCATTTAATTCGTAACTTTTGGATGTGACTGTCCAACTGCCCAGTTGTGATGGTTAATTTCCCGTGTCATGTGAAAACAGAACCCTTGACCGGACCACAGGGTGCTCAGAAATTTGGTTAAACGTTACTTCTGGGTATGTCTGTGAGGGTATTTCTGGCTGAGGTTGGTATTTTGAATGGGTACACAGTCCACAGCAGACTGTCCTCCCTAATGTGGGTGGGGCTCGCCCAATCAGTAGAAGAATAGACTAGGACAAGAAGGCTGAGTCAGAGGGAACTCTTCCTGCCTGACTGGCTGAGCTGAGACATTGGTGTTTTTCCTGCCTTCGGACTTGAACAGAAACGTTGACCCTTCTGGGGTCTTGAGCTGATTGGCTTTCAGACCGGCGATTACCCTACTAAATCTGGGTGTCCAGCTGGCCAGCTTGCTTTGCAGATCTGGGGACTTGTCGGGCTTCATAACCGCACGAGGCGGTTCCTTATGATAAATCTCTGTGCACACACACACGTGCACACGCGTACTCATGCGCACACACCCTATTGGTTCTGTTTCTCCGGAGAAGCTTGACCGGCACTGCAGTGGGCACCTACCCCTGGGTGTCTCGTTGGGGCATCCACATCAGTGTGTCTGCAGGGGAAAGCAACATTCTCCCCCCCCCCCGCCCCCACCATTCCCCTCCCCAAATGATTCTCCTCTGATGCTCTCTCCTTGTCCCCACAGGCACTGTCATTTCCTTAGTTACCAAGCTCCTTGGAGTTCTGGGCTGGAAAGGCTGGTTGTTATGGTCTCTCCCCACTAGAAGGCAGGCTCCACAGGGGAGGACTTTTCCTCTCTTGTATATGGCTGAACCCCCCAATACTTAGCCCAGGGTTGGCACATGGCGACCGCTGAACGAATAAAATAACGTAGGGAGGGCCGACCGTGCTGAGGCCGTAGGGCTAGATGTTATCGATATACACCACTGCTCGTCCCTTACAGCTCGGGGCGGGGGTGGGGGCGTTCCTATTCCCATGTGATGCAAGAGGAAATAGTGGCGGAGGGCCCCCCCAAACTGGGGATGCACTCAAGTGCATTTGTGAAGCTTTAGATCTACAGTCACCTGGTCCCCCCTCCCCACCACCGGAGAATAGGTCCTCGAGGTGGGGCTTGTGGAGAAGGACCGGGGACCCAGATGTCCCGACAAAGCCGGGAGCCTCCGGCTTCTCCCCATCATGCGCCCTCGCGAGGTCCCCTGGATGTCCCGCAGGGCTTGTGCCCAGGCTCCGTCCTCAGAGAACTGGCCGCTGCGGGCTGGCACCATGCCCCCTCCCTCTGGCCCCGGCACCGGCGGTGATCCCTCGGTGGGTGTTCCGGGAATACCTCACCGTCGGGGACTGGCCCGAGGCATTTCATGTGTTTAATGCACTGTGTTTAATGCGTGTAAGTGGCCCCAGGATCCCTCCACTCGGAAGCTGGCCGAGATGTCAGCCGGCGCCCGCTGGACGGTCCCTGCTCCCTCTTCCTCCCCCTGCTTCTTCCCTCCGACCGCGACACCCCATCTATCCGGGTATGGGAGTGGGGAGCCCTAGAGTGTGTGCACGTCTCCCGCAGCCAGCAGCCAAGTCCCCCGAAGGTCCCTTTGTGAAGATCCTCAAGTTCGCTCCCGCCTCATGGCCCCGCCAGGGCCTCGGGCAGGATGTTACCACTTCGGTTGGGCTGCAGGGGCATCACCTCCTTTAAAGGCTGCCTCCCTCCATTGCCAGACATCAGTGACGGACGGTCGAGTGCACCTCATGCTTCCAATCTCCTGTCTCTTCTTCCACAATCACGTGCCTTCGGGTGACCCTGTGCCCTCCCCTTCACTTGCGAAGGGTCCATGCGATTCCACTGCGCTCACCCGATGATCCAGGGTGATTCCCTCTCTTCTAAGGGCCTGACCCCAAATTCCGCCTTAGTTTTGTGCCCCACACCGTAGCAGGCTCACGGGCTTCAGGGATTAGAGCACCGGCACCTTCGGGTCACGATTCTCCCTCCCCCAGTGCCTGAACACCGTCTGTTCCCTCCGCCTGGATTCCCACTCCTCACCGTCTACCGGGCGGGCTCTTCCTCCCCGCGTGGCTGTCCCGAAACCTCGCTTCCCCTCCGCAGTCGTGCTTGCCGACCCCCTTGCACTGTTCACCAGCAGAGGTGGCTTGGAACTCCTGCACCTGACTCCCTCCCGCTGCCTTCGACTTTCCTCAGAGCTCATCCCATTTCTTGGTGGTGATCGGATTGCGAGGGAGTCTTCTCAGCTAGCCCTGAAGGCCTGGTACACAGCAGGTGTTCAATAAGGTGTTCGGAATGAAAGATTGGAAGAATCGCTGTGCAGCCTTCCTTGCTTCCCGAGACGACCATTTGGCCAGGGTTTCTGCCTCGCAGGACCGCGTTGTACCGACCCGACGTTTGCTGCCTTCTGGGGCCACCCAGGACACGCGTGTTATTTGCATGAGTGACAGGACTGCCGGCTGATCCAGGCAACGGCCAAGGAGCCGGACAACTTGGGTCGCATGCTGCCTTCCCCACGTAACAGATGAATGACCCTTCGGAGGCCTCAGTTTCCTCATCGGAGAAAGGGTTTAATCACAATGTCTCCCTAAAGATGCCGGGAGGATTAAGCTAATCCTTCAGTGCCTGGACAGAGGCCGCCATTTAGTAAGCTGGCAGGAGTAATGTTCTCTCTGGTGATATTCTGGAATGACAAAGTTAATAGGTTGTCCCCAGAACAAAAAATTCCTGGTTTCTCACGCCATTCTTTGTCTTGTAGGGTTTAAAGTTCCTTCTGTAAGTGTTTCCAATTGTCCTGCGAGGGACCATCCTTTTGAGACGCATCCAAGGGCTATTCCGTTCTCTAAAATTGAGCCCTGAAGAGAGAAGGGTGGGGCCGCCCATGAGAAGTCCACACAGCACCTGCTTAGGGACTTGTGTGCGGGGACTCACGGCCAGCTGGCCTCACTGAGGTGGGAAGCCTCCTCTGGACCCTGACGGGAAGGTGGGAAGGCCCAGCCTCCACCCGCCGGCTTCTGACACGTGCAAGTCCCAAACACTTGGGCTGGAAACCGGAGGTAGAGACCAGGCTTCTGGCAGCAGCATGGTGGAATTCATTGGTATTTAAAAACACTTCCTTGCCCTTTTTCATTATACAGTCTAACATTTAGAGACTCCAAAATCCCTACTTATTAGTACAATACAACTCAGAGAGCTTGGAAGTGGTGTTGGAAAAAACAGTGCATTAAGAAGTAACAGTCTGAGGCAAGGCATCTGGTAAGTCGGGAATTCTCCGTAAACCCCTCGAACCCGTCGGCCTGGACCGTTCGCTGAAAAATTGCAGGTGAGGCCGCGAGAAATGCCTCCCTTATGCTGCCTGCACAGTACAGCTTGGCACTCACAAGGTTGACTTGAGCACTGGATTACTGATTGCCTCGGATCTTTCTCTGATCCATTGCTTTGTATAATTGCTGTCCCCCTGGCTCATAACGGGACAAGTCCTGTCCTAGGCTGCAGCCCCTCGTGCTGCCTGGTCTTGGTCGAGGAATGCGGTCGGCACTGTAAAAGTACCGAGTAAATTGTTTCGGAAAAGAGGGGCTGCCCTAGTTGATTCCAAAGGAAGCTTCTGGGGAAACCCCAGAGCAAAAGAGAGAATGAATTGTTCAAATGCATTTATTTTATTACTTCAGTACATCAGTTAATCTTCTATAAAACAGAGGTGAGGAAAGAAAGGCCACCCGTAATGCCCCAGCTGTGAAAAGGTTGGTGTTGACTCTTTGGCTGTTTTCTTCTCTTCCTCGTGCCTGATGGGTATATGCTATTGTAGTTTTCTGTGCCTTGGTGTCTGTGCATCACGCCTAACATCGCGGTCTCGCGGTTTAGATTTGCCGAGCGATGTCGTTGACCTAGACGGTGGGACTCAACAGGGCGGCCTCAGAAACGCGAGGAGTTTGAGCACCGACTTTTGGTACTGGGGCCACGTGGCCCTGTGGCAGCCACCCCCCCTCCCCGAGCTCCAATCTGGGCATCTGTAGAACACAAGTGGTGAGACAAGCCTGCCTTCCTGGGCTCTACACAGATACATGGCCCCAGGAGAGGAGACGTGACTGGTGATGGCTCCATAAAGGCCACTGTGCTGCTTTCAGAGAACTTCAGAGTGACCTGTGAGGGCAGAAGAACAAGATCGACAGATACTTCAGGGAGAAGGAAGAGAAAGATTCCAAAGCGGTGCATTCCTGGGCCCCCAAACTTCCCTTTGGAGTCTTGCCCTGTTTTTCCTTTTTCTCTTTTTTTTAACGTTTATTTGTGTCTGTTTTTTGTTTATAATTTTTTACCATTTGTTCATGTTTGAGAGGCAGAGAGAGACAGAATGCCAGCGGGGGAGGGGCAGCAAGAGAGGGAGATTCAGAATCCAAAGCAGGATCCGGGCTCTGGGCGGTCAACACAGGGCCCGACGTTGGGCTGGAACTCACAGACCGCGAGATCCGAAGTCAGAGGCTTCACCGACTGAGCCACCCAAGCGCCCCATTATTTATTTATTTTTGGAAGAGAGAGAGAGAGAGAGAGCAAGCAGGGGAGGGACCGAGAGACGGGGACAGAGGATCTTAAGCAGGCTCTGTGCTGACAGCAGAGAGCACGACGTGGGGCTTGAACTCATGAACTGTGAGATCATGACCTGAGCCAAAGTCAGACATTTTGACTGAGCCACCCCAGTGCCCATAGTATCTTTCCTAGATACATACCCAAACATGTATACATATAAACAGTTGACCCTGAACAATGCAGGGGGTAGGGGTACCCACCCTCTGGACACTCGAACATTTATGTATAACTTTTGACTCCCCCGCAAGCTGTCTCCTCTCGTGAGAATGTTGAGAGGTGTCTCATTCTGAGAACTTCCGGATGCAAAACTATCCACCGTTTAGGAACTGTATTATTGATTTTACTCTGAACCACCTTTTCTTCTTAGAAGAACGAGTTGGGTAATGATGGCTAGCCCACAAAAGTCGGCTCCCGTAAAGGTATGAACAGAGCAGTGGGGGTAGGAAAAGGCCGCGTGTGGTGTGGTTTCCGCATGCAACACGTGTCAGATTTCACACGTGGCTGTGTCGTCGGTGTTGGTTTCAGAGCCAGGAGAGAAACGTTTGTTCTGCTTATCTGACCATGTCACCCCTGAGACCCCCCCACCTGGGCTCATCCACCTGGTACTAGAGAGGTTCGGCAGGTGAGCCCGGGGGGGTCAAGGGCAGCAACAAGACTTGTGCAATGGCCTGACGTGGGTTCTGATTCTGTCTCTGTCCATCCCCCACTAGCAAGCTGACCTCGGGCACGTGCCTTCCTCTCCGTGTGCCTTCTTATTCTCCTTATCTGTGTCTCCAGAACTGGGGGTAATGGTGCCTCAGTCCTTGCCGGTTTGTACCAGGGATTAGAGAGACGGTGTGCGCAGCGCCCGGCACGGCGTAGACACCGGGCTGGGGTAACCAAATCCGAAGCTAACGTTGAGTGGGGCAAGGGCTCGCAATGAAGTCCAGGAAGCGTGCCTGGAGGGCAGTCCCTTAAATCCTTATTTATTTGGGCCCTTTATTCCACCTTATACCTGGAGTGCTTGGAACAGTGCCTGACACAGGATTAGAATCCAATAAATAGCAGCTGAGGCTGTTTTATTACTATTGATCATTCTTACTGCCGTTGTCTTTGTTCCGAGAACGTTTTGAGTCTGCCATAAAGCAAAGGACCCAAATGGCAGTGGGAGAGGGGTTCGTAGCTTTCTTCTTCCTTGGGAAGTGTCCTTAAAAGATGCCACTGGCAGTGTTGGCTGCCCCATTAAGAAGTCTGCCGATGATGGCGATCAGGCTGGCACGTTTGGGATTCCGAATGACACTTCTCGAGACAGAGGCGGTGCTCGCTCGGGCTGGCGCGGCAGAGGCAGGATATGGCTCGGGACCTGGAGGGCTGGGTGCCTGAGACCCAAGCCCGGGATGGGAGCCTGGGGCCCCGGTGCCTCCTTGGCTGAATTTTACTGGCTGGTGACTTTGTGCTCACCACTCCACGGTTCTGGGACTCAGTTTCCCAAGTCGTAGTTGAGAGAGCCTGCTCAGCCGTGAATTAGCTCTGAGAAAATTGAGTCCAGGGATTGTCTGTCTCTGTAGAAAGTAGAGCTAACACAGAAGGAGCAGTGAATGAGGCTCTTAGAAGGAGGTGTTGTCCTTTCTTTCTTTTTCTTCCTTCCTTCCTTCCTTCCTTTCTTTCCATTTTGCCTTTAAAAAAAAAAATTAAGTTGATCTATTTATTTTGAGAGAGAGCAAGAGAGCACAACCAGCGAGGGGCAGAGAGAAGGAGAGACAGAATCCCAAACAGGCTCTGAGCCATCAGCACAGAGCCCGACGCGGGGCTCGAACTCACGAACCCCGAGGTCACAACCTGAGCCGAGATCAAGAGCGGGACGCTTGACCGACGGAGCCACCCAGGAGCCCCTCTCCATCTGGCCTTTCAAACAGCATTTATCCACATCTCCTTTGGGTCCGGCTGGAGTTTCTGCAGAACCGACAAACGGACCAACCGTGTCCCTGGTGACAGATTCCTGTGGGTCCCCCGTGGGGAACCTCCGCCCGATGTTCAACATCCTCATCTCCGTGCGAGGTCTGCAAGTGGAAAGTAGAAATGGCCTTCGGAGCCAGGAAGTATAATTCAGTCATAACAACACGTGATTTTTAAATGGGGAACAATCGCTGAGAGTGGTTTTAGAGATTGATCTCGCTTCATCCCCCTGCCACTGTGACATCTGTCAATCAGGCCAAGGCTGCCTCTTGGTCTTTTATCGGATTCCAACGTGCAAGTGTTTAGGGAATAGGCTTGTACTCAAAATGTAAATAGGTGTCTTACTCTCCCTCTTAAAGCCATTACTGTGTCGATGGATGTCTTGCTGTAGTTAAGGGTCTGTCAGCATTTACATGAAGGGGCCTTATTTTCTAAGGCTTAAGACACCATTAAAATCTGTTCGACTTGGTTCTTCAGATGGTCAAATTATCCAAATTTCTCTAAAAAATCGGTTTGATTCTTTATTCATTGGTGGAAATATGCACACCAGGCACACCCTTGTAGAGTTTTGATTTCAGAAGCCTTGTGGTATTTCCAAGACAAATGAGCTGACATTGTCCCCTCCTGGGCTGAGTGTGTTTGATCATCTTGAGTTTTCTTTGTAAAAGTCCCTCATGTTTATAAGGAGGTTCGGGTAGGAATTAAGGTTGTATTAGAATATTTTCAGTCTGCCCAGTGCTTTTAGATTTTTGTAGGGAGAGTGAAAGAGGGCAGATGTGCTAAGGGTGACCGTGTGCCAAGAGCACTGTGGGCATTAAAATATTATCTCCTTTAAACTGCAAAGTAGACTTTTGAGGCAGCAAATCTCTCTCCTCTTTGTTTTTATTAAAAAATTTTTTTAAAAATGTTTATTCATTTTTGAGATACAGAGGGAGACAGAGTGCAAGCGGGGGAGGGGCAGAGAGAGAGATGGAGACACGGAATCCGAAACAGGCTCCAGGCTCTGAGCTGTCAGCACAGAGCCCAATGCGGGGCTCGAACCCACAGACCTCGAGACCATGACCTGAGCTGAAGCCGGCCGCTTAACCGACTGAGCCACCCAGGCGCCCCATCTCCTCTTTTTTTTTTTTTTAATGTTTATTTATTTTAGAGAGAGAGAGAGAGAGAGAGAGAGAGTGAGGGAGGGGCAAAGAGAGAGGGAAACAGAGGATCCAAAGTAGATTCTACGTTGAGAACGCAGAGCCTGATGCGGGGCTCTAACTCACGAACTGTGAAATCATGACCTGAGCCGGTCAGATGCTTACCCAGCTGAGCCACCAGGCGCCCCTCTCTCCTCTTTTTTAATTGAGAAAACTGAGGTTCAGAACCTAAGTGGTAGATTGGCGATTGAAGACCCACATGCAAGACATGATCTTTGCACTCTACCAGGGACATTCATGCTTATTTCAAAGGTCGACCAAGACACAAAATCGAGGTCGGACATTTTAAGAGAACTTGGTGGAATATAATTTTCCGAAGGTTGGTCTTACTCCTAGCAGCCAACCTCCCTCCCGTTCCCTCTTTGACAAATATTTTTTGAGCATGTACCGTAATAAGC
Source organism: Panthera tigris (assembly GCF_018350195.1). Taxonomy (NCBI): domain Eukaryota; kingdom Metazoa; phylum Chordata; class Mammalia; order Carnivora; family Felidae; genus Panthera; species Panthera tigris. Next base: position 139,089,164 of record NC_056665.1, read on the forward strand.
CCTGTTATCATCACACTTAAATAATTGTCTTAATTTCTCCAACAATTTGCAATTAATCATTTCTGCTTCACAGCTGTCACACACGTCATTCTTTCTGCTTGTGAGGCCATGTCTAACCCCTGTCAGTTCTTTAAAGCGAAGAGACTGGTGTCCCGGTTTGCCTGGAATATTACCCTTTATAAAGAGCATCCTGGCGTCCAAGCTGAGTTATCAATGGTTTCGCCTTTCAGGCTCAAAAACTTGGACCATCGTATATATGGATCATCCTAGGCAGGGTCAAGTCTAGCCTTGGCCACTCAGCAAGATTTTCACTGACAATCCACCCCACTATATGAGGGGGGATTTCTCTAATCTCTTGTTACTATTTGGATGGGTTCCTCCAAACGATCAATTAAGCATCCCCTTAATGTTACACTTACATTTCCTGATACCGATAGTATACATTTTGTTCTGTACGCCTCCTGACCTCCATGATAGGGATGTTAGGTGCTCCATACACGTTTGCTGAATTGATACGTAAGTGAATGAATTGGAAAGAACATTCTCTTCCTCCTCCTCCCTGTCTTTGGCCCATTCTAATGCTTCTCTTGAGAGCGTAGCTGAAGGCCGTTTCTGCAGAAGACTGTTCATAATTCCCCAGTTCCCCAGCTTACCCACTTCTACCCTGTCTTTATCTGTCTGGGTCCTTATCCCAAAGTATGGCTTAAAAAAATGACCAGGGTTGTCCCCCAGTGTGGGGTACATTATGGGGCTCAAGTACAACAGGAATAAGTGAATCGATGTCTTGAAACATTGTTCTTCACTGTGGTTTTTCTAACGACCTGGGCCCCTCAGGGAACTTTCAGGCTGAAGCACCATTCAATTTCCTGCAACGCTCACTTTAAATGACAATAATTTCATTAAAACATTGAATGTAAAATGCTGGCAAGTAGGAAACTCTACTAATGTTTCATTCAGAGGAGTTGGCTCGTGATGTACACGGCGGTGTGTTTTTCTTGCCCCCACACTCAGAGGCACATTGGGTGAGTCACTTTATCTGTTAGGTCGGGAACAGGATGTTAGTGGCAGTGATAACATGGAAAGCTCTGTGAAATAGTGGGTTATGGTGGATAGGAGCATCGACTTTGGATTTAGAGATATGTATGAGTTATCTATTGCTGTGTAACAAATCGTCCCCAGGTTTGCCACTTCAGACAACGCACATTTATTAGCCGACGGTGCTGATGGGTTGGGGACATAGGTGGGGGCCTTAACTGGATACCTCTGAGGTAGGAGGGTCTCTCATAAGGCTGAAATGAAGGTGTTGGCTGAAGCTGCGGTCACATCAAGGTCAAGATGGGGACAATCTTCTTCCAAGCTCACTCACACGGCTCTTGGCAAGATTCAGTTCCTCACAGGCCACTGGGCTGAGAGCATCAAGTTGTCATGGGCTGTTGGTCAGACATGTAAATGTTCCTTGCCATTTGGGCTTCTCCATAGGGCTGCTCACAGTAGGACAGCTTGCCTCCGTCAGTATGAGGGCTGAGGAGACAGAAAGAGAGAGGGAGAGAGAGAGAGAGAGAGAGAGAGAGAGAGAAGAAACTCAAGATGGAAGCCAGTCATTTTGTAGCCCAGTTCCAGAAGTGATATCCCATTGCCTCTGCTGTATTCTTTTCATGAGCACTGAGTCAGTATGTGCAGTCCACACTCAAGGGTTGGGCATCACGCAGAGTGTGAACACCGGAAGGTGAGAATCGCTGGGGCCATCTTGGGGGCTGTCTACCATGACATGACTGGGTCCGAATCCTGGTTCTTTCTTTCAATCTCTAGATCTTTAAAGAAGTTACTTAAGTCTTCTGAGGATCAGATTCCTCATCAGTCAAATGATGGCCATTTTCGAAAGTGGGTAATAGGGAAAAATAACTTTTTGTGAAACACAAATAGTGTTGATAATAATAGGTGCTTGACAGGTGCTTGATAATGGGTGAGCTGGGACTATTATTACTATAATTAATCTTGGCAGGCACTGAGGGCTTTTGACTTTCAATTCTGTGTCCTGAGGCACCCCAGCTCCCCGTGCTCCCCGTGCACCCCATGCCTTTGATTGAGACCCATATCACAGTTTCAAACTTAGCTGATGTTGAGTTGTGTTCCTCTGTGTCCCGTCCTCTCCGAGAGGTAATTTATGGCACTGACTCTGTCATTTATGTAACTGTTCTTAAGGTAATGGAGGGAGCCACACTGAGAGGATCTGTTTACTCCTGGTACCGTTTCCTGCATTTTCCCCTTACCGTTCACTGTCTACACACTCCCTCCTTCCCCAGTTAGAATTTACAGCATTTGCCAACCGCCTGTTGTGAAGAGGGTCTTCTCTCTCTAGGGGAAAGAGCTACGAGACAGTGTCCCCGGCAGCTGACAAACAGAATAAATATTTGTGAAAGGACCACCGTCGCATCTGATGAAGGACCACTGTAGTGGCCTCCCCGTGGCTCTCCACTTGTCCATACACTCTGCTTCATGCTCTATGCCCTGCCAGAGGCCTTTTGGCACAACACGAATCTGACTGGGGACGGCCTCCATGAGTCTACTTGTTGAGATCATTCATCCAACAAGCACTGACTGGAGAGTTACCATGATGAGCAAAAACAGATGTGGTCTTGGCCCTCATGGGAAGACAGACTGTAATTGAATAATCGCGCAAATGCAGCTGCCCATCTCGGTGAGTGCAGCGAAGGAAAAGTGAACGGTGTTTTGAGGCTGTGAGTATAGCATGATCTGACCTCGTCTGGGGATCACGAAAAACTTGACTCTGTAGGCGAGCAGGAGAGGTGGGGGTGGGGGACAGAAGGAAAGAACCTTCAAGGCAGATGGGCGGAGGACAGCCTGTTCAAGGTCCTGAGGTGGGGCAGTAGGAACGCTGTTCTGGTCTGGATTGCTGGTCAGTAAATACATACTCTGTGGTTCTCCCATGAAAGACTGTTTACTTTTCATCTCCTTGACTTTGGGTTTGGCCACGTGGCTCGCTTTGCCCAGTGGGATGTTAGTGGACATCACGCGAGCAAAGGCTTGAAATGTGCTTGCTCAGAGGAACTTCCCTTCTTACGCCTCCGGGATCATCGTGAGAGCAACATATCCTGGGCAGCCCACACATGGAACGGAGCAACCCTAGACGCGCACCTTGGGGAACTGTCCTGTGACCCACGTGCCCAGGAGAGTGTTAATACGTGCTTTGGGTGTGTGCCGTTGAACTCGGGAATGGGTGGGTGGGGGTGGTTACAGTGTCAGAAGGAGGGCTGGGGGGCTGGGGCTCAAATGGAAATTGGGACAGTGGTGTAGGATTCGGCTGGAGAGGAGCCGGGACTGGGTCACGCTGAGCTTTGAAGGTCAGAGTGAGGATTTTGGTTTTTCCTCTAAATGTGTTGGAAAGCTAGGGAAGGTTTTCGCAGGAGAATGACATGGTCAGACTGTGGGGAACGCGCTGGAGAGGGGTAAAATCTTCTCGTTCAGAAATCCTCATCTTTGCATGGGATGTGAGCTGGAACCTCTGACTGGCCATCACCCCATGTCTTCCTCTCCAATCTCTGTAGCTATGTTTTCTTTGCAGTGATTTCAAGCGCTTCTCTTCTAGGAAGCATTCCAACAGGTGTGTTTATTATTCCCTTCCTTGAGTTCCAGTGCGGCTTGGTTCTTTTTTTTCCCCCAGGACCTGTCACCCAACACAACATTGCTCCAGGTCCATCTCTGACTTAGGCTGGGGCACCCTTGAGGGCAGGGTGTGCGACATAATCATCTCTGCACACCTGGGTGAGTTTCTCTGTGTCCACAATCCTCCGTGCCCCTATGCACAGGGTCCGTCTGGTAAGTAGGAGGTGCTCACTAAATACTTCTTTAGCTAATGAATGAACGGTCTTACTGCCCCTTGTGGTTAATTATCATACAGCAGACTGTTAAACCTGTCGTGTCTTCATGCTTTTCCGCCTGCAAAATAGGGAGAGTGAGTGACGGTGCCTTTCGTTGGTTGAGTGCTGCCTGACAAGTAGTTGGCATTCAGAAATCTTAGCTAATTAAAGCCCCATAATGGTTTTGCAATGAGTGGGTGAGTGAATAAATAATGGAAGGGCATACACCCACTGAGGGCTTCGTGAAGGGACACCCAGCCCCCTCCACAGGGGGTGGGAGGGACGTGCAATGCACAGAAGGTGTGGGGTGAACGACTACTGAACAGTCTTGGCCAACAGACTGCATACCAGATCTTCATGTTAGGATTTAGCACATTTAACTGAAGGCCCCCACTTTATGGACCAGTTCAGTGAGTCTGAGACTGAAGGTCTTCTCGCCTCTGCCTTCTACAGCTCCCAAAGTTCCAGGTAGCTCCAGAACACGTTTGGGATTTGAGGGTAGCAGAACATCGTGGTCCCACTTAAATTTGCCAAAAGGCACACCTGGAGGAAGGAGATTCCCTAAACCCACCCACACACCTAAACCCAAACCCACCTAAACCCGCATACTCATTCCCCAACCTCTCCAGGGCAAAATACACTCCACTTTGTATCACCGAATTCCTCTGACCATCTGGGCTATCTTGGACAGATTACACACTTGCTGAGTACCTGAATGAATAAACGAGTAAGACTGTGAAAACCCCCGGTCTAAAGAAACTTACAAGATTGTCCAGATTAAAAATAATCCTAAAATTATAAAATGTATTAGGTGTTAGGCTAGTGGCCCTTAGGGTTAGAACACGCATCTGCCCGGTGTGGTGATGACATCAGAGGACACTGAGGGGAGGGGATGCGATTCCCTGGCAGGGAGCAGGAGAGGCAGAGACCCTTATCCCTTGTTGTCTCAGCCTGGAGGGTCTCCTGCCTTCCCATCTGAGCACCTCGGGCGCCCTCCTTTCCCATCACGAACACATCCCCTGCCTCCATGGAGGAATTGCAAAATTTGAAAATATCTTATTCACACCTATGCATGTCACTTCTCAACTGGAAGTGTAACATGCTTCCTAATTTACATATAATTCGTTTGACTCGTGTAAACTGCATTAACAAAGAGAGGAGCTATGCGATAAATTACTAGTGACAGAGGCCAGGCTGGATCGCAATTATTTTTATAAGCCCCCGGTAAGCAATGATGTTCTGTTTTTACAGCGCATAATGTCCCGGCGTTATTGAAATGCCTGCAGCAGGCAGGAAGCGCGTGGGCGCTAACCGGTCACACAGGTAGCTGCTCGGCGGTCAGGAAGTACGGTGGCCGGGGAGGGCCAACCTGCGCCAGGGTTTGCCGTCCTCCTGCTGGCACCGTGGGCTCCTGGTGTTCTTTAGGAGCAGCGCCTGGGAGTGGAGAGTGCGCGTGTAGACCTGACCGCCAGGAGGACGCGGGTTCCTGCTTCCTTCCTGTCGTCTCATTAGTTGTAGAAACCTGAGCCGGCCTCTTCCCTCTCTGACATCCTGGGTCTTCGCTGATAGGGTGGGAATGGTAATGTGGTCAATCAGAAGAATGGGAAGGGGTCATGAGATACTGAAACGATGCTTTCAGCTACTATGTGTCAAGTATGTGCTTGGTATGTAGTATCTGGTTTAACCCCAAAGACACCCATCTGTATCAGCTATTATTGTTGTTAATAATTATGGTAATTATCGGTGCTATGCTATTGGGCCAGGAGAACGAGAGCTAACGAGTTGATATTATTTGCCCCAGACCCTGTAGCTAAACCAGACTTGAACGCATGTCTTTCTGGAGTCAAAGGTGACATTTTTGACCACTAAGTTGTCCTGTCTCATCACAGGTAACCCGTCTTTAAAAAACCCGTGCTTGTCTCAGGGGACATGGGCATTTCAGCATTGCCTCTTTAAACGCCTAGCTGGGGTCTGGGTCATGGGAAAGTCCAGGTTCAGGTGTCCTGACTTTGAGCATATCGGCTGCAGGTTTTCCTTCACAATAGATGGTTCTTCTCAGCACCTGCTGATCAGCTCCCCTGGTCAGAATATCTGTGGGGCGTGATTGTGGTTTTTTTCTTTTTCTCCTTCTCTTTCTCCTTCTCCTTCTCCTTCCTCTTCTTCTTCTCCTTCCTCCTCTCCTTCTCCTTCCTCTTCTTCTTCTCCTTCCCCTTCTCCTTCTCCTTCTCCTTCGTCTTCTTGGAGAATCCGAATCGTGCAAATCTGAAATTGTGATATATAATGTATTAATAGTCTTAGTTTATGCACAGATTTAGAAATAATGCAAACCCTATTTTACATTTCCTCCTCCAGAGAATTAATCTTGAATTGTGCTGGTTTTGAATTATGTGAGGCCTTTGGGAATAGGCCTACATCCCTTGCAAGAAAATTAATCACCCTGTAAATGACTTAACCCGCCTCTCAGGGCTTCGTGGTGGAGACGAAAAGGACGGATACAAACGGCGTGACTCAAAACAGCCTACTGCGTGGTACCTGGGCCCCCTCCCTGACCCTCCTGCCCTGAGTCACTAACCTTCCCACGAGCCTCCTCACTCTGGCTCCCCCTTTCTGCTGATTGCAGGTTTCCAGACTCGCTGGGGCTTTTTGTCACGCGCTCCTTCCGGGATCCCCAAAGTTTAATTCACCCCACAATGCGGGGCAGAGTGCCCTGGTTCTGCCTCCACTTTCTCATCAACTGAGTGCAGACGCAGGGTATGCTGGGAATGTGCTCTTTCCACCCTAGGAGCCCAGAGTGGGGTCCTATGGAATTTGGGTCCAGGAGGCTGGGTCTTTGATTTCTGGTTGCCGGTTTGCAAAGCTAGAATTGCGCGGGTTTGTGAAAAGTTGCAGGTGTGTAAAATACTGTCTTGGCCGTCCCCATGGCAACTTCAGGACGTCAGTTTACAATTATCAGTGTAAGCTTTATCTTCTTCTGTGCCCCTCACGCCTCCCCCCACCCCCCAACTCCAGAATCCAGACTCCTGTATTTGGACATGGGGTCATCTCCGACTCCAGAATCCAGAATCCCAACTCCAGAGCTGGGGATCCTTGGCCCTCAGAAATCACACTTTTCTTGTTATTCTGTGGTCTCCTTCCTTATGTACCCTCACTGCTGGGGGCCCGGCCAAGAGAAAGGACTTCATTTGCTGGATTTCATAGAGTCGCTGCGGGAAGTGGTGGGTGATCCCAGCCAAGATCTTTAGTTTCAAGCAAGAAGCTGAGACCCAGAGTGCCAACACGAATGACCTAACCTTGCGACACGAAATCGCAGGGCGGCTTAGACTTTAGCATGAGGTGAGCCAGGAACCCGTGTCCCTGCTCTCCTCTGCCTTCCCAGGATTGCTGCTTTACATGATATGAAACAGAGATTCTCGAGCTGTGGGGCCCGCCAGAAGCATCTGCAGAATCTTCAGAAAAGTCTACGTTAGCTGGCTCAGGCTGCACCACAGACTGGCCTGCTTAAACGACAGAAATGCATTTCCTGTCACTCCAGAGCCTGGAAGTCCGAGATGCAGCTATTGGCAAAGACTGGTTTCTCCGGAGGCCTCTCTCTTTTGTGGGTGGTAGATAACCACCTTCTTTTGTCTTCCCATGGTCTGCCCTCTGTGCCTGTCTGTGTCCTATCCTCCTCTTCCTGTAAGAACACTTGTCATGTTGGATCAGAGCCCATGCTGGCGACCTCATTCTACCTTAATTACCTCGTGGAAGACCCCATCTCCAAATACAGCCACATTCGGAGCTCCTGGGGTTGGGACCTGAAGAGAAGAATTTGGGAGGAAGGCAAAAATTCAGCCCCAAACACTTTTCCCTCTGTCCCATCCCTTAATTCCTGTCCTACCCACATGTAAAATAATACATTCAATCCCATCCTCGAAGCCTCCGGAGCCTTAATCAATCCCAGCATCAATGGGAAGTCCAGACTCTTATCTAAATATCATGTAAATTAGATGTGGCTGACATTCAAATTAGGATTCGTCCTGAGGTAAAATTCCTCTCTAGCTGTAAATCTGTGAAACCGGACAAGTTACTTGTTTCCAAACTACAACAGTGAGACCAGCCGAGGATAGACATCTCATTCTGAAAGGGGGAAATCAGAGCGGAGAAAGGGGTTATGGGTCCGGAGCACGTCGAAAGCTTAGCAGAGATAATTCCGTTTGGTTTTAAGGCTGGAGATAGATCCCCTTTGGCCCCATGTTCTGTCTTCTGGGCCCCAACTAGGAGCTTCTGTGATGGTGCCTTGTGGTGTCCCACCCTTTTCCTGGTGAACCTGCTGGTCTCCTGAGAACTCACTATGTGCTTTACATGTATATGGCAGCTCCTTAAATCCTCCCCACAGCCCTGAGAGGGAGGCATGTAAGTCACGGAGCGGTCACCTTCCTTGACCAGGGCCACAATGGCATGGATTTGAACCCAAGCAGTCGGACCCCAGGGCCCTTGCTCACCTGGACCTTAGCATCCCAGCAAAGCCCCTCCTCATCTCAGACCTGCGGAGTCAGCACCAAGTGTTTATTCCGTGACATTCGTAGCCCCCCCCCATGCTCGGAAGGAGTCAGAGGAGAGAAAGTGCTTGTCTTAATCTCTGTGGTCCCGTAGCTGGGATGATGTCTGTCACACGGTACAAATATTTGTTGATGATGACTGATTGTGGGGAAGCTGCGATCCCTCCCTGAAAAGACAAACCAATTAAAACTCAAAATCACCTCGGAGCGGCACCAAATGGCAGGATCCCAGGGATCGTGGCCCCTCCGTGGCGCCCCTGGAAACTTCTCTCCATTCTGAATAGACCCCCTTTGCTCTGCCTCGCAGAAAGGACTCCATTCAGCTGGTAATTAGTGTTCGTAAGTGGAAGCTACTCAAGAAGGAACACAAAGCCTCAGAAAGTTGTATTATGCCATTTATAAGTGTCCAGTGATCTGGTGCCGTGCTGTGACTCACGAAGCTGAAATAAATGATTTGCCTAAAAAAAAAAAAAAATTAACGTTCATTCCGCCGGTAGAACCTCTTAATTCCCGTTACACATGTCAGCATATTATGACTGGAAGCTGTCAGGTTCTAATGACTAAAATTTCATTTTTCTTGGCTTTTCATGCTGTGTTTGAGAGCTATAGGTTGGAAATAATTCTGCAGCTAAGTTCCTTCCTCATCTGGTAAATTTAGCAATTTTTTTGCCCCTCCTTACCATGTCTTTTTTGTTTAATGTCCATGTTTACCTTAATACCTTGACTAAACTAACCTCATGCTTCGCTCAATAAGCAGGGGGAGTAAGACAATAACAACCAGGGTGCTTTTCTTCCTGAAGCTGCTGTCCATTTTATACGACGTAATGTGATTCGACAGCTGACAGATTCAATGCAAAATTATTTTTACTTGGCAGAGTGGATCAAAACATTGATGATTTTAAACAAAGAACGTTAGCGCTATTTTTAAGAACGCGAAATATATGGCGTACCCTTCGTATGGCTAAACAACCTTGACACTGCACGTAACTCGCTTTATTGTGTTTGAAATGGGAATTTGTTGACATGATATTCAATAAATAGAAATATTGCAGTCGTGTTCGCTTACCTCAGATACTATACCGAATAGGAATTATTGATTCCCCCGATTATTATACTTGTTTCTGAAGTGCTATGTGGAGAGCAGGAAAACCAAGTTCCAATTTAAGTTGTTAATAGATTGGTCGCAGAATTTATGTTATCCACGTCCAACAAATCACCAATAAAAGCTTATGAAAGGCTAGATGGTCTGCATTGAATTACTCATTCTTCCCCCCCCCCCCCGTAAAAAGCCTTTAGCTAGAGACTGACCAAAGAATTTTAAATCTCTCGTCATCTATAAGTCATTGCTCAAAGTGTCCCTAAATGGGATTAAACAATCGTCACTCATATTTCCTGAAATGACTGCCCCGTCTACTGCCTCTTTGACTTAAATGAAGGCTAATGAGCTGTTTTCAGGAGAAAGGAAAGAAGTAGATTTTCCTTGAATGACTTTTCAAGACTCCGGCATCGTATCGGTTATGGGAAAGCTTCTATGCGATGATGATTTATGTCATCTCTTTGTCAGAGGGTTTGGCTCAGGGACAAACAGGTCCCAGTGGACCTAATGGCCATGTTGGCACCTCTCTGAAGGGTGGAGATCCTGGTGCGAGAGGACTCTGGACACAAAGTGCCCTGCACCACTCGGGAACAACTGTGCTCCCTCATATGACCGCGAGGACAAGCCTATTTGCCCTGGGCATTACTTCAGATATGCCAGTGTGGTTAAAACGAACATTCCATCCACTCAATCTCCCTCCCTCCCTCACCTCCTTCCTTCTTGTTTTGGTTCTCTTTTTTAGGCCATAAGCATTTAATGGAGTGTCTGCCATGGCCCAAGCTCAGTGCTAGCCCTGGGGCACCCAGATAGGTCAGGCTTCATGGTGTTCAAGCAGGTGCCGGTCTCCTGGGAGCCCAAAACCAGCCCTTGTACCGAGGCAACCTCAGGACATGATGATGTGGTTGGTGGTCAATGAGCTCAGTGAGAAATGCCTGGGGCCAAGAGTGAGGCCAGCCTGGCTGTGACTCCTGTCTCTACCCTTGACCTTTTGGAGCCTGATGAGGACTGAATTATGAGTAAGTGATTGTCACACAGTAGGTCCTCAATTGCACACAGTTATTATGCGAGTGTCTCAGAAGTATATACCGAGGGGAAAGTGACTCCTTTACAAGAGGGGGGCCAGGGAAGATCTCACAGAGGAATGAGGTTGACCAGATGCAGGTGACAAATTGGGCTGTAGAAGACCGTGGGTGGAGTGTATTTCATGGGGAGATAATGAGGTGAAATAAAAATAAAATTAAAACCACTCCAGGAAGCCCGAGGAAGTTGTCACCATAGGCTACATACTGCACATGACGGGCCGCCAGGGGTTAGAGAGTTCTTACCCACCGTTGCCATGCCTGATTTTTTCTGAAGAAGCCAGACCTGTGGCTTATGATGCAACATTTCCAAATGCTTAAGGGGAGAAATCGATCTTAAAAATTTTAGAGACAAGATAAAGCAAATGTACCTGTAAGCGATATGGGGCTTGTGGCTGGGCCAAGGTCCGTCTCTGGTCTGGACACACCGATCCCACGCTTTCATTCCAAAATGACCTGCCAGGGACCTAGCAGAGCGGTTAACCCAGTGGACGGTACCATGGCTGGTGCCGATCAAGGTGGGATTTGAATTCCAGCTCCAGAACCTGTTTAGCTGGCTGACTCGGGGTTGGTCACATAGCCTCATCTACGAAATGACGATTTTACTTCTTGCCGATGTGACGCGAGGTGATGGAGGTGAAGCTCCTGTTACAGGGTCTGGAGCACCGTGCCTGCCTCACAAAGTTGTCCCTTTACCGGACAGGGTAGCCGCGCGTTACGTGGAGCAGGGGTGAGGCCAGCGGTGTGAGAGGCGACGGCAGGTGGACCCAGGGGACAGGTGGAGATAGGCCTGAGGAGGAGAGGCTCTTGGGTCTCCTCCTCAGCAAGGGTCTGACACAGGGTATGGCCAGTCTGCGAACAACAGGTTCAAGGGCTCTGCGGGGTGGGGAGGGAGGCATCCGTCGACACCTGTTTGGGGTGCAGGCGGTCTCATTTCGTCACACGGACAAACCTAGAGACGGCTTTCAGACCCTGACGGGACAGGAAGGCAAGTCTCTTGGGAGACGCCTTCCGGGCCATCAGGGGCAGTGAGGCATCGACATCATGATCTAGGATGCCCTCCTTCTCACTTGGGACGCTCCTGCTAAACCTGACTGACTTCTGGTACCCGCGAGGCTAGGTTTTAAAAGCAAGTTCCATGCGTGTGTTCTTTGCAAAATAAATCGTGCCCACTGCCGAAAATCTGGAAGGTGTAGACATGTGTAGAGAAGAACACAAAACCCCGACAAACGTAGAGAGCACACTCTGGCCTTCCCCTCAGCATGTCCGTATTGACCCTGCCAATCTTTTTGCTTTGCGTTTCTAGGTCATTTATATTTAGCTGGGCCATTTTGTGGCCTGGCTCAGCATGATGTCACTTTCAGAAGGAACATCTGTCTGAGATCCAAAAAATGAACGGTGAAGACTTTCAAATGCTCGGCCTCTGTCTGTTGCAAGGTCCCGCTGCCCATGCCCTACGCCTGGCCTCTGCCGCCCTCCCTCCGCTGCCCTCCCTCCTTCCAGCTTCTCCAAACTGGATCCTTGGGATCCAAACCTGCGTCCCTGGGATTCTCCTCATTTTTACTCATTCGTTTTTTTCCCTCCTTTATTATTATTTAAAACATTTTTAAGGTTTGTTTATTTTTGAGAGGCAGAGAGAGACAGAGCACAAGCGTGGGAGGGGCAGAGAGAGAGGGGGACCCAGAATCTGAAGCAAGCTCCAGGTTCTGAGCTGTCAGCACAGAGCCCGATGCGGAGCTGGAACTCACGAACCGTGAGAACGTGAGCTGAGCAGAAGTCGGACACAACCCACTGGGCCACCCAGCTACCCCGCAATGAATACATTTTTAGTATAAGCATGTCTCACCAAACATTTAAGGTATACTGACACCGAAAATTAATTTATCGTGTATCTGAATTTCAAAGTTAACCAGACATCCTGGATTTTTATTTGCTGAGTGTGGCGACCTTCAAAGTAAATCAAACAAGCTGACTTTGACTTCTTTCGGCTCATCTTGCTACAAAGAGGTCCAGGAATAAAGAAATCGAGCAGTAAAAGTCAGAGGGCCCCTGGCTGGCCTCAACTTGAACATTAAATGCGTGTGTGTGGCTGTGCATGTGTGTCTTCACATATATTTATTTTATGAAATAAATAAATGACTTCATAAACTTTATGAAAGTTCCTGGGTCCCTATGTGCACACACACACAAATACACACGTGTACACAACACCTCCTTTTGCCCTCAGTAACAGCGCTCATCACTGACATTTTTCTTAACGCTAGTAAATATTTGGGGGGCAATATCGTTTTTTAAAAAATCACCTAAAATGCAATTAAAAGGACACAGAGTTACTCTAATTATTGGACATTTTCACTGTTTCCATTTGTTTAAATTCTGGCTAATGCTATAGTAAAGCATCTCCGTCAACATCTCTTCATCTGCATATGTGATGATTCCTGGAGACGCCTCGGTAGGGGCGCAATGAAAAAACATGGGTAAATCTTTTCAGTTTCTTGGACCTGTTACCTCTGGAAGTTTAGTTATACTTTTTCATTTAGCAAATAGAGCTCCTGACTGCTACACCATGTGGGGGCCATGGGCCTGTAACCAGGGGCCCCTCGCCCTTGGAGTACAGACTCTGGAAGCCTCCCGACGTGGAGATCAAAGGTTCTTGTCTTGCCAAGCTTTTCCAAAGGAATCAAGGACGAAAATACAACTCCTTATTGCTTTAATTTTCTGTCTTGAATTACTTAATCGCCATGAATGGCTTTTTATTTATTCGGCCACTTATATATGCTTTTGACTTTGAGTTATTTATTGATGCATTTTGCCCATTTTTTCCTTTTGAGGTGTGTGTGTGTGTGTGTGTGTGTGTGTGTGTGTGTTTAATAGTTGGATATCTTTGTGTCTAAAGCCTGTTAATATTGTTTCTGATATATTTGCAGCCAACGTCTTCTGCATTGCACTTTAATTTTGTTTATGATGATATTGAACAGAGACAGTTTTCCACGGTCAAGTGTGCTGAGAATTTTTGTTGAGGGTTTTGCCAGGAATTGTAGGCTTAGGGTGTTTTCATGTGTCCAGAATTTCCATACCTAGTTATATTTTCCAGAAGTCCTTTTTACTTATTTGTTTTTTAAACTTTAACTTAAATATACTTTACCCGAGATGAGTTGAGATTGGGTTCTTCTTTTTATAAGTTGTCACTTTTCTAACTTCATCTATTGGGTCACTGTCTCCTTACAACTGGATTTTGATTACTCTTTTCTTATATATTAAGCGTATACACACACGCACTCACATACACAAGTGTGCTTTAGAATTACCTATTCTAATCTATTATGATTATTACTATTATTATGGTTTTATAATAGAGTCAGTTTCCAGGAGGGCAGCTACCCTTTGCATTATTTTTTCAAAATTTTCTTACCCATCCTCAACTAAGCCTCCCCAGTGAAATGTAAACTTATCTACCCACCTCTGCTTCCTCCCCTCCTCTGAAGTGGAGAATTCGGCTGGAATTGTGTTCAATGCAAATATTAATTTGAAAAGAATGGGCTGACTCACCTTTTCTATCTAAAAGCAGCATGGGCCAGACATTGGGGAGGTGCAGAAACTTTTGAGTGAACCCTGAGGTCGCGTTGGGGAATTTCAACAAGGGATTGGAGGCAGAGCCGCGAGGGATAAATAAATGGGAAATGGGGGTAAGAGTTGCATAAAGGGAATTTTACAGAGGTTCGTCTTCATGTAGTGTAATAGAAAACTACCTTGGCATTTTTTTAAGGCACAATAAAGATACAGATTTTTTTTTTTTCAAATTCGTTTTGGTTGTTGTGAATCCTCTGAGTGTGGCTTCTGCTAAGACGGCTCATGCTTGTGACCAACTTGTCCAGGTTGCTTATCTTGGATCTGGTTAGTTTATTGAACTGGCTTCGAGCTCTGAGTATTTTCTTTCAGTTAATTATGTAAGGTATTCTATATATATTATCTAATGATTTACGGAGTTAATGGTTAGGAATAATTAAGGAGTGTGCTTCTTCTTTATGATTTTCATAAATGTATTTATTTTTCCTGTATCACAGCGTTATCTGGAACATAAAGAAAACGCCAGGTATGAATGGTTGGAGCTGCTGTCTTTGAACTTGGCCTTGACTTGAGTGGGGCTGTATGTGGGATGCGAGCATTACATAGTATACTGACTACTGTCTAAGAAACATAGTCTTTACGGGCGCCTGGGTGGCTCAGTCAAACGTCTGATTTCGACTCAGGTCATGATCGCACTGTTTGTGGGTTCGAGCCCTGCGTCAAGCTCTGTGCTGACAGCTCAGAGCCTAGAAACTTCTTTGGATTCTGTGTAAATATAAAACATTAAAAAAAAATAAAAAAGAATGAAACATAATCTTTAAAATATTAAGGAGGGACGCTTAATATTAAGGAGGGTGGCTCTCGGTCGATTGAGCATTGGACTCTTGATTTTGGCTCAGGTCATAATCCCAGGGTTGTGGAATCAAGCCCCATGTTGGGCTCCACGCTGAGTATGGAACCTGCTTGGATTTCTTTCTCACTCTCTCTCCTTCTGCCCCTCTCCCCTGCTCACATGCTCTCTTTCTCTATGGTAAAAAATTTTACAAATATGTATTAAGGAAATGTTCTTCTAGTCTTTGAATGCCTCAAAAGATTTTCTTAAAGGTGTTGATTTTATGAAATTTATTTTGGCTTCTTTAAAGATCAAGATATGCATATAATTTCTTCCAACTTTGGCATCTGAATGTGATGTGATACATTAGATTAATAGATTGTTAATATTAAGCCTTCCTTATATTCCTAGCAAAATATCTGGAATTCTTTTACCATGTATTTGAATTAATTTAGCTAGTATTGGATTTGGAATACAGACTGTTCTCATGAGTAATTCAGATATCTAGTTTTCTTTTCTGTGCCTTCATTGTCAGCTTTTGACCTGGGTGGAAAGTATCGTTATAGCATGAATGAAAGGTTTTTCCATTACTATGTATGCTCTGGATCAAATTACATGTAATAATAATTATCTGTTCCTTGAAGTGATAAAGGAGTAGCAAAATTACTTGGCCTATGGGTCTTTTGGGGAGTTAATTATGAAGAAAATTCTTTTCCTATATTTTCCCCATGGCTATAGGTTTTCTAAAGTTTTCTAATTCTTCTTGGATTAGTTTTTGTTATTTTCCATTTCCCATAAAATCATCTATCTCATTATATTTTCAAATGTCCTTATATAGTGCTATAATATCCTATGTTTTTATAATTTTTAAGTCTTGTCTGAGATTGTATATAATTTCTCATATCCAACTCTGTATATTTGTTCTTAATTTGAATTTAATAATGACTTATTTACATTATTTTTTCCTAAAAACAGCTCTTACAGTTATTTATTAATGTTATTATATCAGTGTATAATTAGTTAACATTTAACTTCATTGCGTTTATTCCTTAGCTTCATTTGTCCTTAGATTTGTTTTCCTCTTCTTGAGATGGTTTATTATTTTTAAATTACACACTTTATTCAACATGACTTAATTTTTGAATGCTAATTTTTCCTACCGTACTTACTGAAATGATCTGTATTTAACTTTGTGTGTAGTGTTTCATAACTGTGATCTATATTCAAAACACTATTTGTTCTGAATCATAGTTCTTCTATCTTTGGATTAGAGATTTTGATTAATTCCTCTACCGTTTCCAGCATATCTTCAGGTCGTATTTTCCAGGATGAGTGTAGTGGTGCTGATTCTTGCATAGCTGATTGTCTTTCCTTTTCCTTGATGCATGATCTCTGGGCTGGGTATAAAATTCTTGAATCATGCCATTTTCTTCCCAAAAACTCATTAGACTATGTTCCACTCGCCACTTGATAGGAACAATTTTGACGTCTGAGATAAGCCACATTTTCGTTTTCTTTTTTTTAGGTAACCTGTTAACTCTGTGATCAGTTCTTCAAGTCTGCAGGAAAAGTTTTCCCCGGAGATTCAAAATGTTTTAGGATATGAGTTCCTTTAGAGAGTGGTTGGTTGGAATAATGTGGACTTTTTTTTTAAATTTTTATGTTTATTTATTTTTGAGAAAGAGAGAGAGATAGAGCAGGGGAGGGACAGAGAGAAAGGGAGACACAGAATCTGAACTGGGTTCCAGGCTCTGAGCTGTCAGCATAGAGCCCGACGTGAGGCTCGAACCCATCAACCGTGAGATCATGACCTGAGCCAAAGTAGGACCCTCAACCGACTGAGCCACCCTGGTGCCCCCACCTTTTATTTCTTGGGGAAAAACATGAAGGGTATCTCCAGTTCTGAATTCTATCCATATCTGATTTGCCGTTTAGCTCCACTGGCCCTGTTCATGTCCTCTGAAATGCTGCCTTTTTGTGTCCTGGGTCTTTGCCTTATATCTTTCACCATTTCACCTTTCCTCAAATAATTTGGGTCTCTTCATCATCTTCCCCTGAACAAGAGATCAGCAAACTTTCTCTGTAAAAGGCTGAGTAAGGCTAAAGGGCTAAGTATTTTCAGCTCTGCGGGCGGTGTCCTCTCTGGAGCACTTTCTCAATTCTGCCTTTGAAGTGTACAAACCACCGTAGAAGCGCATCGACAACTGAGTACGACCCTGTTCCCGTAAAACTCGATTTATAAAAATAAGAGGCAGGCCAGATTTGGCTTTTGGGCTCTAGTTTGCTGACCTCTGCTCTAAATTCCTGGGAGGATTCTTTGGTTTACTTTCTTGTTTATGGATTTCATTTTCTGCTGTGTAGATTTTATTCTTTGATTCCTCCGGTGACGTATGATCTGATGACCGAGTGTGCAGGCTTAGGCGGGATGAATTTAAATCTCAGTTCTTCCACTTGCTAGTTTTTTTGAGTTGGGCACGAGGTTTAACTGCTGTGTGTGCCTCTGTCTTTTTTGTCTGTCAGCAGGATGCTATAAAAGAGGCTACTCAGAGAGGGTGTTACGAGAATTGACTGAACTAATGGCTGTAAAGAGGATAGAACTATGTCTAGGACATCATAAACCCTTGGTAAATATTAGCTATTATTGATTCTTCCAGAATTTCTTTCGGATCTTCTTAGATCTCAGGCTACAGCTGAACCTGCTATGTTATTTCTTATTATTCTGTATGTTTTCTCTATTGTCCTGTACGCTAAAGAGAACATAAACCAGATGCGCTCTACAATCTCTCAGTTTCCTGTAATAAATTCTTTTCTCAGGTATGCTTTTCATCTGCATCTCTGAAATGCTGTTTCCCATTTTTTATACTTTCCTCGGGCAGGCTTTGGTTTGTTCTGTTTAGTGTTATTTGAGTCAGGATTGAGCTGCCCCTTGCTACTATCCCTCTTTCCAAAATAATCCTCTTGGATGTCAATCCGAAGGCCACACTGTTAGGTCAAGCCTGTTGCCAGATTTCAGACGAAGAGCGAGCAAATGATTTACCCAGCCTGTGCTTGGCCTCATTAGGATTTTCCCCTGCTCCCTCTTCCAGTCTTTATGGATAAAGGTTTACTCTGGGATTATTTGAGAAGTCTAGCACTCCTCCCGTTTTGATGCACAAGGAGTTAAACTCCTTAAAGTCCTTCATTCCTTGTGTTTGTCCTGGATTTCCTGGAGCTTCTGTGAACCTTTTACTTCGGCATGCACGGTTTTCTTACCTGGGATTGCTATGCCTGTCCCGTAGTTGGTGCGGGGGAGTTTCAGTCTCCACGTGGCCACAGAAGGGGAAAGGACAAATGAATAGAAATGAACAGGGTGGTGTCTGAGTATCCTAGAAAGTGCTCACAAGTGTAGGGGTTATCCTCAGGTCTTGTATTCAATGATTCAGCCTCTGAGACGCTAAAGACGGGTCCGACAGATTATTTCATTGGGAATTTTTTCTTGCCTCCTTCTTGTTGGCCTTGCTGTTTTCTCCACAGTGAAGACACGAGTCACCGGCCAATCTTTTCTTATTCACCTTTAAAGTAGAGAGCAGACAAGTTGTTTTTGAGGTCAGTTTTGTTTTCAGTGCTACCGTGGCTTTCAGCATTTTGGTTTTTCATTTATGAATATGTCGAAGCAGGTAGGGCCAGTCTGAATTGGGAAACGCTCCATGACCATCAGGAAATTTCTAGAATGTTTTTCTTGATAAAACACAAAGTCTAATGGGGACGCCTGGGTGGCTCGGTTGGTTAAGCGCCTGGCTCTCGATTTCAGCTCAGGTCACGATCTCAAAGTTTGTGGGTTCGAGCCCTGCATCAGGCTCTGCGCTCTCAGTGTGGAACATGTTTGGGATTCTCTCTTTCTCTCTCTCTCAAATAAATAAATAAACTTAAAAAAAAAAACCCCACAAAGTCTAATGGAAGGAGCATGAGCTATGGAATCAGATTCACATTAAAATGGTGATCCTGTCATTTTGCTGTGTGGCTTTGGGCAAATCATTTTACCTTTCTGAGTTTGAGTCTTCTCAAGTATAAAAGCTCAGATAACACTATCTACCCAAGAGTTATTGCAAAGACTTAATAAAATCTTACGCGTGAAAGGGCCTAAGCAGAGATGCTCATGACATAGTGTCAGTGTTGTTTCGTTTGTCATATGCTAGTATCTACGAGGGATATTTTTGTTTGTTTGTTTCTTTGAAGTCTGTAGACGTTGTGGTGCCTAAAAGCATCATTTACAATACGACAGGCTCATTTACTCATTTGTAAGGATCATTTGTTTAGATAATATCTTATTATTTTATAATTATATTATAAAACTATAAATGAACCCGTTCGGAATTGGTGCTCTTCGATATTTTGACTGCTCACGCTGGTGACGTCATGCGGCTCAAAGTAGCCTAAGTGCGTCTTGTTTATCGGTGCCTTTATGAGATTGTTTCAGTAAATGAACCAAATGACATGATTCACTTGAAAATCCAGAGCGCCGGGTGGGTGACCCTGAACCCTGGACCGTCTTATAAGTAGCAGGTTCAAGGATTTGCTTCCGGAGGTGACAGCGGAGTAATTTATCAGGTAGCTACAAGTAACAAAGCACCTGAGGGAACAAGAAGCCATCCTCTGTGCTGATGTGAGGTCTGGAGCGACTTGTACAGAGGCAGCCGGGGTACAGAGTGGCCTTGAGACCTTCCTGTCAGCAGAGACCGGCCTACAGACGGCTGGCGGTGACCCAAAAAGGATGGCTCTCACTGAGCGGATGTTCCCGGGGGTGGATTTCAGCATTTGGCAGGGAAAGACACCAAGAGCAGGTAACCACTGAGCTGTGCAGGGACCTCAGAGCTCTGTCACCCCATTTGCAGAAGGATGGACCCTGAAACGATTCCCTGCTGGGACGCACTGTTGGAAAATCATAGCTCTGGAAGAGGGTTGAGGACGATAGAAACTCCCGTTAGAAGTCACGCGTCGGAGATCTTAGTTGTCTCGTCAGGCTAATTTCTTGTCTCTTTCCAAAGCGCCTTGGTTTGTCGGCTGTCCCCGTCCTCTGATTGACCGGCTGGCCACGTGCCGCGTGCCCCACACGGACACATGCCCACTGCATAGTGGCGTTCTGAAAATTCCACACGGTGAAGTGGTTAGCAGGAGATCCTGGGAGCTGGTCATTGAACGGCTGCTCCGTGGTGGCCGCTACATCCGTGTTACTTTTATGATCGTCTCCACGCAGGGCCGTGGGGCAGGTGCACTGCACGCGGGGTTGCTCGGGTCCTCCTCTGCCTGACAAGCACCGCACTCCCAGCCTCCCACCTTGGAGCTCTCCAGCCCAGGAACGGGCTCACGGGGGATGTCAGGGAAGAGGACCCTTCGGGAGGCCTCGCCGAGTGACAGAGCCTGAGGCAGTGCCCGGGCTGACACCAGTGCCTGGGGACGTTCCGGCCGGGAGCCAGGTGGGGCCAGCCCTCCTCCCGGTGGGCGCTCTGTGCCCCAGGCGCAGCCCAGCAGCAGCAGAGGGGGCTAGCACGCTGTCACTGCCTGTCGCCCGGGCCTGGCCTGCCGTGTCTGCGTATCCACTGGAGAACTAATCAGGGCCCCTCCAAACTGCAGCTTCCTTGCCCTCCTCGGAAGGCATGTTACAAGGAGGGTACGAAGCCGAGGACGAAGAGGACAAAAACACCGCAAAGGGAAAGGTGCAGAAGACATACATGGCATCCCTGGATTCTTCTCTTGGCTTCTCCAGGACCCCGTGCGACCCCCTGGCCGTGCTCCCGGCCCCGGAGGGGGGGTAAAGAGAGGTGTGCCCCCTACCGCCAAAAGAGTGACCGCGCCTGATCTGGAGTGCTCCCGAACGAGGCGGGGTGTTTGGGCAAAGGGCAGGTGTTGCCTGAGCATCAGGGGCCAGGGCCCGGAAACCGGGGACCCCCGCGCCCGTCTTTAAAGGAGAGAGGGGCGCGCATCCCCTTTCTGCGGCCGAATTTCTGAAAATCTGGCGGATGGCCGTGCTGCCCCTGCAAGAAATTCCCGTCCACCCCGGTTGCCGTGATTATTACGGTAGCGACCCCCAGTCGGGGAAGCGAGGCTCCGACCCTGGAGAATAGTCGGCGATCGCCTCTAGCACATTGCTCTGCTCCGCTGGCATCCTAACTAGACAGGTTTAGTTTTAGCATAAAATCCATATTCCAGACCTTTATGGAGCAGAGAGGCAAGTGCTGGTGTCGCGGCAGCGAGCATCAAGCTGCATTAGAATGAATTAAGGAGATTAAAGCCTCCCCAAGCTGTTGGGGTCCTTCTCCATCCCGTTTCCTCCGAGGAGCGGTTTTAGTGGCGCGGGGCCAGTGGGGACGAGCGGAGGTGGCGTGACCAGCCAGGCCGACCTCACCCCGGGACCCCGCGCTGGGGCCCTCCCACGCATCCATGTCACCGCGGAGAGAGGTCGGTCAAAGGCGTCCCCCGGGGGTGGGCGCACAGGTGCAGTGAGAGGAGCCCCACGGTGTGGTCCCCTCCGAGGCGCGCACCGTCCTTGAGAGCCACCCCTGCCCCTCGAGGGGCGACAAGTCCTCCTCCGGTCCTGCGGTGTGACAAAACCCAAGGAGGGCGTCAGATGTGTGCGCTCTGGTGTTTGGAATTTAAGTAAAATCTGTAATTTTCCCCCTGCATTTCCTCAGAGAAATTAGCTATTCTATTCACTGCATAAATTTTCAGGTTTTGCTAGCACGACACTCAGGGTGTTGAATTTTTTATGACAAAAATGCTGTAATAATTGTTGAACAGATGTAAGTGTTGGAGACTGGGCTCTGGCAGACCTCACGAAACCTTGATTAGCAATTTAACCCTGTCATAGCTTCTGTCCGCCCGCCGGGGGGACGAGGAGGTGCGGCTTCAGATTGTTTCACTGGGATGTGCGTGAAGGCAAAGAAAGAGTTTTCGAGAGAGGCGAGGAGGTACTCTAATGAGCGTTTCTGCCCGGCCGGGGAGGGAAGAACTCGGCGCCCCCTGACCCCGAAATTGCCACGTTACCAACTTGTCTGGCTGGGTGATTAAGGAGCCAGTTGACATGGAGGGACACTTGTCATCAGCCAAGCAGCTTGGGCGCAGGCGACTGGACGGGCCGCACGGTGTCTCCCGGGGAGCAGGGAGTGATCAGTCTACGCCCGCCCGCTTCTGGGCCCTGCCTGGCATGGGCCAGCCGGGCCCACATTTGCACCTCAAAGCTGAGTCGTGGGGGGGATCTCCCTCCACGCGAGGCAGCCCAGCCAGGCAGGGGGCGGGGGCGGGGGGGGCTCGCCGCCCAGGACTTTGTCCACCCCGGGATGAAAGCATGCAAATGCCTCTGAATCAAAAAGGTAAATCAAAAGAAAATGGCAGCACACAAGATGAGGCGGTGGTGACAGCCCGTCAGCCACCGAGCCACCCGACAGGCCCCGTGGCTGCCAACAGAACCGCCTGAGGAGGCTGCCACCGAGACAGATGTCACGGCGGGGAGAGTGCGCCTCCGTGGCTTTGGGAGCAGGAAGTGGGGTTCCATGTGGCCCTGGTGAGCGAGCTCCCACCCGGAAAGCAGGGTGTCGTGGGGGGCCAGGGGTGGGGGCCAGGCGGCAGGAAAGAGAAAGAAGAAGGAGAGGGCCGCTCAAGGTCATTGGCAAGGGAGGAGCCAACTTATAGGCCACCCTGAGACAAGCGTGTGGGAGTGTGTGTGTGAATGCACCCACTCTCACACGTGCGCCCTCAGTGCAAGCACTCGGTTTCCCTGAGGGGCTTGTGGCCTCCTGTGACGGCCTGCCTTTCCAGGCGAGGGGCAGTGGCCACGTGACCTTGGTTTTCGGGAGGCCTTTTGGTGGTTTCTGGCCAAGATCGGGTTACCCAGCGTACAGAGCGCGCCCTGGCTTCGGGCGTGGGCCCGGCAGGCCACATGGAGACAGGTGGAGGCAGGTCCAAGGAAGTCCCAACGTCCACCTTGCGGTCTCCGCTCCCAAGACCTCCGTGGACGGGTGGTGAAGGTCAGCACAGGGGCCCAGAATTTTCTAGGATATTCAGACCCCAAGCACGGAAAAGCACTGGGCTCCTTTTCCTGTGCATTTCAAACTCGATTCGGTATGCAAGCAGAAAGGCAAGGACGTCCCAACATAAAAACCGTGATGTGGCTCTAATTCATTTTTGAAAGACAGAGAGAGACAGAGCACAAGCAGGGGTGGGGCATGGGGGGGTGCGGTACGCAGAATCCGAAGCAGGCTCCAGGCTCTGAGCTGTCGGCACAGAGCCCGACGTGGGGCTCGAACCCACGAACCGTGAGATCATGACCTGAGCCGAAGTCGGACGCTTAACCGACTGAGCCCCCCAGTCGCCCCTGAGGTGGTTTTTAAATACCAAATTCTTCCAAAAATTGCTTCTGCCTTTGGGGGAGAGGCGGCTCCCCTGTGCCTGGGCCCTAAGCAGCCGTTTTCGTCTGTACCCTGGAAGCCCAACCCCAGAATGGGTGTGAAAAATAAATTTTGTTTGTCAAAGTCTGGAACGATTAACTTTCGTCTAGGAAGGTGATGACAGGTACGCTGTTAGCTATAAAGGTAAAACACGACATATTGGTTTGACCATAAGAAATCTGTTAGTTTTAAAAATCTAAAAAAAAAAAAAAGGGAAAACAAACAAAATCCAGAGCATTTGCGAGTCAGGCGGTCAGTGTAACAGGGTTTCAACATGTAGTGACTGGGTGTTTGGTGGTGACAGAACGTTGCACTTCACCTTGTTTTCTTACCACCCGTACCTCAAGTTCATGCCTAGGTGGGGTGGGGGGGGGTCTGCTGGTTTCGTATCATGGGGACAGTTTTGATGTCTCTGCCATTGCCTCACTTTTGCAGACGCTTCCCGAGGGCTTGTCTCTCCACCCTGGATTTGTTGAAACTCCCAGCGGTGTAAACCTGTGATGAGTCCTTCAGGGCAGTGAGAGCCCAGGAATGGTCCAGGCCGGTGGGGTGTGGACAGGATGCTCTTGGGTGAGAATCTGTCCTGTGCCCAAAGAAAGCTGGCACCAGTGGACGTGTGACCCTTAGCATCTCCAAGGCTTAAGGCCACTGTTTCTAAAATGCCACGATTAGCGACTGACTTCGGCTCAGGTCATGATCTCACGGTTCGTGGATTCGAGTCCCGCGTCGGGCTCTGTGCCGATGGCTCAGAGCCTGGAGCCTGCCTCGGATTCTGGGTCTCCCTCTCTCTCTGCCCCTCCCCTGCTCACACACACTCTCTCGTTCTGTCTCTCAAAAATAAACATTAAAAAAGTAAAATACACTGCCATGATTACCCTCCCCACAGCAGTATGGCCAGGATTAAAACGTACAGAAAGCTCGTACGTAGTGGGCTACGTGGTAACTGCTTCATAAATATGTGTTGTATGGAACATCACAGAACAATTAGATGCTAATAATTGAACCCACAGTATAGGTTCTATTTAGAATTTATTGGACACTTAATTCAGGCATAATGATATACCTCAAATCATAAATTATATCCAGGGAGATTCTGACATTCACTTTGAGTACCATCTCACAAAGAGTTGCTTTCTAAGGGAACTATCTCTATTCTGGTCCAACTCAAATATTTCTCCCTCTCGCATCTCTGCTGGCCTTCCTCACTGTTGTGCTTTTTTCTTTTCTTTTCTTTTCTTTTCTTTTCTTTTCTTTTCTTTTCTTTTCTTTCCTTTCCTTTTCTTTTCTTTTCTTTTTCTTTTCTTTTCTTTTCTCTCTTCTTTTCTTTTCTCTCTTCTTTTCTTTTCTCTCTTCTTTTTTCTCCTTTTCTTTTCTTTTCTTTTCTTTTTTTGTATATTGTACATCACTCTATGCTCAGATAACCATTTTGTCTTACATCAAGGTCCCTGCTACTAGGGTCAGAGGATTCTCAATGCATAATACTTGAATTCACAGTTTTGATACTTTCTTCCTCGAATATCTATAAAGGAGATTGCTTTCTTCCAGCACTCTCTATTCTGATTCATGACTTCATTTTTAAGGTGCCATTATTTTATTTAATGCAGTCCTATACTAAACTATCTCATGTTCTTTGTTGACCAAGTCGGGACCCAAGCCACCCCTACTCCTACTACCATCTATCCATCTTTTGAGTTCATGCCATAGGCCAGACATCGTGTTAGGCTTTGTATACACATTTGGCTCCTGGTATGACTTTGAGGTGGATGCCATTGATTGCTTCCCCATTATCTTGTCCTCCTTCTTTCCTCTTGCCAATAGAAACCCATTATTCAATGACATCAAAGTACCCCGCTTAGGACTCTTTTCTCAGGCTCCCTTGCTGCTGCTGGAATGACCATGGACTAAAGTCTTCTTATATGAGAAAAATCAAACCCTCTTTGCTAAAGTAGATGTAAGCCCATTTTTTCCCATTACTTAAAGCTGTAAATATTTCAGTCTGATTCTATGTTAATATTCCCCCTTTTTGGATAAGGAAAACAGAAGCTCAGAGAGCATATCTGGGTCAGCAGATAAGAAGCTTAGGAAAGTTTCAGTCTCTCAGTCTCCTGCCTGATTTCAGGGCTCATGAGCTCAGTCAGCTTCACTGTGGCAGATAAAAGATGGCCACAACTTCTTAGACATTCCTCTCACCAAAAGGCTCCTTTCCTTGAACGCTGCGTGGGTTCTGTAACTACACTGATGACAAGAACATGACAGAAGGGATGCTCAGGACTGAAGGCTGGCACCATCAACTTCCTGGCTTTTGGAATGTTCTCTTGAAGGCCTAAGCCATGTGCTAAGTCTGGCTCTTCTGTGCTCACCATGCTAGAGGAGAGGCCACCTGCTGGCATTCTGGTCAACGGTTCAGCTGAGCCAACTGGGTAGTGTGTCAGTCTTGTGAAGGTAGCTGTCTCTGACCTTCAAGACCAGCCCCTCCACCAGCTGAATGCCATTGAGTGAGCTCTGTCAACACCACTGGAGCAGAAGACTCACCGGGCTGAGCCTTTCCAAGTTCCTCACCATAAAATCATGAGTTATGACTGTTGTTTTAAGCCACAGAGTTTCGGGATAGCTTGTGTAGCAGAAATAGATATTGATCAACCACCATGAATAATTCATTATAATTACAAAATGCCAGGGCCAACAGGGAGTTGTCTCTTCCTTGCATTACTTTGTCTGAGCTCCTTTTGAATATTTCTGCAAAATCACGGCCATGGCTTTCACTCTTATTGACCTAAACCTAGACTCCTCATTCATATCCTTTGTTCTGCTTCCAACTGTCCCTTGAGTGGATTAGGAAGAACTCATTGTCTCTGGCTCTTTGGTCGCAAGAGTGACTTTTTGACACCTGATTTTAACAACATGGCAGACTGGGTCACCGAGCATTGCCTTCCTGGCACAAATACATGGAAACACTGAAGACACATAATGATATTTAAAAATACATACAGGAGCTCAAAATAAAGGGAATATGTAGGTGCTTGAAATGCTGTTTCAGTTTGATGAGACTGTATATTCTACAGGGGTATTGACTAGTTTTGGGGGCTGACGATTTTTTGCCCACATTGGGATGGGAGAGTTAGCTTGGGTCTGTATGTGGTGAAGCCAGAACTGGGATCCCAGCATAAAACATACACATTCAAAAGATCTGGTAGACTAGGAAAAACCGCAAGAAAGCTTGTTTTCTGCCTTGCACTCTGAGTAGGGAAAAAATGTCTTTCATGAGAAATCCAAGCTATAAACTTGTATGATGCATGGCAGTAAGGTCCAACTTTATGTTACAACCGTGATGTGGAAATTCCAAGTCCAGAAAGCTAGGTACAGGTCTAGGGTTCCTGTAGAAGGAGATGCAAAACGGTCCTCTAGAAACACATTCTGACACTTGGGCCACATGGATCTCCTATAGGTTTAAAAACAGCAAAAACTAAACCAAACCTATGCTGGAGACAAACTCAATGGAAAATTACAAAGGTCTACTGGGAAAGAAGTCATTGGAAAGGAAAGTAGGCAGACACACTGAGCTAAAAAATGGGCATCTCAAGGAGTGGAGATGCGAGAATAGAATAGTAGAAGACTCTGGAAGGGTTGATAGCGTACGTATGTGGATACATTTAAAGGGATTAAAGCAGAGGAGGGATCAAGAATAGGACGCAAAAGAATCTTTTTAACATATTCACTTTCAGATTGATCCGAGATAAAAATAGATCCCTGTATAGAAAGATCAGTAAGTACCATTAGTCTTTTAGAATAGACTTACTAAAACCCTCCCTGATTGTTCCAGGCTGGAATTTTATTCTATACTCCCGTACAGTGACCATTGCCGAGCAAAGGAAGCAAATTCGCCATCCTAACGAGAGAATGCCTTTCAGTGTTCTTCAACCGAGTCACAAGTGTGGCAAGTTCGCGAGCCAGCGAGAGAGACCTTCCACTTGAGCTAAGTGGTGGCCATTGGAGAAGCCATGAGGCAGAGGCCCGAGGGAATCAGCCAGCTCTGCCTTTGGGGGTGTGTCCAACCCTTTGGTTCACTGACTAGCTCTGACTCGACCCGGGAGCTCAAGTGCCTTAAGTAACTCTCACAAACCAAAGCCAGAAGGCCAACGTGCAGCACCATTCACGGTAGCCCGCGACACGCCTCATCCTTACCCCGGGGGTCATGTGACTCGTATTTGGCAACCTTTGACTTTTCCACTTATCACATTGGCAGGGTTTCCTTTTCTATCCCGAAGAAAATGGTGGCGGTTTGCATACAGCTGCAGGATAAAGGACTCATGACATATCTTTCCTTTTCACATTTGATTTTGTATTTGATGGTTCTATCCTTTTTCCAGTAACTGCAGTCTTAGGGAGGATTGATTTTCTCCCTTCCGCCAACCCCAGAGCTAGAATCCGGGAGAAACATGAACGCCTTCAAGAGAAAGGTGTCTGCTTCTCAACATTGGCTGCACATCGCCTTTAAAACTTCCCAACGTCAGGACCACACTTGGACGAAAGAGGTGGGAATGCCCCAGAATAGAACCCGGTAGGGGTGCTGGATTAAATACAATGTCTGGGTCATGAACCAAAAACATTATTTCCATCACATTTAACCTGGTGGCCTGTATTTTTATTTGCTAAAAATCAGGGAACCCCAACCCAGGCATTAGTGGTTTCTTAACATCATGAAAAGGCCAATTCCTGGGCTTCCCCTCCAAGGATTCTCATCCTTACATCCGGGATAGGACCCAGGAATGAGCATTTCTAGCAAGCTTCTGGAGGATGCTTAGATTGTGCCTCTGACCACACTTAAAAAAAATTTTTTTTTCAGTGTTTATTTATTTTTGAGAGAGAGACAGAGTACAAGTGGGGTAGGGGCAGAGGGAGAGGGAGACACAGAGTCGGAAGCGGGCTCCAGGCTCCGAGCTGTCAGCACAGAGCCCGACGTGGGGCTCAAACTCATGAACCGTGAGATCATGACCTGAGCTGAGGTGGGATGCTTAACCGACTGAGCCACCCAGGTGCCCCTCTAGCACCTTTTGAAGCACCATTTTTTTTAACGTTTATTTATTTTTGAGACCGAGAGAGACAGAGCATGAACGGGGGAGGGGCAGAGAGAGAGGGAGACACAGAATCTGAAGCAGGCTCCAGGCTCCGAGCCATCAGCCCAGAGCCCGATGCGGGGCTCGAACTCACGGACCGCGAGATCGTGACCTGAGCTGAAGTTGGACGCTTAACGGACTGAGCCACCCAGGCGCCCCATTGAAGCCCCATTTTTGCTGCCAGTAGCTTCACCTTCATTCAGCAAGTTATCAACAGCATGATCTTTGGGAAAGTTACCTGAACGCCCTGAGCCTCTGTTTTCTCCTTTATAAAGTAACTACACTGATACGGATTTCATAAGGCGGTGGAGGGTTAGAGAGAGTTGTTCTAACACGCCCGTCTCTTGGAAATGGCCGAACTAGGTTACCCACATGGCCAGTCAGGGAATATCGGAGAGCAGGTGCTGTGACTGGGCCCCTGCACCTGCAGCAAATTGTCACCATGTGAAGAAACCGCTCAGTGAACCTCATCTTCTGGTATTCAAAGGGAAAGTTGGATGTTTTTTTGGGGGGGGGACATCTTCAGGTTTTCGATGCCCGTAAGTAGTTAAAAAACACCTTTTTAAAAAAATTTTTTTAACGTTTATTTATTTTTGAGACCGAGAGAGACAGAGCATGAACGGGGGAGGGTCAGAGAGAGAGGGAGACACAGAATCTGAAACAGGCTCCAGGCTCTGGGCTGTCTGCACAGAGCCTGACGCGGGGCTTGAACTCACGAACCACGAGATCATGACCTGAGCCGAAGTCGGATGCTTAACCTACTGAGCCACCCAGACACCCCTAAAAAACACCTTTAATACAGACCTTACCAGGCCAAACATAACCCATCTGCCATTCAAGTTGGACTGATGTTTCCCAGTTTCCCTTCCCTGTAGACTGGTAGCAAAAATAGCTCGTGCTTTTGGCTGTAGCTGTTTCTACTCCACAAATTGGTATACTGCCGTCAAGTGTTGTTTGTGGATGGGCTGGCCGAAAAATATGGAAACGGCCAGGGTGCCCGGGTGGCTCGGTTAGTTCAGCGTCAGATTCTTGATTTTGGTTCAGATCGTGGTGTCGCGGTCTGTGAGTCCGAGCCCCGCGTCGGGCTCCGCGCCGACAGTGCAGAGCTTGGGATTCTCTCTCTCCTGTCTGCCCCTCTCCTGCTCCTGCTCTGTCTCTCTCTCTTGTCTTTTAAAAAAAGAAAAAAAAGATGTGGAAACGGCCAATGAGGAACATGGACATAATAAGTTCCAAAGATGGGGGTGTGTGTGTGTGTGTGTGTGTGCCCAAAGTTAGTTGTTCTCACTCAACAGTCTCAAAACCCCAACTCCCTGGCAGTATCTGCATAAGCACTTACCTCCTGGAGGGCTAGGTACCTGTCAGGTGGGGGAGCAAAGAAAGTGCTGGAAATGGGCCCTCATACTGACCAGGAGGTGGCGACTGGGGTCCTATGATGGCCCGGGGAGGGCTCTGAAGGAGCAGAGCCACTGGGTCAAGGGGGTCGACTACCTGGGGCCAGCAGCCTCCTACCTGCTGCTGTGAATAGTTGCGTTGCAAGACAGCCACGCTCGTGAGTTGAAGAGTCCTTGCCTTGTCTGTGGCTGCTTTCACGCCACAAAGGCAGAGTCCATTCGTTGCACCAGAGACCCTATGGGCTGCAGAGCCTACTCTCTGGCCCTTGGCACAGGAAGTTTCGCGGAGCCCTGACTAGGTTAGACAGCGGGCCTCCGTGTAGAAGGAATGACACGGTCATTGCCAGCTCACCGTCCGCCCCCCTGCTTACTGTTCCCTGCCCTCCAACCTCTGCTCCTCCACTCCATCTTCTTCCCGCCTCATGGCTTCTGCCAATCACCGTCACTGCTTCCGCAGAACTTGTGCTTGCCAAGGACGTGTCTTGGGTGCTCTCTCCAAGCGCCCGCATCATGGACTTCCAGCCTCACTCCCACCCCCTCCAGGATCATCCGAATCTTCCAGTTCAGACTCAGAGATGGGGATGTGCCTTGCCCAGTTCATCTGTTCCTGTTGGATCACAACAGAGGTCTCTGTTCAGCCTCTGGATTGGCTTTTTGTAGGTCAAGTGGCTACTCTGGCCCAACAGACCGATATCTCTAGTATGGCCTTAGTACCAAGACTACAAGATGGGAATCCATTATTATTATTGTTTTAATGTTTGTTTTTGGGAGAGAGTGAGCAGGGGAGGGGCAGAGAGAGAGAGGGAGAGAGCGAATCCCAAGCAGGCTCCGTGCTGTCAGCACAGAGCCCGATGTAGGCTTTGAACTCACCAACCCTGAGATCGTGACCTGAGCTGAAGTCAAGCGTTGGACGCATAACTGACTGAGCCAGCCGGTGACCCCAGGAATCCATTCTTGATCTTGTCAAGATTCTATCCTGTACCGTGGCTTTATCCCAACTGGCTGACGTGACCAACATTTCTCAGTAGATAATACTACTCCTGTTTTGTAGGTGAAGAAACCAAGACCTTTGGAGGTGAAATATTTAACCCTGGATGAACCACTCTACTAGGGATTGGCAAGACCACGCCTCTGGGTGGCTCTCCTTGGATGGCCCTAAATCCTGGGGTTTTTTGCTCGTCCCCATTGAACTGTCAGAGTCCCCGGGGGGCAGGACCTGATTGGATGAAGAAAAACAGGCCCATGCAGAAAGGACAGAGAATGGAAGAATAAATCAGGTGGTGAGAAAGTCCCAGTGGATGGGGGAGAAGGAGCAGGTGTGGAGTGGGGCTGGTCGTGTGGGCAAGAGCCTAGGAAGCGTGGCAGGTTGGACTGGCCTGCACCCCCAAGGATGGCTTCAGAATCCCAGGGACCGAGTATGGGCAGTATTTCCTGGACCCCTATCCACAGGCTTCTAGTAGAAGCATGGCAGAAAAGAAAAGAAACAAAAAAGAATCAGCAGGCCCTGAGAGAGTACACTCTCGGTCACCAACGAGCACTCGGCTTACAGCTCACGGCGACGGGAGCACACCGCCTTTAAACTCTTATCCCATCGGGGGGAGACAGTTTGCAAAAGAAGGTTTCTGCAGGGGCATCTGATACGCAGAACAGATCTGCTGATGTAACAATTATTTGCACTATTTATATTCAAATGTTCTTTTAAAAAATGCAGCATCCAAATTTACCGATAGTAACTGTGTGCAAATCAGGAAACTTATCTCCTTTTTATAGGCTAAAGTCAAATTACACTTTACATTTTTCTCACTTGCGGAATATTAGATTGCGGTGTCTAAATGACTTGTGTTTAGGAAAAAAAAGGTGAATCTTAAGAACAAAATTTAAAACTGCGTAAGCAGTTTAAAGGGGTGTTTTGTTTTTTTTTTTTTTTAGAAATGAGCCGCCGACACTTATTTGTATGAAGCTGGTACTCACATCAGCGCTTCTGTTAGAGCAGAGCCCTGAAAATCATCGCTCTGGGGTTTTTGTTATTACCCGGTGGACGTTGGGACTGTTGAATAAAGTTCTGGAAGAAAGTCGGCTGATGTCCCTGTTTGTTCACGGTAGGAGCCAATCAACTTGTTTTCTGACCTGTAATCTGAGACCTGATTGAGTTCTCAATATCCTGCAATTCACAGATTCTATCCCCATTTACACACACGTTTGTAGTTGTCACATGGTTTTCAGTGTTCTTAATGAGCTGTTAACAAGCTGTCAATTACCTATGCAAATTAGGGAGCCGCCATTGAGAGGTGGCTGTATCTGGAGTTAAAGAGTGCTACCTTGGAATGTTAGGGAATCAATCATTCCAGCTTTAAATAGCTGTCTTCACCCATGTGTCTCTTGTCATGTCTGGGTCTTTTTTCATTATAATACCTACCACGTAAGAAAAGCCCTTTGGGAATTTTGAAGGTGCTTAGAAAAGAGCTTACCTAAATCTTTTATAACTTTCAACTTGGCTTACATATCGCCTTGGATGCGTCCTTACTTTTTCATGTCTGCCTTTCTAGGCATGCTCCACTCTTGCGTGGGGTAAAGGAGCACACTGCTATTTCTGCGCTGATGTCAAGGGGCCCCTGGCTCTAGGGGACCATTCGGGCTCCTTCACCCCTGTGTCTCCTGCAGGCAAGATCTCTGTCCTCTCCACCCCTTGGGGGAACTCCTAGGCACAGGTACACGGACAGCAAATACGTCAGGCTAAATGCCGGGAGTGAGAGCTGTTGACTCAGCAAAGTTTTGCCGAGTCCCTTCATCCAGGCGCTCTGGATGCCAAGGGGAACAAAACCAGGCTCTCTGCCATCATGGAACTGACATTCTGGAGGGGAAGGCAGACAATGAACAATAACGGTACTAAATAAGGAAATGCCGTCGGGGTACGGGGAGGTGATGCATAACGTGGCAAAAAAGGCCAAAAGGAGAAAGCAGAGTAGGGAGGATGTGGGGTGGTTGGAGGGGGAGACAGGTGCAGTGGAGATAGAATGCCTGGCGAGGCCTCATTGAGGGGGCTACATCAGAGCAAAGACTTGTAAGAAGGGAGGTTGTTGGCCACCAGGATACCTGAGGAGGAGCACACTTAAAGCCAACTTCAAGTGCAAAGAGCCTAAGCAGGGAGCAGGTTCCAGAACAGTGACGTTGCAGGGCAGTGGGGAGGGGGGATGTGGCATCTGAAAGAACTATCCAGGGGAGAGAGTGGGTTGAGTAGGGGGAGTCAGATCACGTGGACCACTTGGATAAGCTCTTTGATGTGTCCTCTGAATGGACTGGGAAGCCATTGCTTGGTGTTGGTGTTTATTTCTTGTTTGAACTTAATGATTTCAGATTTCCAGAGGAGTTGCAAAGAGAGCACATTCTTTGCAACTTCACTCAGCTTCCTCCAAATGATCCTATCTTTCATAATGATGGAACATGGATTAAAATGAAGAACTCAACTTTGGTGCCATACTATTAACTAAAATGCAGAATTTATTGGGATCTTCCCACTTTTCTTTCTATTGATTTTTTGTTTGTTTTTTAGTGTTTTTTTAAAATGTTATTTATTTTTGAGCGAGGGAGAGACAGAGCATGAGTGGGGGAGGGGCAGAGAGAGAGGGAGACACAGAATCCTTAGCAGGCTCCAGGCTCCGAGCTGTCAGCACAGAGCCCGATGTGGGGCTCAAACCCACAATCCAAGATCATGACCCAAGCCGCAGTCAGACACTGAGCCACCCAGGTGCACCCGACATGTGATTTTTAAAATATTTTTATTTTTTACTTTAGAAAGAGAGAGAGCAAGCAGGGAAGAGGGACAGAAGGGGAGAGAGAGAGTCTTAAACAGGTTCCACACATAGTGTGGAGCCTGATGTGGGGCTCGGTCCCATGATCCTGGAATCATTACCTGAGCTGAAATCAAGATTCAGTTGCTCAACCAACTGAGCCACCCAGCTGCCCTTCCATGTATGATTTTGTAACATTATATATTGCTTTTTGGGAAAATACTGGTTTACTGAGTTATGTAAATCTTCTAATTTTTGATACCTTTAATTATAAGATATTAAAAAAAATCACATTAATATTACCAGTGATCTCATCAGAAAAGGTTGTAAGTATTGAGGAGCTGTCAGGCTTATGGTAACAGATGGGAGTTTTCTAAAATTCAAATATTTTAATTTGAATCCTGATACTGTCAGTCCTTTCTTTTGAAATGACAGACTCCTTTTATTCATTTTTGAGAAAAATATCTGCTAAGTACTCACGTGAATACCATGATTTTTTGGTCAGTTGTTCTTTTAAGTACAAATGTTGCTGTGTGAAAAAGTGGCTAGTTCAGCTGGCAACTCAAGCATTCCTACGTCATTCATTCATTTTCCTTGGGACAAACATCACACTTTGGGGTGCTACTGAAGTGTTCTGTGTGTACATCCTTTTTTTTTTTTCACAGAATATCTAAAAGAAGTGCCCATAAGAGTCAAGATACAATAAAATTAATTATCTCTTCTGATCCATGAGGGATAGTCTTAAGGGAAATTTGCCTCTGAAAACATTTTGTTGTTGTTTCACTTGTGTGGTGGTAAAGAATCCAATGGCTGCGAAAAGAGTTTGTTGCCACTGCCTTGGTTCATGCTAAGGCACCTGCAGTTTTTACCCTGCATAGTGTTTGCACCATCAGTACACAAGCCAGTAGAGTAAAAAGAGACAAATAGTGTCTTATAATTACTATAGAAATAATTTTGACCCTGTAGACACCTTGACAGCATCTTGACCACAGACCACTCTTTGTGAACTCAGGTTCTAGCACAAGGCTAGACATTTTGGTTGGCTGGTTGGTTGGTTTGCTTCCATAGCCCTTCTCAGAGAATTGTTCCAGTTCTCAGGTTCTGCAGTGAGGGTAGCAGGCCATATAAGTCCTTTCTTCCCTCCAATCCTCCAAAACTTGTTCAAGAAAGGGTGAGAACTTGGCTAGACAGCATCTGATCCATTGGCAAGGCAGTAGTCCACTGGGGTCTCTTTTTAGAGTGTTCGAGGAAGTCATGGAAATGTATATAGTCAGGAATCAGTGGCATTGGAAATAGGGGCCATATTGAATGGAAGCCATTTTTATCCACCTAAATGCTGACAAGAAGGTGAAGGAAGCTGGTGTGTCATATGCAGGTAGAAGCTTGAGAGCAAGGCAGTGTAGAGAAGAGTAGGAACCAGAGCCCATGAGATGCCATGGAGATGAGATACAAAGATAAATGGAGAGAGAGACAGAGAGACAGAGCAACACAGAGAGGGAGACAGAAAAAAAGATAATCAAGAGACAGAGATTAGAAGAAGACAAAGAGAGATAAAGAGGCAGAGACAGAGAGAGAGAGAGAGAGAGAGAGAGAGAGAAATAGAGATAGAAATCAAGAGATACATAGAGATGAGGAGGAGAATGACACATTGAGAGAGGTTGAGAAAATGAGAAGAGAGAAACTGACTTCCAATAGTTCCGTTTACTTGTGTGTTAATTTGATTACGTTTCCTAACAACATAGAACATGACAAAGGCTCTAGGGGAGATTCAAAGTGAAGAGGGAATTAAAACCTTGAAGTCTTTAATTATGAGAATGCACCAAGAATCTTAAAAGCCTCCATAGAAATTCACTTGAAACCAAAACTTCGGAACTTTTGGAGGCACAAGATTTAGGTCTATTTTTGTTTTCATCCATCTCAAGAGGACAATTATGTTAAAAAATAAGTTTTAATGTCAGAGTCACAATTTCGACTCCTCACCATGGGCCACCAGTAATCCTGATTGCTCTGAAACATACAGTGGATCTGGAGACCGGGATTAGACACAGTCTTCCTGCCATATGCCCTCTTTAGGATTCTTTCTGAAACAATCCGCACCAGATTGCCTGCTAATCGTCCCGTGGCATCTCCGTGGTCAGAATGCCATTTCTGGCTTTATTTTCTGTTTTCTGTTTGTGCATAAGATAATCTTTCTTTCTTTCTTTCTTTTTTTTTCCATCTGCAAACTCTAGGGGGTAAATTTTGAGCATGATGCACGGAGATTTAACCATGGGACTCTCATTACTGTTAATGGGAATGACAGCACTGAGTTTCAGAGCCCAAGAACATTTACCCCTTGGATGATGGTGTTTTGTGCTTGTTTTTTTAATTGTATTTACAAATAAAGCTGACATACAAACAGCAGCAGCTCCTGGGATGATGGCATTTTAGAAAATGGGTGGGAGTCGGACCGTCCATGGATCCCCAACCTAATGCAACGCAGATTTGGAGAGAGGGGTGGCGGGGTTCTCTGCACCTTTTAAGAAATTGTAGTTACGTACCCATGGCATAAAATTTACCATTTTTAGGTGTACAGTTAAGAAGCATTAAGTGCATTCATCCATCACTGTCATCCACCCTCTGGAATGTTTTCATCTTCCCCAGTCAGAAACTCCATACCCATTAAACACTAAGTCCCCATTCCCCTCCCCCACCTCTTGGCAACCTCCATTGTACTTTCTGTCTCTATGAATTTGACTATTCTAGGTACCTACTGTAAATAGAAACGTGGAGTCTTTGCCCTCCTGTGACTGGCTCATTTCACTTAGCACAATGTCTTCAAGGTTCAACCCTCTTGTAGAATGTGTCAAAATTTCCTTCCTTTTTAAGGCTGAATAATATTCCATTGTTTAGATAGACCAAATTTGGTTCCCATTCTTTCAACAATGGAACTTGTGTTGCTTCCACATTTTGACAATCATCAATAGTGCTATTAGGAACATGGGTGTGCAAATATGAGTCCCTGCTGTACTAATTTACATTTCCACCAGCAATGCATAAGCGTTCCAATTTTTCCACATCCTCGACAACAGTTGGTATTTTCCCTTCCTCCCTCCACTTTCCCTCTTTCCTTCCTTCCCTTCCATCCCTTCCTTCCCTTCTCTCTTTCCTTCCTTCCTTCCTTCCTTCCTTCCTTCCTTCCTTCCTTCCTCCCTCCTCCCTCCTTCTCTCCCTCCTCCCTCCCTCTCTCCCTCCTCCCTTCCTTCCTTCCTTCCTTCCTTCCTTCCTTCCTTCCTTCCCTCCCTCTTTCCTTCCTTTCTCCCTCCCCCTCCCTCCCTCTCTCCCTCTTCCGTTCCTCTCTCCCCCCTCCCTCCCTCTTTCTTCCTCCCTTCTGTTCTCCCCCTCCTCCCTCCCTTCCTTCCTTCCTTCCTCCTCCCTCCTTCTCTCCCTCCTCCCTCCCTCTCTCCCTCCTCCCTTCCTTCCTCCCTTCCTTCCTTCCTTCCTTCCTTCCTTCCTTCCTTCCTTCCCTCCTTCTTTCCTTCCTTTCTCCCTCCCCCCTCCCTCCCTCTCTCCCTCTTCTGTTCCTCTCTCCCCCCTCCCTCCCTCTCTCTCCCCTCCCTCCCTCTCTTCCCCCTCCCTCCCTCTCTTCCCCCTCCCTCCCTCTCTCCTCCCTCCCTTCTTTTCTCCCCCTCCTCCTTCCCTTTCCTTCCTTCCTTCCTTCCTTCCTTCCTTCCTTCCTTCCTTCCTTCCTTTCTCTCCTCTCTTTCTCTCTTTCATAGTGGTCATCCTAATGGGCATACAGATTCTCTGCATTTGATAAACACCAGATAGATCATATATACTTTCATTGTTTTTTTTTTCTTTCCTAGCTCCCCTTTCCTTGAGCTTTAAACTTCAGAAAATGCTCCCCAAGCTCCAAAATTGATCAGGTGTCCCCACTTGGAGCACTGAAAATGCCCTCTGCATATCCCTATTGCTACATACATCGCCTCATTTCTCATTTGTGGCTTCTAAGCCTCTCTTCCTCCCTCATATCTCTGCTCTGAGAAGGTGGCATCGTCCCTTACACCTACACGAGATCTGGCACCTAGTAGGCATTCAGTAAATACTGAATGAATGAATGAATGAATGAATTTAAACCAACTCCGTTCTATGCGACACACGTGTCTTTAAATTTGAAGAACAAAAAAAGGCTTATTACCGGGATGAGTATATCAAAATTCAGAGTGTGCAGTAACAAAATAACACGACTGTAAACACGGAGATGGGAAAAAGCAAATTGACTAAATTATTAGTGTCATTTTGATTTCAGAAAGTGCTGCTTCTTTACACATAAGCAGTTACAAATGCAGCCTATAAAAGTTAATATTCATAACATGATTATCTTTCAATGAAAGTATTAGGGAAACACAAAATAATAATAATGGTAATGTACGGGGGGCGGGCTTCCATGGTAACCTGGGCACATCAATTTCAGTGTTTAACCAGGGACCTGTGGCTCTTTAAGACGAGAGGTTCCGACGTCCAATTTCAGAGTGACCCTCAGTAACCGCATTGGAGGTCATGACTATGTGGCATTTCTTGACTACTGATTATTTAGAAGGCACTTTGGAAATTGCAGATAGCTTGTTTGCCCGGGGGAATTACAATCCACACACGATAAACGAGGTGTTAATTTTACTCTTTCCAGATCAAGCCACCGACATTTTTCTTCTTTCTGTCTTTTCTTGCATTTAGTTCATTTTCTGGTCGTTTGCAAATCTTTGAGGAAGGAATAGACAAGTGTGTTCGTGTGTGTGTGGGAGGGGGAGGAGGGGTTGAGTACACACAGGGCTGGATGTATAAGATGAAAATGGATGAATGGTAATATTTACACCTTTCGCACTGGAGAGAAGTGTTGAGGATCATTTAGCTCCACCCCCCTTTTTTTTAAATGATGAGGCTTTGAAACCGAAGGGGTCTCACCAGGGCCGAGAACCCTGTCGCTTAGTAGCCACAGAATTGGGCATAGAACCCAGGCGTGCAGAGGGTTGTAGAATTGAGGTTTGACGACTACTCCTTGGGTACGAAATGACGATGCTTACCCTCACGAGGGAAGACTGACCATGCAAATAGGTTGTAGCAGTAAGTGATGAGCTCGGTGGATGGGCTCCCACTAACCCAGTCCTTGAGACCGGCCCTGACAGGGCCGATTTTCCTGGTAAGCAGAGTGGGTACAGTGCAGGGGGCACATGGCACGTGGAGGGGCCCACAGACGTGTTTTGTTTTCAGTTGCCTTGACAATCAGAGGACAAATATAAGTATAATAATAACGAACGTACAATAATGAATCCAGCCTGGAGGGCATTCATCTGTATATCCACCCCGTTATCCGACATAGTTTTGAAGACACTTTTCTAGACGGGGAAGCACGGAAAGGCAAAAATGCTTCAGGCCCGCAGAAGTCATGATGCAGCTTTGCCTCCCAAATCTCTCACGTTCGCTCGGATTTTTCAGCGCTCGCCTCCATCGCTGTTCAGTTCATTTGCGGGGAAGCTGGACTCAAGATCCACCGTGAGAAAAGCGACTGTATTTCTGCGTTGTTTTCGACTTTCAGCAGCCAGCAGCAAGAAATCAACTTAAACTGGCCTCGGCAAAAGACGACGTCGTGGCCCCGACAAGGGCCAAGTTTTGAGTTCTCCGGCGTCAGGTAGGGTTGGAACCAGGTGCTCCAGCGACGACCGCTGGAATGTGTCTCCTCCTCGCTTGAGCGTTGCTTTCTCCGGCGTCGCCGCTGTTCTCTGCCAGGCTCGTGGTGGAGATATGCTAACCACCAGCTCAGCGCTTACATTCTGCGAGGCTCACCAGGGCGCGCGGCCCATGCCCCACATTAATGGGCACTTGTTACAGTATGCCGGGCACCATCCTGGGTCTTATTAAATCCTCAACTTCAGCCCATGAGATTCGATCTGGTCTTACTCCTCTTTGAGAGGCTAGGACACTGAGGCTCAAAGACAGCAGCTGAAAGGTGGTCCTGAATTGCAGTGACTTGCGGGAAGCCGGCTTTCCACGGTGGCAGAGCCCCAAGCTCCGTAACTGCACCGGGAGCCCTCTGCGGTGTGAGCCCTACAGGCCCTTTTAGCCTTGTGGTCACGCTTTCTCCTTCACTGGACCTCTCTCAACTTGCAGCTTCTCTTAGCTCTCGACAGGCGTCCCTGCTCCCGAGGCTGCTTTTCCTCTTCCGTCTTCCAATCCTTCTCTGCCGTAGAGCCCCACACCCGGTGTCTCAGAGCTTCTGTGACACCAAGTGGAGAATATCTCCAGTACGCTTTCCGCCCATTTTATCGCCTTCGTCTTGTGGCCGCTGGCACTTCCTCCTGTATAGTGATCGTTATGTAGACGCCACCTCTCCTACTCAGGAGGAAACTTTTGGATCCAATGATCTCACCCCATTCCCTTAGAAGCCCCCATAGAGCCTGCCATCCCAAAGGTACGCATTAAACATTAGTTCGTGAGTTAAAAAGTTGACTCACTGGGCCCCCACCAAATATTAACTTCTACTCAGGAAGGCTCTCTTTTTTGCCAGGCACTTTCAAGCATTATCCCTGACCTTCATAATGACCTGCTTGGGCAGATAAGACTGTTAAAAGCCTAAGAGATAGAGTGTCCAATGCCACAACGCCGCTCGTAAGGGAAGATGCCAGGATTTGAATCCAGATTTGTCCAAAGCAAGAATTCATGTTTCTCCCCCCCCTTTTTTCTTTCCTTTCCCCTCCATACTGTACTGTTTGATGTATAGTTGGGGCTAAAAGTAGCACCTCTTAACTCTGAGTTCAGTGCCCTTGAAAGTACTTGACTCTAAAGCAGCAAGAGTGAAGACTTCTGTCTCTTAAGTCACTTTATATGGTATTCCTACCAATCACGGTGGGCCTTTTGGGGCCTACTAAAGTCTTTGTATTGGTGAAGGTTATCTTTCGTAATAAGAAAGAAAGAGGTGCCTGGGTGGCTCAGTCGGTTAAGCGTCCGACTTCGGCTCAGGTCATGATCTCGCGGTCCGTGAGTTCGAGCCCCGCGTCGGGCTCTGTGTGGACGGCTGGAGCCTGCAGCCTGCTTCGGATTCTGTGTGTGTGTGTGTCTCTCTCTGTCCCTACTTCACTTATGCCCTGTCTCTCTCTCTCTCTCTCTCTCAAAAACGAATGCATGTTAAAAACATTTAATTATAAATAAGAAAGAAAACATTTTGTATCAGAGAGAAAAACGGCAATTACAAAACAATTGGATACAGAATAAGAGAAAGAAGGGACGTTGTCAATTCAAATATGCCCATGTCGAAAAGGAAGGCAGCATGGAATCTCAAACCAAGGGTGGCTCAGAGGATAGCTCCCAATTCCTTTCTTCTTAGCCTGATCTGCTTGTCTCAGCCACCAGTTTCCTTTCTCATCTATCTTGTTTTTCACCCGGTCTCCACATACCTTTGTCAGTCTTCAGCACAAAGCAGTTGGGTCACGGGACAGAGATGGCCGGAGGAGAGATTGGGTAAGCATGGGTTTGGCAAGGTCAGCAGAATTTCCGCTTCCCTGTGCCCCACCCTAAAATAGTGCCACACGCTTCCGTTGGCCCACCCTGTTATTTTATCATTCCGTTACACTTAACCACCATTTGAATCATCTTTGTCCTTTATTTGCTTACCTTTTTGTTGTCTGCCTCCCTGTGAATATAACCCATACTTCTAGAATGTATATAAGCCCATACTTCTTCGCAGTTGGGTTTACAGGTGCATCCTTGGTCTTAGAACATCACCAGGCATATGGCAGGTAGGGAAGGAAAAGAGGGACTGCCATTGGACGATTACATGGAATCAGAGCCATCTGGCAGAACTCATGGTCCAGCGGGCCTCGATGATGCTCTGGTCTCTTCCGGCTCCTGTTTTCTAAAAGATCCAACGTTGCCTTGGCTTCTGGAAACTGGGCCTGAGGAATTAGTAGTTCTCTAGGGGACAAAGTAGAAGAACAGCCCAAGCCAAGGAATGACCATGAGAGGAGGAAATGGAGGAAATACCAACCTTGCCTTTTATTATCACCATGGTTTTGAGAGGCTTCTTGGAAAGTTTGGAGCGTGTCATCAAGTGATTAGATGGAACTTCTTGGAGTGGCAAGTGAGCATTGATTTTTAGGTGATTGAAAATGGATACCTGTTCATCTGGTGGGATCCCAATCAGGACCCAACACCTCTTTAAGTCAGTAGAAATTGCCATTACAATCAATGGTTTGTACTGAGTGTAAATCCTCCAGTCAAATCAGTAGGAAGTGATCAATAGAACTGCTTTTTTTGATGTCAATAGGCAAATGGTGTGTAAGGTAAGTCGATGGGGAAAGTTTCCAACTTTTCTCCGTAAACTTTTGATTCTTTGGCAATTTACAAATTGGAGGGATGTGCACGGAATCCTCAGGCTTACAGCTTCCTCTCCAGAAATCCTCACTGGTCTCTCACCCAACTGTGAGGCTTCTTGGTTTCCGATGGCAGCATCGTAGCCTTTAACACATCACCTGGAAAGATTGCTAGGGTATGTCTGAGGTATCGCAGGTAGTTTTTCTTTCATTTACTTGCAATCACGTAAATAGAGAGAGGAAAGAGAACAGAGCATCCCAAACAACCTCCCATCTCTTGCCATTTCATCAGTTACCTTATATAATCAATGAAGTTCCTGAGGGGAAATTGAGCTGTAATGGCTGCCTCTTAGAGCCTACAATCAGAGCGAGAGCTTCTTGATGAGCTTGATATTCAACTTATCCAGATGACTCTCCTTGGGCTAATTAGGATTGGGTGAGCTTGGGGAAATGAAGAGGTTGGTTGGGAGATAATGAAACCCTCGTTCCCGAGCTGCCTCAGAATTATGAAGCTTGATGTCCCGGTGTGGGAAGTCAGCAGCCCATGGGCAGTGAGCCCCGTCGGTTGCACACGGCGGCGAGGAGGCCAGGGAACGTGGGTTTCCTTCTGCCCGTGGGTACCCTCCCTTGTATAGTCACTGTGGCCACAATCAACAGTTCTTATCCTGGTCTCCCTGACCCCTTCCGGGCTGTCCACATCTTACAATTTACCTGCTGAAGGTGAGGATGATGGTGATGATCGCTACAGTAATAATAACAACAATACCAGCAGCTAACCTCTCTTGAGTGCTTCCGACATGGATAACATTGTCTAAGCATCTCCCGTGCCTTTACTTATTAAAATTCTAGTTGCCTCCTGCTCATTTTTTTTTTTTTTTGGCTTAAGGAAACTGTGGCATGTAAAGGTCAATTAATTAGCTCAAAGTCACATGGTGTGTAAGAGATTTGAACCAGGGTTTCTGGCTCCAGAGACCGGAGAGCTGATGGCTTTCGTCACGAGGCCTGGGTGAGTGTACCTGTGAGTGCTTTCTCTGTAAATGATACTGATGGACATTAGCGTGCTCAAGCCTTTGGTGACTGGAATGTCAGACTGAGAGCATATGATCCCTACCCAACACCTGCCCTAATACTGGGAACGTAATTTGAAAACACGCCCTTCCGATGGACTGGTGGGTGGTGTCCATCTGATGCCTTAAAGAGAATACTATCATCACAGCCCCTCAGCAAACTGCCCCTTGGTTGAGATAATTATCTGCTTAGTCAAAGCAGGGCAGTGACAGCCAGTCTGGCACGAACAGATCCAATACTGTGTTGACATGCATTTTGTCTTTCTAAGCCCCAGATACAGTTTTCTCCATTGCCTTGCATGTTCCCAGGGATTATTCTGCCATTTTGACTTTTGTTCCATTTGGTTTTCCTCCCTAAAGATTATATCTTTTTCCTCACTGTGTCCCTGACACTCAGCATGGTGCCTAGAACACAGTAGGATTATCTTTCTCTCAGGTTTGAATTTTCCTTACTTAAAGTCAACATGTCAGCATCTGCCAGTTTATTAGACTCATGTTCTAAATTCTGAAGTTCTGATTAGGTATGTCACAGTTTTCTCACCTTCCAGGTAGGTGCCCTTTATTGCAATATTGCACAAGGCCTTATGCAGACTCTGTGACGTGATGACTGGTATTTTGTGGCCTGTATTAGTCAGGATGTGCCAGGTCATGGGGTTGTAACAAATACCCCCTAAATCCAACTGACTTATAAAACCAAAGGCTTTCTTCAAGTTCTCTCTACATGGGGTGGCACCATATGTTCTCACTGTGGGTCCTGGGTTGAGGGGGTAATCAGTTTCGCAAATCAGTGGTTTCACGGGAAAGAGTTTTGGAGGTCTCGGCACCAGCAATCGAAAGGGAAACACGTAACTCCCATTTGTGTTATGGGCTGGAATTCGTCACTCAGCTCCCCTCCACGTCAAGGAGGGTAGGAACGACAATCCTGCAACGTTCTGGGGATGTAGACAGCTGGATGTATCTGGTACGCAGCTCTAATGGGTACCACATGATCCCCAAAAGTCCACTGAGTCGAAACTACAAGAAAGGAATCCATTAAATGAGAATACAAGAGAAGACGTGATGAGTGCTTTAAATGTCAAAAATAATGCAAGGAGAATAGGAAAAAGAATAAACTGTTTTGCACATCTGTTGGGTTCAAAGATCCTTGCATATGGGTTTCTATTGACCTCTCAACAGTCTTACAAGACAGATATCATTAACTCCACTTTTCACCTAGTGGGGAAGATTAGAGATCTTAGGAACTGTGTGAGGCCCGTTGAGGCAGAGGCACTCTTTCCCCTGTATCTTTCTGATGTGACCAACTAGAGGAGCTGGTCCTTATCTTATCTCAGTGACCCCGAGGACAGCGTGTGGCATGAAACAGATTCTCAGTGGATGATGATTGAAGGAAGGAGCCATTTGAAGAATTGCTTCCTGATTCAAGAACCAGGTCGGATCTTCCATATGTATTTACGTATGGCCAATAAGTGGTAGCAGGTGGACAAGAGCTCCACCGCCAACTGTGGCCAAAGCCTTCCAGAGTGTTGTTCTTTCTCTCTCTCCTTCTCTCCTCCTCAGGGATGAGTTCTCTGCCTGGGGAAGTGTCAGCTTTCTGTGCGCACCCCGGCTGCTCAAGACGGTACAGTCCAAGGTTCCTCAACATGTTTTTCTTTCCCTTATTCTTCTAGTTCTTCTTTATTTAGTATTTATTTATTTATTTAAATTTTTTTTAACGTTTATTTATTTTTGAGACAGAGAGAGACAGAGTATGAACGGG
The DNA here is from genome assembly GCF_018350195.1 of Panthera tigris. Taxonomy (NCBI): domain Eukaryota; kingdom Metazoa; phylum Chordata; class Mammalia; order Carnivora; family Felidae; genus Panthera; species Panthera tigris. The sequence continues at coordinate 139,134,035 of NC_056665.1, forward strand.
GGAGGGTCAGAGAGAGGGAGACACAGAATCTGAAACAGGCTCCAGGCTCCGAGCTGTCAGCACAGAGCCCGACGCGGGGCTCGAACTCACGGACCGCGAGATCATGACCTGAGCCGAAGTCGGACGCTTAACTGACTGAGCCACCCAGGCGCCCCTAGTATTTATTTTTTAATTCTGTTATTTTTGTTCTTCTGACTTTTGGAAGACTCACTAGTAGCCCACGCTGTTGGTGGATCTGACGCGCAAAAACCTAAAACGTGCCAGAAAAGAATTTTCTGTTGCTCGTCTGAGATGTTGAGTTCTTTGCTTGAATAGAAGTACGTAGCACAACACTATAAATCCCACAATGGTGCGATACCACGTAGCACAACACTATAAATCCCACAATGAACACGTGAACATTGGAGGTAATTATTGTAGAAACAATAAAAGTAAGTGCAAAATGCTCTTATTTGTTATTTTGAGAGGGACGGACAAGCTGAATTATTCCAGGAAGCCGTCACTTCCAATGGAGGCTCTCCTTGCATCTAATGATCTTTCTGGAAACATTTTCGAGCAACTGGTTGTAATAACTATGCTAACTACGAGAGTATCTCTTCACTGAGAGCTCATTGCTCTCGGCATTGCTGTAAAGCATTAGGTCCCGTCTCATTTGTTCCTCACGCAACTACACAGAAAGGGTGAAACAGGCCATCTTGTATGTCCGTTGTCCGGATGTGGCGGCAAGGCTTCGAGACGGGCAACACCTTGTCTAAAGATACAGGGCTGGTAGCTCCGTACTGTCTGGCTTTCGAGGTCAGCTTCCCAGCCATTTGACTTCGGTGCCCCATTCCTAGCATGTGCCCATGACACAGCCACACAGTCAGGCACTTTGCAAGTCTGACAGTCAGACCTACTCCCTAATTGTATGTAAGGGGGAACTGAGGAACCGAGCGGGGATAACACCTGAGATATCCCTTCACTTGGTGGCAGGCCTGGGGCTCATGTCCGAAAGCTCAGGATCGTAGAAAGTGGAGTTCCTTGGGCTCTCTCTAGATTCAGAAAGAATGATTTAAATCTCATCTCTGCCATGGCAAAACTGAGTGATCTCAGATGCACATGGGGCTCAGTTTCCTCATCTATAAATGGATAATTCTGTGTGTGTGTGTGTGTGTGTGTGTAGTCATGCCTAGGTGACAGTTAAATGAGTTAATGTATGGAAAGCCTACCCCATCAGAGATATAATCATTTATTTTGCAATTATTATTATGAATCTACTGTACTCTTCACTGTGATACTTTTCTGATACTGCAGTGAGCTGCTTTTGCGATAGTTTTGTTCGAAGATAGTTAGGGTCAAGAGGTGAGAGGCTGGCCTTGGCCACCGCCAAAAGGAGAAGTGGTTGCCATCGATGCGTTTTTGCATCTGTGACCTCTACATCTAGGTCAAGACAGCTCTAGAGTCAAGAAGGACGTTGCCTTCTGACCACCACGCAGGTGGTGAAAGTGAGTTTGTCCCTAGCACGTAAGACCGTGAGTAGGAAGTCCTACTCATTGTAGGAAGCCCCGTCCGATTATTCTTGCCAGGGTGATGAAAAGTCGATTCTACCAGAGTGCTTACCCCGACCGCATTGGGGAAAACATAGAGTCTCCAGAGCTCTGCTCTGGATGAGAATCCGTCACTGATTGTGCCTTTTCCTGGTCCCTCAAAATGCTCACCAGTGACCCCCAAGTTCCAGGACCCGAAGGAGGCAGCACAGTGTGGGAGTCGTGTGTGCAGCAGGGACACCCCCAGCCAGCTCTGCCCCATAATAGCCTGGACCTTGGGCAACTCACACCCTCTCTCCTGGCTTCTCAACTTAATGAGGCACAGAAAGGAAGTGCCATTTGTTATGGCTTCATCGTAGGACCTCTGCGGGGCTACATCTCTTTGTGTAGGAGACCCTCATTCTTAGCCCAGAGGAGACTGACAAAGTCAAATGCCATAGCAGAGGCAGAGCCCTGGAACCAAACCTGATGCTCAAGTAAGGATAACGGTGATCAACACACTGAATGCATTTTTTTTTTCTTTACAAGACTTTGAGCTCCTTGAGTGCAGGACCCCTATCTTTTTGTTATCTATCTACTTCCGTCTTCAATACACTATGTAATAGACAAGAAAAGGGGCAGGGCACCTGGGTGGCTCAGTTGGTTGAGCTTCCAACTTCAGGTCGGGTTTGGCTCAGGTCACGATCTCATGGTTGGTGGGTTTGAGTCCCTCACCGGGCTTGCCGGTGTCTGAGCAAAGCCTGCTTCAGATCCTCTGTCCCCCTGTCTCTCTCTGCCTATCCCCTGCTCATTCTCTCTCTCTCTCTCTCTCTCTCTCTCTCTCTCTCTCTCTCAAAAATAGGACACCTGGGTGGCTCAGTCAGTTAAGCCTCTGACTTCGGCTCAGGTCATGATCTCGCAGTTCATGGGTTCGAGCCTCACATCAGGTTCTGTGCTGACAGCTCGGAGCCTGCTTCGAATTCTGTGTCTCCCTCTCTCTCTCTCTGCCCCTCCCCCACTCGCACGCTGTCTCTCTCTCTCTCTCTAAAATAAACATTAAAAAATTTAAAAAAAGGAATAAACATTTTTAAAAAAGAAGCAACGATAACACCAACATGTATTAAGCACCTACCCTTTGCCAACCACTGTCCTAAGAGTTTTAAATACATTAGCTTCTTGAATCCTTACAAGACCCTTATGATGTGCTGTCATCCTCCCGTGTTATAGATGAGGAAACTGGGACGCAGAGAACTCAGGTAACTTGCCCAAGATCACACAGGTATGCCGAGACCTTAGCGGACGCTCATTCGAGCGTTGAGTGGATGGATGCATTGAACGGATGGATGAGTGTCTTGCCCGGACTCCTCTGTTGACCCTGACTGTGGCCCTCTACTGGTGTGTCCGGCTGAGTTTGGGAGTGCCGCTGGGGATGGTGATGAGGGAGGCTTTGGGAGCGGCGGGGTGGCCTGCCTGTCCTACACATGCAGCCATAGTGAAGCAATGAGAGATTCCTAAGAAAATCCGGGAGAGTGAGTAGCTCTCTCCAAGCCAAGATGCACACGCAGGAAACGAAGCAGGCTTGCGGGTGATTTTATTTTTATACCTGGGTCCGCCCTTGGCTCATCGGCCTAGTTAGCACTTTGGAACCTCCAGCTGACTCTGCACTGCCTGCTAGCTTTAATACACTTCGACTCCGGCTTGCTATACCGCCCTGATGTCGAACACACGAGGCAGACAGCTGCCCGGAGGCATTCTCCGTGGAAACTCTCGTATCACAATAGAACTCGGCTTTCCACTATCACGCCATCCCTCTTCCTCCCATCAGCGAGCAACAGAGCAGGCTACAGACGCCAGGCAGTGTCACAGAAAAGTCCTAATAGACACATCGGGGGAAAGTGGGGCGGCCCCCCTCGCACACTGGATGCCTTTCCATCGTGCCTTTTCCTCCAGATAAGCCGATTACACATCATTAATTGCTCTCGGAAGATCTGTTTTCATCCCATCCCGCATGGACCTAAAAATGCTAACCTAAAGGAAATTACCATTGTCTTCTTCACCGCTGCCCCAAACTCCAAGACATTTGCATGAGGACCTATTTTGATTTTTCTCCTTCCAGAAGATGAACTGTATCTGTTTCCCTGAATGCAATAATTATTTTATTGCCCCGGCTTCTATCTGGGCACACATTCCATTTTCAAATGTAAATAATCATTTCCACCTTTAATAAATTAGATGGAACCTGTCTTGCTTGGAGAATGAACATTTCAATATCTTCAGACACACAATGACATCGTATCAATATTTAAAATCATTTTATGCGTGTATTCCTGGCTGTCCAACTTCATTAAGGCCATTCATCAAGCCTCTAGCTAGAGTGTATTCCCATTGGACTTGTAGGCCTGGGGGCCTACCAAACAGAAATTTAAACTAACTTGCCTTTTTAATTCACATTATTCTCAAATATTCTCTTTTTTAACTCCCTGCCATGACTGAGGCATTTAGACTGGGCCATGATTCGGTACATGTCAACACTTAACTGACACAATCCCCATTAGTATGTCTGAATATGTGTGTCCCGGTAAAATACAGTATCCATTCCTCCCTCTTGGTTGATAAATTACCTTTACTTCCTCCCTGCACTTGGCAATAATTTGAGTTTATTGCTCGATGTTTCTGTTAAATATTTACTAACATTTTAAACTATGTATAAATGGAATCTTCAATGTTTTCTAAGTCTCCTTCTCTCCCCTGACTCCAAAATCATAAATCTCTTGATCTATTTTTCATATTCCTGAGGAGGCCCCGCCAGGACATGCGATACTGGGAACAAGAAGATTCTTGCAAGTAAGATCAGCCCCTCTCCTGGCCACCTCTGTAGATCAGGCCAGATTTGTTCCCAAGATGTGCATTATTGAGCTGACACTGAAATCCCATGCTGCAATGCCAATAAACAATTAAGTCACGCTGAGGAAATTGCAATAAAGCCCTCCCAAACAGGGCGCCGACCCGGAGAAGGCTGGAGAGGAGCCCTTCCTCCGTGAGGCCACCTCGCCAGGAAAAGCCGGTGCAATGCACATTCATATTTCAGGGGCAACCAGGCGTCCGGGAGCGAAGTGGCCTTGTGGGAAAAGAGCGGGGCATTGCATTAGTATCTTAGGGCTGCCCTAACAGAATATCACAGACTGCGTGGCTTAAAGAGTAGGCATTCTTCTTTTCCTCATGGTTCTCGAGGCTTGAAGTTCGAGATCAAGGTGTTGGTAGAGTTGGTTCCTGAGGGCCATCTCCTTGGCTTGGTGATGGCTGCCTTGTTGCTGTGTCCACACATGGTCTTCCCTTGGTGCGAACACTGCCCTGGTGTCTGTTTAATGTGTGTACAAATCTCCTCTTCTTCTAAGGCTACCAGTCCTATTGGGTTCAGGCCTGCCCATATGACCTCGTTTTACCTTAATCACCTCTTTAAGGGCCCTTTCTCCAAAAGCAGTCATGTTCTTGGTTGGTTAAAGTCTTCCATGGTGGGCAAAGTCTACTCTTCTTTGGTTCATCCAGCACAAGCCCATTCTCCCTCTCTTGAATGAGTACTAGAGCAGCTCATGTCTCCTCTGAAGTTCTTGGAAATTCTGTGGCCAGCTTAGTGTCTCTGAGTTCCTGCTCCCTCTGGGGTCCAGTGGGGACAAGGACCACTTATCTTACACAGTTGTTCTAAGAATCGAATGACCTAACAAATGAGAAACTGGCTGTCTGGCAGTAGGCATTCAGTGCAGGTCAGAAAATCGGAATCACCTGGCATCAGGGAGGCGGCATTTAAACTTGGGGTGAAACATGAACAATGTTTGGAGCAATGGAGCAGAAAAGTGAAGACATTCCAGGTATACGGAAGAATTGAGTGTTGTCTTTTCTTCATATCTCCTCCCAGTTTGGGGGCTTTATGTTTTAATGGTGGGTGATTGCATTTTCAAGTCAGTCCTGTGTTCAATATAGTAATAGAACATTATTTGCGTTACTTCCAAAATGAAGTGCTTATATATATATATAAAAAAAAATAGTTGAAGAGCTCCCATAATATTAAATTGTTCTGCACTGCGTGTGCCCAAATCCTCGATCTTTTCCAAATTCAGTACTTCACAGTTTTAAGAGCCCTTCATTTTAGAATTGAATGGGGTGTTCTGGGCACGTGCACCGCGGGCCACTTTAGTCTCCCAACGATTGCGCCGATAATGTTAAGAGCGCTCCAGCTACTTGGAGCATAGCCCTGGCACGCATCCGCCTGCTCTCACGAGCCTCTTCCAGGCTGGAGGCAGACTGGACTCTGGAACATCTGTGCCCACGTGGGTAACTCTGGACTGGACCGACTCCGGGCCTTGAGGCCTCCGACACAGCCTTCGTGCTCTGGTTTTGTACGGAGGTCTGGATCCCAAGGAGAACCGCGTGATTAGGGAAGGGACTGTGGGGTTGGTTCCCATAAGGCCAGCCACGATGAAATCCCTGCAGAGTTGGTTGTCTGTTGTTGGAAGGACAGAGACAAATAGTGGTTAAAATTCTGCCCTGTGCCAGTTGGGGTACGTAGACTTGTGAGGTCCTTCATGTACAATTGGTGCGACCATCATGCAAAGTGAAGACTGAAGCTCAGAGAGATTAAGACATGTTCCTACACTTGTTAGTGACCAGCCCTGGGTCTGGAAACCCAGTCTACCTTATTCCAGTGCCCATGCCCTAGTCACAGCTAGCCGGCAATGTGGGGGGGGAAATAGGGTCTTGGAAATGAAAGATGAAGCCAGGCCTTGAACCAAGTCTTCTGACTCAGTCCAGAGTTCCTTGTACTCATAAGAAATTGGTGCCATGTGCTGAAAAAAAAAACATTCCTTGGCTTTCTCTAGTGTCAGTGCCAAAGTCATTTTCATTCACAAAGAACAAGCAGCATATAAATATAGACCATTAGTTATTGAAGAAAGTCCTGCCAACAGACAAAGGCACAGGTGGAAATATAGGGATTGAGGCATGGGGACAGGGTGTGACTGTGCAAGGTGCTGAGGTCAGACAGCTGCCTAACAAATACCCATTCTCTTTGTCTCAGCTTCCCTGACCTCAAACTCTAAATCAGACTCCTGACCTTCTCTCTCCAAATGCCCATGTTTTTTCTTCTTCCTTTTGAATTCCAAATGTCATGCTGTGCAAAGTGCATGTTCGTTTTAGGGACTTTATTTCATAACAGTAACCCTCACCTGTTTTTCCTGAGAGGCTAGGGTGTCTGTGATTTCAGAGTAAACCTAGGACCTAGGTTTACTGGAATATACTAGAAACGTAAGAAACATGATTTGAAGGCATGCACGGGAGCTGATCCTCTTCTTCCACTTCTCAGATATGGCGTAGAAGGAACCTGGTTTTGGACCTACAATCTGAAGACTTGAATTAATGTTATGTCTTTGCCCTACATTTCTGGGTGAACTTGGGTCTGTCTCTTGACTCTCTGGGCCTCTATTTTCTCAAGCATAGAAAGTGGATAATAATACCACTTTTCTGGGGTTCTGTGATGATGAAATGAGACAGAATCTGTAGAAGGTCCCACGGAACTCAGTGCATAGCTACTGGTTGGTATGTTTGCTGATACTGTAAAGGATTCTCTTCTCCAAGTGGTAATGTCTCCTAGAGTCTCAGTCATGGGCAGGCTAGGGGCTAAGATAAAGAAAAGACTTTTTCCAGTAGTTGGTGATGAAGCACAGCTACACAATGGCACTTGGTGAAATGAACACAATGACTGGGTTAACTCATGGGGTATTCCAATCAGATCTACCCTCCCTCCTTCAGAGTGGCAGCCACCCGGAGACCAGCCATCTGTGGACACAGAGAAAGACCTAGCTCTAGGGACAGGAGACTCAAAATAAAGATTAAATAAGAAAGAGTCAAAGCGGGCCAAGTTCAGCACTGATCTCAGTTATGTGAGTGCTGGATAGGCCAGTTCCAACTCTCTAATGTAAGAGTTCAAAGGGCGAGGTTACGTAGAAGTTAGTTATCATTAAGTGACATGAACCTGAGGTATTGCTTATCAAAAACTGACTCTACTTTAAAAAATTGCTCATTCACCCCATTCTTAGTTCCATACTTCTTTTGTCCCTAATTCTTTAACTTGTCAGTGGATCCTATTGCCCTACAGATTCATTTAAACAAACAACAAAACCAGGAAACTTGTGGTGTATTCCAGTCCTGACATGGTTTGTGCCCAGCGATTACGCTCATGTTCTATTTGTATGGACAATTCTTCCTTGTACCTGCTACCTTTGAAAATCCTAAGCTTTTGTCTTGTTCCTGGTGGTCTGGTCATACGCTTAGCATGGGATGCTGGCCCTGTCCCATGAAAGCAACACCAGAGAGGCCATAAAATTAAGGGCACTGGGAATGGATCTGAACGAGTAATATAAATATTGCAAGAGATTTCTGGGGAGACCAAAGCCAATTATTGTGACCAAAGGGACCTGAGCGTCATTTTTAGTAGGATGGATATTAAAGGGGAAAGTTTGCATATTTTATCTTTCTTTCACATTACCCCTGATGTATCTCTGATAACCATATGACCTCTTTGAGGCATAAAAATAGCAAAGTCCAACCAGTGGGGTATGTGGTCAGTGAGGAAATATCACCCCTCAGGAAAAGCTTAGGATTCAGGTATCAGCAGTGCTGGTCAAAAGCCTGGCTGCTGAGTGTTTCCATCTTTCGTTCCTTCCATAGCCTCAAAGGAGGGAGGAGCAAGAAAACTTCTTTGGGAAGAGCCATGCCTGGAGACAAGGACAGAAAGCTACTCTCCAGCTTTGGGGTTATGAAACAAATGGCGCGACCAAGCCCAGAATTTGATATTGGAGCTTTTTATCCTGGGAGTGTATGAAGAGCACAGTCATGATAAAGGAAACTCTAACCCTAACACTCAAGGATGCTGGGAGCATGAAGCAGAAACAAGCAGTTACAAAGCAGAATCAAATGGAAATACTAGGGGATAAAATATATAATATTGGACATAAAGAATTCAGGAGGTGAAATAAAAAGCACAATGAATGTAGTTTAAGAAGAAATTAGTGAGCTAGATCAGATTGAAGACATTCCTGAGAAAGAAGCAAGCAGGGATAAAGAGCTAAAATGTATCAAAGAAAAGCTAAAATAAGTGAAGACCAGGAGCACACAATTCAATGTAAACATTACAGGCGATCCTAGAAAGAAAGACAAAATAAAGTGACAAGAGGAAATATTTGAAAAACAGTAACGACAGAATAAAAGAAAGAAAAAGATTCATATTTAAAAAAATTTTTTTTTAATGTTCATTATTTTTGAGAGAGAGACAGAGAGCAAGCAGGGAAGGGGCAGAGAGAGGGAGACACAGAATCAGTCGCAGGCTCCAGGCTCTGAGCTGTCAGCACAGGGCCCGACACAGGGCTCGAACTCACAGACTGCGAGATCATGGCCTGAGCTGTAGTCAGCCACCCAACCAGCTGAGCCACCCAGGTGCCCCAAGAAAAAGATTCATATTCAAAGTTCATATGGAATGTCAAATAGAATATATAAAAGACAAATCATACTTAATATAATTATATTTAAGAATGTCAAAGAAAACTAAAAAGGTAACAAGCTCCCAGAAAGATCATTTATATAGAAACAGCATTCAGATTAAAGTCTTATATCTCAGTAACAACATTGAATCAAGAAGACAGTAGAGAATAATTTTGAAATGTTGAGCGAAAATAACTTTAAATCTATAATTTTATACCCAACTGAAGTATCTTTTGAAATCGGGCAAATAGGAGCACCTGGCTGGCTCAGTTGGTTAAGCATCTGACTTTGGCTCAGGTCATGATCTCACAGTTCGTGAGTTCAAGCCCCGTCTCAGGCTGTATGCTGACAGCTTGGAGCCTGGAGCCTGCTTCAGATTCTGTCTCCCTCTCTCTCTGTCCCTCCCCCGCTCGTGCTTGCTCTCTCTCTCTCAAAAATAAAATAAATGCTTTAAAAAATCTGGGCAAATACAGCCTCAGAAGGCTTACTACCCAAACACACCTTCTTTGAAAACATTTTTGGAAGAAGGACATCAGTAGGAGGATGCTTTGAGGAATACGGAAAATAGGAGTGAGTGCATAACTTACTACACTTTATCTTGTGTGTGTACATTTGTGAAGGTGTGTGTGTGTGTGTGTGTGTGTGTGTGTGTGTGTATTTAAAACAATATCCAAAAAGAATCAGGTAAAAAGATAACCCACTACATAATAAAAACACATTTAAATTCTACATATTGTAGCATAATACTAACACATTTGCTGGGGTGGAATGAGGAAGGGGGTTAGAAAAAGTGTTTAGTTAATCAGAGAAAGGTGAAAACAACCCAAATACTTCTTATTCTGAGGAAAGATACTGATCTTGGTTCTCTCTGATTTGCCCACCATGCTGAAGCCCAGGTCGCAATCTTGGCTTCTCTATTTTATGGCTATGTAACCTTCAGGAAATTTTTCTTCTCTCTCTGATCTTCAAATCCAGGATGATAATGCCTGTCATGAAAGGTTATTTGTGAAGTTTCGATGTAGAGCGTGGCTCCCGCTACACAGTTGCCCTGGACACAGTGCAGATGTTGGCCCTTAATGCCCACAGGTCAGATGTCACCGCTTTTGTTGGTGAAAACGTGGCTTCTGCTTACGTGTTTTTTCTTCCTGACTGTGGCAGAAGGCAGGCAACAAAAAGCGTTCTTTTCGTCTGTGAGGGGTAAGGTGGCTTAGGTGTAGAAAGAGGTAAGTCACATCTGAAAATCACGTTTCTTCCACCTAATTTTATAAATGTTATCTTCAAGACTTCCCCAACTGTTGCTTTTTTTCTTTTCTTTTCTTTTTTTTTTTTTTTTTTTTTTTTGACCCAATATGCATTTGTGGCTCGAGAGATCAGGGCTCCTGCAGGGCCATTAATTGCCCAGTTTGTTCCTTGGGAGTAAAGCATGGGCATGAACACATGTTCATTAGGACATCTTAATTGGAAACAAAAATCACCATGGCTACCGCAAACATGATTTAAGAAGAGGAAAGCAGGCTGGTCAGTTTTCATTTGGATTTTGTTTTATTTCATTTTATTTTCAATTCTCCCACAGGCCAGGCACAGCAGCTTCACGATAAAAAATAATGGCCTGAGAAATGTCCTTCTGTAACATCCCCATGGCTGTGTGAGTTTGCATAACTCAAATGTGTCTGGAGGGACCCATCTTTTCCTCTGATCCTGCTGAGAGTGAGTTGGGGTACCCGCACGAGGGTGACTTGGATCCCCCAAACTGCTACCCTGGGATGCCCCAGAAGATGATCTTCAGGGAACAATGTGTTCTTTTTCTAGCCTCTCCTTTATTATGCTTGTTCAAGTGATAACGTTCCGAAGTTCCCTTCCCCTTGTCCAGCTGTTAGACTGGGGACCCTGGAACAGTCTTTATTTTCACAGAGAGAGCACAGCAACCTGCCATGTGTCTTTCGATCGCTGCTTAGTTTTTGCTCTAGATCCTGGAACGACAAGAGGTTCGAAATCCGATAAGGGTGCCACTTGGTCAGACATGAAGAGGTGTGGAACGAGTCGTCCTCCTTCATGGCACTTTTTTCTTTATTCTTTGATTAAAGTCTTTTCTCTTACTTACATCCCCCATTAAGATGTCTCGGTGTCATTTAGGGTGTTAATTGAGAGGAGGTTTAAGCTCATCAAAGCGATTATAAGTGATAGTTAAAAATTTCTATATATGGCCTGTGCTGGAATCCGCACGGTGGGGTGCCATTTTTTTCTTTTATCCAACTGACATTGGTAATAATAGATGAAATTATTACTAAATCACAGCTGCAGAGATGATATCATGATTTTTTTTGTGTGTAATCTTTGATGAAAAATTAATTTTTGAGAGGGATAATTTAAAATGATTTAAATAGTATTATACTGAAGTCCTTGCTGGTAATTAACGCCAATCTTGTCAGAAGTGAAACCACTTTTGCAGCTGTTTCTAAAGATACCTACAGTATTTGTAACTTTTCTGTGAGTGAAATTATAGTGTTTGGACTTTATTTTTACCGCACAAGGACCATTAGAAGAAGAAGGCGTCTGATAGGAACCTTTGTTCTTTGACGCCTCGACCCTGTTTTGTGTTCAAAGCTCCCCCCCCCCCCCCACCCATGCTAGTTTAATTATCTCCAGACCGTGGATCAGGGCAGCGTGGGTCTTCATTTTTATTTTTTAAACATATAAACAGTGTTTACGGTGGACACCTTGCGCATACGTCTCTTTCGCCCCTGTAGGTTAGTTACGTAAGAACAAATAACTCGATATGTGGAGGGTTTAATTGACAGAACAGATGGCCGGTCATAAATGTTCGTTCATCGTCATCAGTGCCTTGACTTCCTTCGAAATCCCCTTCGGTCACCGGGGCAGAAAGCGCTGTAACGAGAACTCGCTGAAAAGAGACTTCTCTTTGCTGGCTTCTTCATACTTTAAATGACAGAAGGGAGGAAGTGAGGCGTGTGCTGGTGCGTGTTCGTCCTATATAGAAAGACCTGCGGGAGAGGTTAAAAAAAAGAAAGACATTGAGATTTAAGTGGAAGAACAAATGAATGAGTGGGGGGGGGGGGGGGAGGCACAGTCTCCTGGGGCGATTTTCTTTTCCGCGGAGCGCGACGGGCGTCACGAGGCTTCCCTTTGGCAAAGAAAGGCCGCCGGAGGGACGGAAGAAAGGTCTTTGCGGGGGCCGAAAGGCCAGTTTGTTGGCGGAGGGGCGGTGAGCGTGCCTGCGGCCCGCGCAGGACGGGGCTGCCGTCAGAGAAGAGGGGTTCAGGCTGCGCCGCTTCAGGGTTTCTTTTTCGGCTGCGGGGGGAGGGCGATCAGCAGGTGCACCTAAAAGCTAATCCGCCAGCCGCAGTGCCTTAGGTGGCCCTGTTTACACCTCACTGGCCAAGGGGAGGAGGGCCCTGGGAGGCAACAGGTTTCCCAGCGCAGGGGGCTCGCATGGGGACAGGCACGCTGCAGCCGGGAACTTGAAAAACACGGATCTTACTTTCAGCTGACTCCCTCTGAGTACGCGCGCGTGCCCAGTGTATCACAGGCCTTAGCTAGTTGAACCCTCGTATAAAACCCAGGAGGTGGGGCCATCCTCCTTCTCTGCGTGGAGACTCAGGGGCTGGTGTGCCCCCCCATTACAGGCCCCGTGCCTGGCGCGGGGCCGGCGCCCTCCAAGGGGCACATGAAATGCCGGCGGAGGAAGAAATTCACTTCCCCTCTCACGACTCTGTGAACGCGCCGGCGCCTCTTGGCTTTGGTCTCTTTGCTCTCTGGTTCAGGAACCCATGGATCCTAGAATGAGAATCTCCAGCTCTTACTGTCCTTGGAGCCCGCGTTGGACGGCATCGGCCTCCTTCAGCGGGCACCCCCTCCGTCGGGAGCCCCCGCCTCCGGAAACTCGGTTCGCGTCGGTCGTGACCCTCGCCAGGTTTTATTTTAATGATTTGCTCCCACGCGGGTCTCTCCCACCAGACTGTGCGTTCCCTGACGGCAGAGACCAGGCCTTTGTTCCCTGACGCGTGGATCGCGTTCGTCCATCCATCCATCCATCCATCCCACAAGCATTTCCTGAAGGACACATCAGGTGTCAGGGAGGATGATGCAAAGACCCTCCCCGCTCTCAAATCCCGCACGGTCTGCCGGGAAGAAGACCAGTAACAGCTCATTGAATGAATAAATTCAAGAGTAAATGAAAAGAAGAAGAAGAAGAAGGAGGAGGAGGAGGAGGAGGAGGACATCTGACGCCCTGTAGGGGAGAGATTGGCCAACTTTCCCTGCAAGAGGCCGGCTCATAAATATCTGGGGCTCTGCAGGCCGGACGACCCCTTTGCACAACGACTCCGCTTTGTAACTGCAGCTCGAAAGCAGCCTTGGAGGACAACGGAAGCCGCTGGGAGCGACTGTTTCAATAAAACTTTATCTATGGAAACAGGCAGTGGGCTGAGTGCACAGACCGTGGTTTGGTGACCCATGCCCGAGGGCCCAGGGCTCATTCACGTTAAAGACGGAGACAAAATACGCTGCGAGGAGTATCGCTCCCCAGTCTGTGTGTGTGTGTGTGTGTGTGTGTGTGTGTGTGTGTGCTGCGTACGGGGCGGGGGTGTCAGCTGGGTGGGTTCCTTAAGATCTTGGTATCACTAAGGGCAGGTAGACCTGTCCGTGCGCGGACATCCGCGAGGCACCGACGATGCGCCTGGAGGCAGAGGCCTCTCGCCTGGTCGCAGGCCTCAGTTCTTCGTCCTCCCTGGGCCCTCCTGGTCCTGGGAAAACTCGCAGGGAGGCTCACCCGCCCGCATGGCAAGGCCGGAGGGCGAGGCGGGCACGGGTGGAGGGCAGGCCCGGATCCCACACCGCACACCAGCGTCCTCTCCGCGCCAGAGCCCTCAGGCCGCAGTAAAAGCCAGGAAGGCACCAGGCCATCGTCCGCTCCTCGGGCACACTTGTCGCCGGCCCGTTTTCAGCGGACGATCCCGCGTCCCAGGCGCCCGGAGGCCTGACTGGCCGGACGGAGCTCGCAGCGCAGGGCCCCCAGCTGGCCCCTCGCACTGTCTGTCACCTTCCTCGGGGCGGGGAGTCATTGTCCTCACGTCCGGTCCGCGCTTTTGGGACTTCGGGTTGGGCGACGGGACACGGCTGGCTGCCATGCGTGACTTAGGTGGCCCTGGAAGCGGGGAAACTTGCGCCCTAAACGCGGGGCTGCAGAGGCAGAAGCAGGTGGCCGGACTGCCCCAGAGGCCGGAAGTGCCTTTATCTCCGCGTCACAGATGCGGCTGCTGAGGCCAGAGAGTTGGGGCGGCACGAGGCGTGGCCTGACCCTCCGGGTCTTGTGACTGCCACGCACGCAGTGGGGGCCCAGCGTCAGGGTCCCTTAATGTTCTGCCGGGTGCGAAGGACTTAACCGCCCTTATCGATCCTCGGTTCACAGGCCACTTCCTCCTTGAAGCCTCTCGGATTGCCTGGCAAGTCTGATACTTCGTGGGATCCTGGGCTTGTCTCGGTGGCTCAAGGACCTCAGACTGTAAGGTCCGTGAGGGCAGGAGAGATGTCTGTTTTGTTCACTGCCATGTTCTAGGAGCTGGCAGGGGCCCAACATCAGACACAGCCCCGTAAACACTTGTCCTGCATCAAGCGCTTGGCGAGCTGTCTGTGCCTCCTGCAGTCACCCCCAGGCAGGGGGAGGCCTGGCTGCTGTTAGTTCCTTGCAGTGACCCAGGCAGGGTGTGTGGCCTGCAGCTGCCCAGCCCCACACCCTGAGGCCCAGGGGCATCGAGGCAGCCCAGGGAGAGGGGTGGGCTGAACCTCGGAGCTCTCGCCTGCCGCCTGGGGCCTCCATACACTGTGGGAATGTGGCCGAGTACCCCACCCCGGGGCGGGGAGGGACAGAGCCCGGAATGATCTCTGTGTCACGCTGGCTCCCGAGGGCAAGAGCTCTGCCAGGTCTCAAGTCAGACTTGCCCACACGGGTTGGCACCATCCAGAACTTCAGCGGGACCCCTCCTGCTCAGGGCTCCCCCGGGGGCACCGCGCCTGCTTCTTGTCGGACCAGGATCTGCGCCTACAAAGGAGTCACACTGTGTGAGCCCTCCCCCCCCCCCCACTTCCTGTACACAGAAGGGCTGCACTGATCGGGCCTCTCAGTGATGGGGGCTCCCCGTGATCGGGGAAGGGCCCGGATGGGAGCTGAGCCGACGGAGATTAGGCCCTAACAGGGCGGATTAATTTCCAGCCATCTCTCCACGAGGGCAGCGTGGCTCAGGCTGAGAGGTATTGTCCACGGCGAGCTGGTGGATGTTTGTCACCACGGAACCAGATCTCTCTCTTCTCACACTGAGGTGTGCCCTCCTTGTTCCTGCAGTCTGTTTACTGCCTTTCCGGCTGGGACAGTTCCGGGCCCATAGCAGGCACCCCGTGAATATTTTCAGGATTCCCAACTGTATTTGGGGTCTGATTTTCAGATCGCACACACCAGCGGACCCGTGTCAACCAGACCAAGGATCCAATCTCGCTATGTGAGTCTTCAAATGCTCTTGGAATTTACAAAAACCCCAGCCAACTGGGAAATATACAAATGGGTTCACTTACAGCAGGGATTCTCAACCTTGGCTCCGTTGACATCGGGGGCTGAGTCTTTTTTTATGTATGCGTTGGGGGTGTCCTGTGTTACACTGTAAGATGTCGCAGCACGCCTGGTCTCTCCCCACTAGATGCCAGTAGCATCACCTTCCAGGTGTGACAACCAAAAAAGTGTCCCCAGACATCACCTTGTGTTCCCTGGCACCAAAATGGCTAGGAGCTCTGCTCTGGAGGCATTTTCGGGACTCCGCAGGCTGGATGCGTTCATTTCGCAACCCGTGTCTCTCCGTGTGCCCTACCAGGTCTCAACCTGGCCTTTGGGGCTGGGATAGGAGAAGCGGGGGAATCTGTCCCTGAAGGGAGATGGCCAGCTTTAAGTGACACCACACCCTCCCCCAGAACACCCACCCAGCCAGCCAAGCTCCCTGCATCTTCCCCGCTCTGGGTTTCCAGCTTGCTGCCCTCTGTCACCTTTGCCTGTTGGTTCCCTGAGCTCTGGTCCCAGTGCCACCTTTTATGTCAGACAGTTACCGATCCTGGTGCAACGCCACTTCCTCTCTGTTCTCTAGTTGTCTTTAAAACTCCATTTGAGCATTGACCCCAGCCTCCGCTGCCTCGCTTCGCATTGAACGTGGGGCAAGACTTTCTGCGCAGAGATTCAGCACATCGTATTCATTGAGGTTACGAGCCGTGAAAGTGAGCTGCTCTGAGTGTAAATCTCCTTTTCAGCATTGGTCGCATGGGTGACCCTGAGGACAGGCTTAAAAGTCTCTAAGCCTCAGTTTATTCACATGTAAAATGGAAGGTAATAAGAGTGGAAGCCGACTACATATATTTTTGTCTGATAAAGAGATGCCATTTGCAGATGGCTTAGTTGACATTAAATTATCATAATGTAGCTGCCTACAGCAATAGATTATGAGACCCCGGTGGGTCAAGGGTTCTATCCTGATTTAGTATGGCGATTGGCCCATAATAGATGTCCGACAATATGTATAAGATTGAACTGAATTATGAATCTTTCTGAGGTTTGAACATACCGTTCTGTTTCCATAAACTGGGAACTGGTATAAAAAGGTTTACCTCAACGCATCACTCTGAGAATTAATGAACACGGCGGCAGCCGGATATCAAAGGTGGCTCCCAAGACTCCCACTCACCTGGTATACCTTCTCCCGCTGAGGGCATGAGACTGGGGAACATGACCGGATGCTACCCTATCTGATCACATTGCATTCTAGGGCAACAGGGATTCTGCAGATGGGATTGAAGTCCCTTATCGCTTCTCTTTGAGTTAATCAAATGGGGGATTATCCTGGGTGGGCCACACCCGATCAGGCGAAGACAGAAGCAACAGCAGCCGAGGCTCCTCTGCTGGCCTTGAAGAAAGCAAATGGTCACACGGTGGACTGCCTAAGAGGGATCCCAATGCACAGATCTGAAAGTCAACTCTGCCAGCTACGTGGGGACCCCAGCTGATGACAGCAAGCAGGGGACGAGGGACCTCAATCATACAGATGCTAGGAACTGAATGAATTCGGCCAAGGATCACAGGAGTTGGAAGAGAATGTCAAGCCTCAAATGAGACATCAGCCCAGGGGACATGTACATGGCGGCCTTCGAGAACAGCAGGGAACACAGTTACATTGTGCCTCCGTTGCTATAAAATAAAACTGAGACAATGAATGGGAAATCGATACAAAACTTCAGGGCTTACACAGGGTCCAGGACGGACTCAGTGCTCAAGGTGTCAGCAGGATGAGTTTCCTCTGATGCCTCTCTCCTTGCTCCTGAAGGTGGCTGCCTTCCCTCTGTGTCGTGCTCCCATCTCCCTGCTGCGCCCGCGTGTGTCCAAATTTCCTCTTCTTACAAACACACCATTCGTCCCGAGCTAGGGCCCGCTCATATGACCTCATTTAAACTTAATGACGTCTTCACACACTCTGTCTCCAAACACGGTCACGTTCTGAGGTGCTGGGCTCTAGGACTGCCGCATACGAAGTTTGTGGAGACACAGCCCATGACGCCTCCTAAGGCGTGAGTTAATTTCCACTTGATGGGGCAACAGAGTTCGTCTCAGCCGATGCACAGAGTCCTTCCTCGGCCGGCCTTTTCACTATCTTGGCTCTTAGATAAGCCCCGTGGGCTCCTCCGCTTTTCCACTTGGCTTCGTGGGGACCTTGTTGCAGTCAAGCTGGGCATGGGAGTTGGTGAGATCCCCCGGGGCATGCAGCTGTCTCACGAAGCTGTTCATTGTCTGCAGACCTCGCAGTTTCCTGGTGCTCCGTATAGAATAGTGGCCCATGCGGTGGCGCCTGGGTGGCTCGATTGGTTGTGTCTGACTTCAGCTCAGGTCATGATCTTGCGGTTCGTGAGTTCGAGCCCCGCGTCGGGCTCTGTGTTGACAGCTCAGAGCCTGGAGCCTGCTTCCGTTTCTGTGTCTCCCTCTCTCTCTACCCCTCCCCAACTCATGTTCTGTCTCTCTCTGTCCCTCAAGAATGGATAAACATTTAAAAAAAGACAAAGAAAAGAGGCCCAGGCTGTCTCCATTCTCAGCCTCCGCAAACTTGTGTGCGGGTGGGTAGCATGGCCCCCGTTAGGTGTAGACGGTGTCTACACCTTCGTCTCTTCCTTGCCTCTGCCTTCTCTCCTAGGCTGGGGCCAGAAGACCAAGAGCGGGGAAGCTGTAACTTTACCACCCACATCTCATTGTGTCCCGAAAGATCTTTGTTGTTGCCGCTGTTGGACAAAAGCCAAGGAAACAAAGGCAGCCGCGCGTTCTATTCCTGCCTTGATGTTCCCTACCTCGGAAGCAGCGAATATAAGAAAAGTCTGGCTCCTCCAAGGGGGTGGGGATGGAGGAGGGGGAATTTCCAGGTGGGAGGGAAATCTTAGTTCACATTTCAGAAGTGCTATCCAGCCACAGATTGCTTAAAGCTTAGTATAGGGTTCCACCATAGCTGTCATTTCAAAGAGTCTGTCCTGGGGTCTCCAAGAGGGTCCCTTCAATTGTTGGACACCGTACTCAAAGTTTTTTGTTTTTAAATGTTTATTTTTGAGCGCGAGAGAGAGACAGAGTACAAGCGGGGGGGGGGGGGGGGCTGGGGTGGGGGGCGAGGCAGAGAGAGAGGGAGACATAGAATCCAAAGTAGGCACCAGGCTCTGAACTGTCAGTGCAGAGCCTGATTGGGGCTCCAACTCCGGGATGATGAGATCATGACCTGAGCTGAAGTCTGACGCTTAACCGACTGACCCACCCCGGCACCCTCACCATACTCAAAGTTTTGATCAGGTATCCAAGTTAAAGGGCCTTGCACGCTTGCAAAATTTAAGACTCCTGGCAAAACCCAAGGCTCCGGCTGATGCCTTCATGGAACACTGACCCCCTCCCCCCCCTCCCACCCCCCCTCCCAGACCACCTGCTGTGGAAGGCTTGAGAAGTAATTGTGTTTAAGTCAATAGAATATGTGGACTCAGAATTGGGACAAAAACATATCTAGAAATAGCACGCGATAAGAACTTACACACAATGGTTTTAAAACATTTACATTCTAATTTGAGAGCCAGTCTGATGAACATCGTGGCCAATCTTTGCGTTTTGGTGGACCTTGCAAGGTCCCTCTGTTTTCCCTTATCAGTCTCCCCGAGATTCCACCTTCTTTCCGGACTCTCCCACAAGAGCTACCGTGATTGGCTAAGTGGTGGGCACGTGACCGAAGTCAGCCAATCGTAGGCCCTCCCATGTTTGGCCGTCAGATTGGTTGTGTGTGGGCATGTGACTCAGGCTGGGCCAATCTGAACTTTCTTTACAGATTGCGGAAGACAGAGCTGTGTGTGGATGGGGGGGGGCAGGTAAGTGGGAGGTGGGGAGAGAAGGGAAGACCTCTGATCTCTCAACTCGGGGGGTGTGAGCGTGGGAGTTGCTCGCAGCCAAGGAAACGGAGTGCTCGGCAGCATGAAGCCAACTTGCTAAGAAATTCGGAGGGAGAGAGAGGGGATTCGGCCGGTGCCCTCTTTTCCGACTCTGCTTGTACCCCTGAGCACCCCACATTTGGGGTGTGCCAGCCCTGGATGCCCTATTTGCCTAAGCCGGTCTTGGTTGTGTTGCTGTTGTATGGAAACAAAGTCAGCCTCAACTAAAGAAGAATCAAGGCAGAAGAAGAGGAGCCCCACCTCGGACAGACTGGGGTTCAAACCTGATGCCCTGGTGCTCCATTTATCATCTGGGATCTCGAGCAAGATGAGTGACCTCGCCCGGCCTTAGTTGCCTCATTTCCAGAATAAGAAAATTGGGATAATAAAATCCCTTCCGAATGTGAAGGATGCAGATGGGCAATTTTTACCTGCTTCCCAAAGTCATCATTCAGAAACTTTGCCTTAAAGCCCATCTATGAAGCCCACGCTGCATATTTATTTTTGCGTAATTTTTGAGATTCTTCATTCCATGTACACGAGTCGCAGACGTCCTATTACAATGCCTCCAACCCTTGACTAAGGCATGTGGCACAAGGGTGAACGCAGGATGCAAGGGGGGGTAAATCAGTCTTCCTCCAAGGATTTTTCATCCCAGAGGAGAAGAGGTCTTGACTTTTGGGTCATGGAGCAGTTGTCATTGAGCCAAAGCGCTCCTCTTGGCTTCATGCTTTTAAGGGATTTTCCAGGAGGGAAGATCTGCTCTGCCCTGCTTGGCCATCTTCCTGATGTTGGGTCTCTGTCCAGTCCCTTCCTGGGGCTTCCAGGTCCCGGAGAGCCCCAAAGATGCTGCCCCTCAGGAATAACCAGAGTGCGAATCACATGCAGTCCTCACCTTAGAGTCAGAAATGGCCAATGCTGGCTGAGTTTCTGAAGGGGTAAAGCAAAGGGACGTCCGTGAGCACCCCTCCTCTGTTGAGACCTTTTCTCTTTACCCATCTTCCCATCTCTTGCCCATCTTACCCATCTTCCAGGGAAAGACATGAGTCATTTGCAAGAACACTGTTTTTCATTGTGAGTTTTGCTCTGTGCCTTCCAATTCTGACATCTCTCTTGGCATGGGTCAAGGTGACATTACTATCCCCCCGCCTCACACCCTCTGGTGATGACACTAACTTCAAATAAGAATGATAAATACCAGAATCTGCTTGGAAGTAAAGAGATCCAGAAGATGTTACCTCCTCAGCATAATGGAACGTGAATGGCGCCCGAAGAGTTCTTTGCAGAGTTCTGAAGAAAGCAAAGATGTTTCAGGGACATATGCAGCCTACAGTACTCTCCAGAGGCTGGAGCCCAGTATCATGAGAGAATGCCAATTTGAAGAATTTGGAATAAAGAATTACTCAGAAATAGAAATCGTTTTGGCAGAGTCGAAATGTTATATCAGTACAGAATGACTTCAAATTAATGGGCAGAATTCAATTTTGTTCATATGCATGCTCCAGTTTGGGAAGGGAGTCAAGTGCAAGGTCTACACGAGGCTTTGAAAGACCCTGGATTTTCTGACAACTTTGTCTTCCCACGAGTTAGAATATAGAGATGAGCTTGACGAAAGCCCCGCATCATATAAGGATGTGTGAGTTCAGACAACAGCGGTGACCAGGAGGGACAATTTGGAACATATTTAGGTCTACGAAACATTGCTTGAGGCAGTGTGTAGATCAAATTATTTCCTGGCCTGTATCACAATGTCGTGGGGTCTGGAATCTGCTAAGGCTGCTTCCCTTGCCAGGGAAGTGGGCTGCACCCTTGTGAACGCGACATTAAGAGTAAGCATCCTGTGTCTGAATCCTGTGTCTGTGTCTGTCTTTATCTCCACCGATGTCTGTTTCATCTGTTGATGTCTACACACGCAGACACCCTCAGAGCCCCGGCCTAGTTCAAAAAGCACTTGCTGAGGCCCCACTCTGTGCGGAACTTTGGGCCAGGCCCTGGTGGCTTCAGGAAGAAAGATGTCCTGGTTTTTCCCACCGTGTATTTACAATCTCTTTAAAGCTAAATAGGGGAGTGAAAACACTAACTGTCACATTTAGAGAGCCCCTTGGCATTTACAAGTTGCTTTCACAACAACAAAATCCTGTGAAGATAAAAAGACCTGTTGTTCCCATTCTACAGATGGGAAACTCAACTCAGAAAGGCCAAACCGCAAGTTCACGGCCACCCAGCCACGCAGAACCCACGTCCCCACTTCCTGCCTCTTCTAAGTCACTTTTAACTGGCTCACCTTTCTGTTTGACATTTTAGATTTTAGTAGGTGGATGATCCTAAGAGTGGATATGATGATAAGGAATTTAAGAAAAAAGGAAACCCTTCCAATGCTTTGTACCATGAAAACGCACATGGATACGAGGAAGAATGAATCTCTTTGCCTTGGGATTTAATATGGCGACTTCAGAACTTGGGAAATATTTTAATTTTAATTCTTTCCTCCTTTAAGCTTTCTGAGACCATTTCAGGGGTCAATAGCCTGGTTTAGTCTGTCCTTCCTTCCCTGCATCCCTCTCTCCTTTCTCCCTTCCTCCCTTCTTCCCTTCATCCCTTACTGAGTCATCCATTTTTGAGAGCATCCCCACTAGTAAAAAGAGAACTGCCCCATTTTAACAGTCATAGAATGTTCCATTGGATGGCCATACCAAAGCTCATGTAGCCAGAATCCTCTTGCTGGATATTAGTTTATTTCCAGTCTTGGGGAGATGATGATTATGATAAGCTCTTTAGATAATTCTGTTGCCCCCTCAAATTTAAGAACCTCTGGCATGCTGTGTGATGCCAACGTCTTCACTTGCCTTCCTGAGTTTCTCATAATCCCTTCACCTCCATGACCGCACCCCCAATGGCTTACTCCTGCAGTCATCAAGCCTCATCGTATGTGGTAGCTCCTCACCCACATTTCTTTGTCTTTAGGGGAGGGGTGTTGGAGTGCACACTGCTGTTGCTGGTTGAGAGGACTAAATGTGTTAATGTCAGCAGAAATCCTAGAACAGGGCATTCCCGTAGAACCAACTGGGCCAACGCTAGCCTTTCCGCCATTGCTATTCTTATTACCAGGAAAAGCTGCATGTCCAGGATGCTGAAGAGCTGGACACTTTTACTCCTCACCCCCTGGAGGGACTGAGATCATTTGGATTCTCTCAGAAAACCATCAGTTGACCTGCATTAACTCGGGGAGGGGGATGTTGGGTCAAGTGATCTCTCTGACTTTTTGATTGGAAAGCCATTTATGGGCGGGGTCTCAGGACTTGGAAGCAGAGTTTCTGTATTGACACAACCAATGAAACGACTCCTCCCAGTCTCAGGTGGGGCGGAATTCAGGAAGCAAAGCTGCTATGGCAGTTTCCTCCTTCCGCGGCCCCGATGACCGAAGCCACGGCGTCCTTCTTCCCCAAGGGGAGGAATCCCAGAGATGCCAAGCCTGCATCACAGACTCCCTCCCAGTGGGAGCTGTGAAATTCTGGGATCCTGTTCAGCGCTCTTGCGATGTGCTCGGAGATGATATGAAATGTTTTATATCATCTTGGCCACGGTACAGCCACACTTACCTCTGATTCTGAAGCAGCTCAGAATTTCGTTAGGCCTCTCCTCACTTCTTGATGCACCCTCCTCCCCAGCTCTCTTCTTTACCAATGAGGACAGGAGCTACGTTCCGATTTCTGAAACACTGTCGGTGTGCGCGCTCTCTCGCACCAGCGTGGGCATTGGATATGTGCGTTTTCTCCAGGAAATCAGATACCACACGCTTTATAGTAAAAAATAGACTCTTCTAAAACACACAGTGATGCTTTGGCCACTCTACAAACTGGATGGCATAAACACCAAGCTCATGTACCCAGATGTTATAAAATACCCATTTGATGTAGCTTTCATTTGCCATCAAAGGCTGCTATCTCACAACGCAGAACCAAATCCCTGGGCAAACTTTGCTTTGCTGCAATCAGATAACCATGATTCCTGTAGAACTCCATTTATCTAACCTACCCCCAACCTCCAGGACCGGGGAGAGGGCTTATTGCCTTGAAACTCTCTGCCTTCTGGAGAAACCCGGATTGGCAGCTCACAGGGAAGGGAGAAGAGGTCTCTTTCTGTGTCCACAACTTCAACTCCTTCTCCCACACAGTGGTGTGTGTGTGTGTGTGTGTGTGTGTGTGTGTGTGGTGGGGAGAGGGAGACGGAGAGGGAGGTACTCAGCCAGGTACGCAGTTACTAACCAGTAGTTATTCTGCACAAGGGCAGCCAGCCCTGCCGCTGGGTGATGGGGACACTAAGGTGAGTAGGACCCAGTCCCCACCAGTAGCTCCCAGACACGTGGGAGAGATGGACAGGTACACGGACCCAGGTAACAGTGGGCTACCTCGTGAGGAGAGTTTAAATGTCAGGGAGATGTCAGGAAGCTTCCTAGAAATGTGGTGCTGGAACCGAGGTGTGATGGACAAGGAGCAGTTCCTAGGCAGACGAGAAGGGGAAGCTGGGAGGCACGGCGTGTTCTCAGGCGTGGAGGCGTGGGAGGCAACAGTGGGTCAGGGGACAACAAGTTCGGTACAGCTGCACCACAGGATGCTCGGGGTGTGTGTGAGGGGGGCGGTGACGTACCTCCTTCATCAGCTGGTTCCTCCTTGAGTCTCACCGCCCAGCTGGCCAGGCCGGCCGCGTCCCTGGCTTCTCACATACACACGGGCTCTCAAAGCTGTTGATGTCTTCTCAGTGGGACCTTGGGGGCTTGGCTCTTGTCTCACCCATCGACTCTTGGGCTAGGAGGAGGCAGCTTCCTCTCTGCTTTCTCTGCCTGTAGCCTCCCTTGCTTCCCGAATCTACCTTCTCAACCACACTGAAATAATTTCTTTAAATCAGGACCCTCAAGGGATCCTAAGTGTTAACAGCAGTGTCTCCCGAAGTGTGGGTTTGTATCAGAATCAGCTGGGCTAGAGGAAAGTCTTTCATAAAATGCACTTTCTTTACCTGTGCTCCAGACCTACAAGAGCCGCATTTGGAGATGGGGCTTAGCGCCTGCATTAAAGGCACGCGTGTGTGTGCACACACATACACACACACACACAATCACACACAGTGCATTGATTGAGCAGAGTGATTGATGGACAAGGTCATGTGCATACCTGGTTCAAAAATTTAACCCAAAAAGGGTACAAACAGCAAAATTAATTCTCTTATCCCTGTCTCCCAGTCATTCATTGTAGTTACTCCAGGAAACATCATACAATCATACAGCCATGGGCGATTTTCACACAATGGCAGCACAGGACTCACTGTTCCTCATCTTGCCTTGGTTACCTAGCCATCTGTCTTTGAGACTGTTTTCATCGGTATATAAAATTTGCCCCATTAAAATTTTTTTCATGTTTATTTATTTTTGAGAGAGAGAGAGAGAGAGAGAGAGAGAGATACAGAGTAGGAGTTGGGAAGGGGCAGAGAGGAGATACAGAATCCGAAGCAGGCTCCAGGCTCTGAGCTGTCAGCACAGAGCCCGACGCGGGGCTGGAACTCACGAACTGCGAGATCATGACCTGAGCGAGATCATGTCAGACGTTTAACCAACAGAGCCACCCAGGCACCCCAAATTTGCCATTTTTAAAGGCTGCAGTGTATTGCAACGTACGGGTATCAAAGCATATTTAACCAACATCCCTTTGGTGGATTTTGGTTTGCTTCCAATCCTGGGAGGACAGCACTTATAACACCTTGTAATTCTGAAGCTCACTCCATGCTGCCTGAGGTCTAAACCCTTAACTTGGACCACCCATTGTCTCCATGGATTCATTTCTCACTGTATATTTTACCCACCTTTGACAATTCAGAGATTCTCTTACAGAGTAGTCGCTGCTATGTGGTGTTACAAAGTCTTGCTTTTGTTTCTAATATTCCTTGTATCTCCGGAACCTTCCATGTCCATCTGCAACCCCAATTCTTGGCTTTCCAATTTCACGTTCTGTTGTCTTCTGTCTTCTGCCCTAATCTCATCTGTCATTCACACCGGTGGGAAGATGACCATTTGTTAGGTTTCAGAAACAGAGGAAAAATAAATCTTCTGAAATTCAGAATTGAAAGTTTGCATCCAAGATGGCGGGGAACGTCCTAAGATTGGTCCGAGGTAGTTCCGCTCTCACGAGCAAAGTTACTTTGGTATGAATTACCAGTGTATACTCTGACAAACACAGATTCAGTGTTTGCCCTTGTTGATGTGACTTTGTCTTAAGTTCCACTTCCTGTACTAACAACGATGTCTCTGGCATGAATCCTCCTTCATCCCTGATCGTTGGGTTTCGTGCTGACCTTCAGTAGGAACAGAGAAAATCACGCCTGTCTCTCTACACGTTCTCCCACACATACACATCTTCTATGTCCAACCCTCCCTTCCCCTCCGGCTCCAAGTTCGTTATAAAAATAGTTAGAAAAGTCATCAACTCCTGCTTTGCTGCCCACCTCCCTGTTTTAGGTTTCTCTGTATAAATAACTTCCCTACCAACTTTGTAATACTCTTGCTTAGACCAGGTGGTTTGGGGATTTGGGGAGACTCACTTTGGCTTCTCCATCACCATAGTTCCAAGGATGGCTGGTGACCTGGGAATAGCCAATCAGAATACTTCATTACCCTCCATCAACCTGATTGGTGTAGAGATGGGCACATGTCCCAACTCCTATTCTAGGAAGAGATAATCTGATTGGTGTATTTAAAATCAGATGTTCGGGCGCCTGGGTGCCTCAGTCGGTTGAGCGTCCGGCTTCGGCTCAGGTCATGATCTCACAGTCTGTGAGTTCGAGCCCCATGTCGGGCTCCGTGCTGACAGCTCAGAGCCTGGAGCCTGCTTCCGATTCCGTGTCCCCCTCTCTCTCTGCCCCTCCCCCACTCATGCTCTGTCTCTCTGTCTCAGAAATAAATAAACATTAAAAAAAATGTAAAAGAAAATAAAATCAGATGTTCAAGGCTGGGCCAATCAACTGTGATCAGGAGGGTCTGGTCACTTGGAAAGAACGAAACTGCTGGAAGACTCTTCCCTGTGGACGTTGGAGATGGGAGTTTGTTCTGAGCTGGGCCAACTTGCCCTAAAATTTCCATTTATGAACTCAGCTCAACATTTTAACTTTGGAAGGGGAGAGTCTTTTGTGTACTCATGGGCCTTTATGCCTGTTTGTCGGAATTGAAGAAAATCCTCAGAAAATTTTGGTCCAATCACCTCATTGGGCAAATGAGGAAACTGAGGCCCAGAGCAAGGCAGCAAGTTGTGCAATGCCTGCCAGCGAGTCTGCTGCAATGCAGCACTGGAAGCCAGGTCTCCTGATCCCAGCCTAGCTCTCCATCCATTACTCCTTGCTTCCTCTGTCTACCTTGCTTTTGTGGTTTCCTAAAAGGGAGGCAGATGAGGGAGCGTGAACTTGGAACACAGGAGAATGCCTCAGCCTTTAAATCCATTACCGAGGGGGGTAGCTGCACTGGGCCCGGCTGAATGATAATGTGCTCTTCTTGGACCTGGCCTTGGCTTATCGGCTGGTGCTCCATCATCCAGAGCCTTGTTCCCAGACATTTTCATTACCGACTCTGTCCACTATGACGCACTGGCACCATGCCATTCCTTGTGTGCATGCCAAAATGCTTTTATGAAACCATTAAAAGAAACCTTTCCTAAGGAGAGTGGTGTAGGAAATGAATTCCTGAAGGTTAACATGCCTTGCATATAGGTTCGACCACGCGTAGGAACTCCACATTAAAAACGTGCAAATGACCAGTCGTCAAAGGGAGACCCAGTCTACTCTGCCCTGCCCTGTGTGGCCTGCCCTTCACATACCGTCATCACTACCATTCCCACCACAACCGCCCCAACAACAACAACAACAATCACTACAATCGTTACAACTGCAGCAACAAAAAGCAGGGGGAGGCGGTCATGTAGCAAGAGTAGCATCCATCTAACTTTGCCTGGGTTTGTGCCCTCCTGGGGCTCAGCACTACAAGCGGTGCCCCTTGTGCTCAAAGAACATGGAACCGATGGTCAACGGCCTTGTCTTCTTTGGAGTCATGGGTGGTAAAGGCTCGTAGCGTCAAACGCCTACAGGAACAGGGAAGACATTGCTGTCCTTGTGATGTGAGGAATACATTAAATGCTTGGGATAAGAAATATAATTGGGGCGCCTGGGGGGCTCGGTCAGTTGAGTATCCAACTTCGGCTCAGGTCATGATCTCATGGTTCGTGAGTTTGAGCTCCACATTGGGCTCACTGCTGTCAGCTCCGAAACCGCTTTGGATCCTCTGTCCCCTTCTCTCTGTCCCTTCCCTGCTCACGTTCTCTCTCTCTCTCTCTCTCTCAAAAATAAATAAACATTCAAAAAATTTAAAAAATATCTAATTGGTTCGAACATAACAAAAAGTCAAGCAATGCATCTTGGTTATGCTGACGCTATATCTGAAATATGTCATCAGAAATAATGCTTTTCCTTTATTAAGAATAATGATGATTATTTTATTTAATCTGTAATATTTATTTCATTAGTGCCTTCCTGCACATCTTCATAATAAATCCCCTACTGCTAAGGTGACCCGGGGGTGTCTCTATTCCTTGAATGACTCACACTAACTCACGTTTTCTAGGAACCTGACTTTGGTCACTCTCTCTCGATGGTATACTAGTTAATGTTTAACAGTTGGCTTTGAAAAGAAGATTCCTCTGATTCGTGGTGTTTTCTGATTTCTCTGGTGTAAATCATCTCACGAGGGCTGGTTTCAGGCTCGCACTGTGACGTCACTGAAGAAGCAGTTGGGAAGAGATGGGTGGTGGCATCCCATTAGAGCCAATAGGCCTGAATAAACTTGGGGGCATAGAGAAGAGTAAAACACACAGTAGTTAGGAAGTGTCGAGTTCAGAGTATTTGTTACCTTTGTCTTTAATACAATTCATTGAAATCTTTGTACAATTCGCTTTTTAATAATATCTGAGTTTAACGACTCGGAAGGAATTAATGTCTCAGAAGAATTTCACGTCCACCTCTCGTGAGCCGGCGTGAGCCACATCACAGCACGCCCCCACTTTCTCATCTGTAAGTTGAGGGTGGTGTTGGCAGGTGCCACAGGGAGTAATTGGAGACGAGAAGAGTCAAGGCCTGTAGAATACTTAGAAGACGATCTGGCCGTAGAAAGTGCTGGATAAACCGCAGCTTTGTCGTCAGCTCCCTGGACTGAGGCAAGGTCTCTTTCCACCGCAGCGTTGCTTGGGTGGTCTTAAGCTTTGCGTTGTGGGGTCTTGGTGGAGGCAGTGTGATGCGGAAGGAAGAAAAAAGGCATTCAGTTCAGGCACTGCTGCATTTGAAACCTGGCCTCGAGCATTTTTTTCTTTAGCTTCTGGAACTTTGATTTTCCTGTCGGTAAAATGGGTTTGGGTAAAAAGTGAGGAGAAACAAATGAGTAACGTGTGTAGAACACCTCGCACATAGTAAGTGCTCAGTAAAGGTTAAAAGGGTATTCCCTTCTGCCATCCAATCTGGTTGTTAATCGTTCAGCAACTAAGATGCCCTCTTTTGATGCTAGTTAGACTGTGTCCATGGAGATGCCAGTTGAGGGCCACAGGCCTATCTTCCTGTGTCTACCACACCGTAAACAGCACGGGGACTCAGATACCTCTTCTGAGCTGAACAAGGAAGCCCCATGCTACAAGCACCTTGACACAACTCTCTGCCATCACTCTTCCCTTTATATGTATACATGTCTGCTCCCTACTTGATTAACTGAACCATTCTACTCACAGACCGATTGACGGACACGGCGTTTTCAACCAATTGCGCCTTGGTCTCATGGCAGCCCCCATTTGAAACATTAGGCACCTTTCCTCTTATTTCATTTATATTAAAGAGAGGAGCAGTCTGTGCACCATAATCAGTGAAAAGGCATGACTCACCTTATTCACAAATACCAGATTGGTACATGACATCGCGTTGCTCGGGCCCCCGCGAGGCAGCCCGAGCTGTGCCAAAAGGGAGACCCTATATATTCCTCTCGTACAGTCTCGCTGCTCTTTGGTCTTGTTTCCCTTGGTCTTCGCAACCCAGAAAAGCAAACGTATCTTGAGATTCTGATATTCCCTAGTCCGATTCCATTTAAAGCACTTTCTTCTTTTTTTTTGTAAGTTTATTTATTTATTTTTGAGAGGGTGGGGGGGAGAGGCAGAGAGAGAAAGAGGGAGACAGAGAATCCCAAGCAGGCTCTGCACTGTCAGAGCAGAGACTGACGTGGGGCTTGAACTCACGAACCATGAGACTGTAACTGAGCCGAAATCAAGAGTCAGAGCCCAACGGGTTGAGCCACCCAGGCTCACCCCTCCTTACCTCATCTTTTGTAAACGATCAACCCATGTAGCCAGCTCAGTACTGGTCTGAACTAAGGTACTCCATTAGGCAGCTGCCTGGAGATTCAACTAGAGTTTACCCCAACCACAAGGCATCCCCCCTGGTAGTCGTGGGAGGTGCCATTTGTAAATAGCGTCGCCTGTTGTTTCCTTCTTCGTGAATAAGCTGGAGGGTTTGGTCTCTGGGTACCCATCCGGCAACCTTTCTGAGAACTAAATTTGCTTCCAATATCACACAAAGCCCGTGAGATGGTCTGGCCTCACTTTCTCTGTCTCTCCCTCTCTCCCAAGTACATTGTTCCACGTCGGACTCGTGAAATGTTGGTAGAGGCTGGTAGGGACGTGCGTGTGGGCAGCTGAACAGTGAAACAAATCACTAAGCAGATCTCCCTCTGGTTTCCGGGTCTTACCTCTCCTTCTTCGTCACTCCTTTTCCTTTTCCTCCTCTCCCCCTGACTTTGGGGTTTGTTGGGTTGGGACAGAATTCACTCGAGAACCCACTGAGTGGTTTGTTCTTCCTAATGCCCATGCAAAGAAGCAAAGGAGGAAGATGAGCTTGGGATGCGAATGGCTTTTCTTGAGAGGGATGAGGGAGAAAATACATTTATGACATTTATGGGAATTGATCAGCCACCACCCACAGGAAGACACCAATGCAACACTTTCTAAACAAATACTACATGTACTTTTTTCTTTCTTTCTCTCTTTGAAATGTGTTTTCTTTTTCTTTTTTTTTTAATGTTTGTCTATTTTTGATAGAGAGACAGACAGAGGCAGAGCATGAGCAGGGGAGGGGGAGAGAGAGAGAGAGAGAGAGAGAGAGAGAATCCCAAGCAGGCTCCGAGCTGTCAGCACAGAGCCCGACGTGCGGTTCGAACTCATGACCCACGAGATCATGACCTGAGCCAAAGTCGGACACTTAACCGACTGAGCCACCCAGGCGCTCACATGTATTTCTTTATACTGTGCAATTTTGTCCTATCAGAAGGACACAGAACAGCATGGCAGAACCACCTCCTTTCCTTTTCACCTTTTTCCTTAGTGGTAAAGTCTGATTTCATTTGGGGGTGGCGACAGGCCCAGCTGAAAGCACTAGAAAATGGACAGTAATCAACCTTGTCTTTCCCGGTGTCACTTCTGACCGCGGGAAGTCACGTGACGCAGCTCAGACCGATGGGACGCCGCAGATGCTATTGTGTGGGGCTCTTGTGAATACTTCTTAGAGTGAGTCGACTCAACTAACGTGTTCCTTTTTTGCCCTTGTACTTCCTTCTCGTTTCCGTTGGGCAAGTGACGCACGGCCCTGAAACAGTGAGCGGTCTCTCGAATGCATACACGTGCACAGTTGTAATGCTTTTATCTGTGTGTGTGCATTTGTGTGCATCACACGGACGTGGCCTCACTGAATACATGCACATGTGAACCCACACATATGCACATATGCACACAAACACTGCAGACCTACCAGCCCATGCGATGCACTCACATGAAATTCACTGCTTTCCTGAATGCACACGTGTGTATACTGACGTTCTCGTTTATCTGCCCGGCTCAAATGCGTATCCGTCACGTGTTCACCCACATATGTGGGGCCACACACACTTTTAGACCCTCCTTGTACACACACAGACTGAATGAAGCGGGAAGTGGTGGTGCCTACAGGTAACGTAATGTCACGCCTGGAGAACGATTTGGACTTCACCCTGGAATTATCCTACTACACGTGCAAAACTGTGCTGGGTACTCTGAGTGGCGTTTGGTACAGAATCTGTATCTCCAGGAATTTCCAATTTTCAAGGGGAGGGAAAAAAGAGGTAGCTTCATATTACCTGGGAAACACTAAAACCAGCACGAACGACGTCACAAAGCCATAGATGACCATCCACCGTGGGGGGAAAGGTAGACTGAGGTCTCCTGGCCAGCGTCCTATCAGAGGTCAGTAATGAAAATCATGTTGACTGACCCAAGCTGCCACATACAGTTGTACAGGATGCCGACCGTGCAAGGGCCCTGTGCTCACATCAAGCCTACTCTCTGCTCTTCAAGCCGTTTCCTCGTCATGGGACTGTGCACTCAAAAGGAGGGTGTTTTTTTCTAAATTGCCCAAAGGTGCCCTACGGGCTGGGGCCTAGTGTAGTTACGGAGCACGTCTATGATGCTCTAGGCCGGTTCCCGTGTCTAATCAGGTGATTAGATCTCAAACGAGTCATTTGGCTCTGAGTGCCTTTCCTCGGAGGTTCCTTGGCTGGCAGTCAGCTCTGCCTCTGCATTCACAAACCATGAGGCTTACTGCGGTGCATCGAGCTAAGTGAAAGGGACAGAGCAGACAAAGCCCCCAAACTACCTTCAACCAATACAGAGCCGCGCCGAGAAATTGATTAAAATATGCATTCCCCTAATAGAGCGGCTGGTCCCAGCCTGGAAATTAATTAATGCTAATAGTACACAATCAAAACTGCTTTTGGAAATCTTCTTAGAACATTAACTAAAATGTTCATCTTTTTAATGCATTTGCCCGAACCACCGAGACTAAAAGCTTCGCGTGTTCCATGCAAATGTGCAGGCGTGGAATGAAAAAAAAAAAAAAAAAAAGAAAGAAAAAAGGAAGAAGGAAGGAAAGAAGCAAGAAAGCATGTTGAGGCTATTCCAGGCTTGCTGACTTTCTGGCTAACCTGAGCCTGCGTGGAGGGCCTGGTTGGATGGCCCTTTGAGTCCGGAGGTGGAAGGGGGGCACTGTCCGTGCGTGTTGCACGTGGACTGAGGGCAGGGAAACCAGGTGGAGAAAAGGACCACGCACTAAAGGCAGAGCTAAGGGTCCCCAGGGTGCCGTCCTGGAGGGAGGACACGAGGGAAGGAAGGAGGGCTCCAGGTAGCTTGAAAGGGGCCCCCCACGTACAAAGTGCTCCGGGCCAGCGGCTTCCAAACAGAGCGGTTTTGAGGCCCCGCGCCTCTTGGGGGCCGAGTGTCTGCCACGTAACGGGCCTCTGACTTGGGATCCCCACCCACGGGCGCCATGCCACTGGTGCCCCGGAGCAAGAGTCCTGGAGCTCGTTACCAGGCTCAGTCTCTGATTCACCCAGGAGATGCTTGCTCGGTTCCTGCTAACCAGCGGCTGAGTACAGCTGCTCCCTCAGAGCTCAGACTTTGGCGTGGGAGGCGGACCCACGGATGGGGAAAGTACGTGAGTCGGTGTCCCGCAGCTTTGTCCCAGCGAGGAGGGACCCTAACCCTGCTGGGGCAGGGGCGTCGGAGGGCCCGTCTAAGAGGCTTGGTGGAGGAGGGATTGGCTGAGCAGCGAGGGAGAGAGCAGGAAGGGATCAGAGAGACCAGGGGTCTTGCTCTGGTTTCGCAGTGTGTGTGTGTGTGTGTGTGTGTGTGTGTGTGATGCGGGGGGAACGGAGGCACGCGTGGGCGCCTGGGGACAGAGGCAGGAATGGAGAAGCGGCTTCAGGTGAGGGAGCAGCACGGGTCGGAGGACGCTGACGGGGGCGGGCCAGCCACTGCCATGGCAACGTGTCGGTCCCAGTTAGGACACCTTGTTCTGCTCTCCGGATGGCAGGGAGGCGTCGACAAAACCAAGGGGAAGAACCTGCACTGAGGAGGGTGGGAGATCCCCCCTCCTCACTCGCCTCCTGTATTTCCAGAGTATTTCCCCGAACGTTCTCTTTCCCAAGATCGCGACGGGGCTCCTCAACTCGGCACGACTGAAAGTCAGGGCCAGAGAGTTCTTTGTAGTGAGAAGGCTGTCCTGTGGTTTTCTGGAGGCTTGCTTAGCACAGCACCCCTGACCTGACCCGCTAGGTGCGGGGCTGGTGATCAAATCTGCAGGCGTCGTCACGTGGCCCCTGAAAGGTGGGGGTGAGGGCTTCTGGAGAGAGGAGGAAGCTAGTCAATCACGTCACCATATCAAAAGGGCTGCGTCTGTTGACCAGCACCGACCTTTGTCTCCTCCCCCTACAACCTCAACACTGGTTTTGCTCCAGCTGGGGCCTTTGACAGTGTCACCACATTGACTTACATTTTGTATTTTTACCCGCAAAACTGGAACAGAATAGGCGAACACATTGTGCTTTTTTTTTTTTTTTTTTTTTTGAAATGTAATTTTCACCAACTCCTTAGTGCTTGCTGGTGACAACAGCCCACGGGAGGTTTTCATTAAAGTGGGACCATCTATCTTATTCTATTATTTTCTCAGTTGAGGTGAGCTTGTTTAAAAATGTTAATTTCTTAGAACTCGTTTTAAAATAAACTGATAAGATAAACACGGATATTTTGATTAAAAAAAAAAACAACTATCAGGTTGTTTCATAGTTTATCGGTTTCTGGCATCGAAGGAAAGAAGGGGGCTGAGCGGCCACAAGCCTGATGTCAGGTCCAGAATCTTCCAAGTTTGAGCCTCGAGACCTCGGGCTGGTCTTTGATTTCCTCTCCTGTATAACAGGAATTTCATTTGCTCTTTTGGACTGTTGGAGAATCCCAAGTGGAATCGGGGCTACCCAAGAACCTTGAAAACAGAAAATACGTGCTGTATCAGTATAAAAGATTATTGTAGTAGTAATTATTATAACTCTACAGAAACGTCCAATGAAATAAAACCGGCTTTCATGAAATACACATGGTACCTCTCAGGGCTTACTGACGGACCGCTTCCCTTTCAGGATGTTACTTTGTTGCTCTGAAATTCTGTTTCTCCCTTTATAAAACTGGGCCCAGAACGGCATGGGATTTTGTGAATTAGAGACAAAGGGGTGCCCCAAATGCTGAGCACAGTGTGAAGCAAAGAGGACGAATGCAAAGAGTCATTATATTATTTTTATTACCATCACGGCTATTATTATCGTCTTGTTAATTTTTCAAACACACTTAGCTAACTATATATTATATATATAGTATATATATATATATATATGGCTGGATTTTTATATATATACTTTATATACTTTATATATATACTATATATATATATATATATATATATATATATATGGCTGGATTTTTCACCGCAAGCTAAGTCTTCTGCCATTGGTGCACGGAAGGGGCGTCATGTTCGCGTCTAGCCTCATTGTCTTTGCACAACTGCAGGAGATACCGTCTGGGCAATGCTTTTTTTTTTTTTTTTTTTTAACGTTTATTTATTTTTGAGACAGAGAGAGACAGAGCATGAATGGGGGAGGGTCAGAGAGAGAGGGAGACACAGAATCCGAAACAGGCTCCGGGCTCTGAGCTGTCGGCACAGAGCCCGATGCGGGCTCGAACTCACAGACTGCGAGATCGTGACCCGAGCCGAAGTCTGCGCCCAACCGACTGAGCCACCCAGGCGCCCCTGGGCAATGCTTTTAAGAGGCGTTGTTCTAGAATCTTGGAATAGGCGTCAGGCTGCCCTTGGCTAATCACCTGTAGGCGGGACCTCATTGTTCGAGCCTCGTGAGATCAAGCACACCTCGTGGGGCTGTAACTTTATTCGTGCCATTTGACAGATGAGGAAGCCGAGAGCGCGGCGAGGAAGGGGGAGAGAACTTTCTCCTGTTCTCTGCCTGATCTCCAGCCGTGGAGGGATGAATGAATGAAGTTCCGTGCATCTTCCAAGAGGGTCCCAAGCGAGGAGATTCCCAACCAGGCGGCCGGGCTCCAGTTACACCACCGGGCCTCTGGGGCACGGAGGTCGTCCCCGCCAGGGACAGCTGCCTGGAGCTCCCTTCCCGGGGCACCTCGTCTGTCCCTTTCTTACAGCCCCTTTGCATCTCGCCTTGGCTCACCTGGTACTCGCCCTCCCCCCCCCCCCCCCAACCAAACTGCAGGTGGCTTGCAGGCCGGGCCACGTGTCTGAGCCACCGTTGGAGCTCCGCCCACGTGTCTGGTGAATATTCATAAAAGATGTGATAGTTTTAAGAGATGTTGCTTCAACATCTCTTACCTACGATGACACTAACACCTTCCGTTCACTTGGTACCCAAGGGGGGCCAGGCATGGTAGGTGCATTTTCTTTTCTTTTTTAAAATTTTTAAAAAACGTTTATTTTCTGAGAGAGAGAGAGAGAGAGAGAGAGGGAGAAAGCAAGTGGGGGGGGGCGCAGAGAGAGAGGGAGACACAGAATCCCAAGCAGGCTCCAGGCTCTGAGCTGACAGCCCAGACCCCCCACACGGGGCTGGAAGTCATGGACCCCAAGATCCTGACCTGAGCCACCCAGGCACCCCTGTCCCCAGACCTGCCTTTTTAATTTGACCCTCACTACACTCCCATGGAGTAAGTGAAGCATTATTATTATTTTTATTATTAAATTATTCTT
Source organism: Panthera tigris (assembly GCF_018350195.1). Lineage (NCBI taxonomy): Eukaryota > Metazoa > Chordata > Mammalia > Carnivora > Felidae > Panthera > Panthera tigris. The sequence goes on from NC_056665.1 coordinate 139,170,244, forward strand.
AATTTTATTTTTATCCCTGTTTTACAGGGGAGACATCAAAAGGACAGAGAGGTGACATGATTGGCAGGTGTCAGGGAGTCTTCGAAGCCACCGCAGTGGGCAGTGACGCCATGCACTGCCCTCTCCCTTCTCCACTCTTTGTCTCGGGGCCGCTGTCCAGCCTGGCCCGGTTTCCTCTTCCAGCTCCTGGACCCGTGAGCTCTGGCTCCTGGCAGAGACCAAAGAGGGGACGGGCCCTGCTCCCAGCTGGTGCTGTGGCCCCTGCGGCTGCTGGAGGCGCCTCAAGCCTGCCCTGGACTTTCCACGGAAGGAACAGATGGGTCAGTTGGGCGATCGTGCAATTTTGTAATCATTAGAAAGTTATTAGCTCAACTAGAGCTCAAGCGTTTGTCAAATCCGACAGAGAGGAGCCTCTGGCTTTCGGTCACGGCCACTCACGTTGTCTAATCCCTGGCCTTTGATCTTGTTGGTGGCCTGTCCCTCACCGCACCCCAAGGCTGGAATCTCGTAGGTCCTGACTCCCCTGGGGATGCGTTAGTCACGCCCAGCCTCCTCCTTCTTGTCTTCCGTGCAGCCATCCCAAGGCAGCTCGGAGGAGGCGGCCGTCTCATCTCACAGGCTCTCCCGCCTCCACTCGGGGGCTTGGCAACCGAGGGAGCCGGGCTGGACGCTTAGCTCCACCGGCCGGCCCCACTTGCCCCCCGCTGGACCCAGTGGCTCATGTTCCTGACCACTTCTTTCCTTTATTGGGAGAATGGGAGACTATCACCCGCCTGGCACGGAGTGAATGGACGGGCCGACCAAGATCCGTTGTCCCAAAGGGAAACCGAGTCACGACGGTGCCAGTGTTCGAGGGCTGGGTCCCCTATCTTACTTCCCACGCTCACCTCTTCTTTGGGGTGTCCCAAGCCGTGCCTCCCCCTCCCCGACCGGCTCCCTTCCACAGCGACATCTCCAACGTATGCCCTGTGCTCACAGTGTCCCACTGTCCCTTAGACACATGTCCAGATGGGCTCCCATGACCTCCAGCCTCACCTCCTCCAACCCTGCATGCCCTTTTCTCAACTCCAGCTTCTGGAGTTACCCTCAGATGCCCAGCACCACTGCCCCACCTGTACCCCGGCCCATGCCTGCGGGAGACACTCACCCCTGACACACACAGGCCTCCCGCAGGGCCCTCTGGCGCCGTGCAGATGTGTCCCTCGAACGCGTGCTTTCCCTTTCTCCGTCCCTGTCCGGGGACCCTCTGGAGGGTGGCGCCTCTCACCCCCTTTGTTTCCCTAGTTCTTACCCAGACTAAATTTTGACCCAGGGTAGACACTCAATAGAGCTTTTTGTACACATGAAAGATTTATCATGGTGCCTCCAGAAAGAATGATGGGACTTGCATAAACTGACAGGATTATTATTGGAATTCATTTATTAAAAAAAAAAAAAAAAACTTCATATATTTTATTATCCCAAACACTGGGATTCCAAGACACTGCATTCCAAGACATTTTTTATGCCAAATCTGACAAATGGATGGCTTCTCCCCAGATTTTTTTTTCCTTTTAATTATTTGCATTCATTTTGTTTCAAAGACATTTTAACATTGTGCTACCAGCTGATGGCTTAAACAGACATTATTAATGGGAATATTACAAAAATTAAAATCAGAACTTTTAATGCAAATTGAATGAAATGCTCAATCACCCAGCCAAATCGAACGGCGGATTCTTCATCCCGAAAGCACGGGAGGAGGAAGATGAGCCCAGCCAAGTGGGGGGAGCGACAGGAATTGAGGTGGGAGCAGGACACGACGTCTCAGAGGTGACCCTCGGAAGCTACGTGACCTTGGGCTAGTTTCCGCACCTCTCTGAGCCTGAGTTTCTTCATCTAGACATCAGAGGAGCTTGACTCAAACAAGGGGCTCTTCATCCGGATCCGTGAGCTCTCTAGCCCTTCAGAAATAGCTGTGAGACCCCCAAATTTTGTGCAAACAGGGCCAGGTGTGTGCATTTTCTAAATAGAATGTCTGCAGGTTTTCATCAGATTTTCAGAGATCTGTGACTCAGACATATTTAGTCATGAGTAAACCAGTAATTTCTAACTTCATTCATTCATTCATTCATTCACTCATTCGTTCATTCACTCGCTCATTCATTCGAGTACCAGAGATGGGTGAACACACAGGAGGTCTTCTTGGGCCCTGGAGATACAGCTATAAACAAGAAAGTCTCCACTCTCCAATCCCTACTGAGAATCTCATCTTGAGTATTGACCGTGCTGACCTTGGAAGGCAAATACCACTTGTCTGCTTTGTTTGTAGCTCCCGTCAGGCGTGTGAGACCCGGGCAGAGCAGGGCCTTCCAGAGGCCACGGCAGGAGGCAGAAGAGACTTCTGAGAAACACCTGGTGTGGAAGAGGGAGGTGGGCTGGCAAGGCTGGCCAGGTCTCGGTGTGTGGAGGGCAGTGGGTGCCGTGGCCCGGGACAGTCACAGGGCACCGGGGTACATGACACCAGAGACAGGATTGCCACAGACAGCCAAGCCCGAGTGTCCCCCCCCCACCATCAGCAGCGCCCCCAGTGGGGGCCCAGCCCTGTGGCAGCTTCCAGGGAGAGAGGGAAGGAGATGGCAAGTGCAGGGCCCAGCAGCTTCAGAAACAAGCCAGGTACTTTGATGCGGGGGCCCAGGCGACTCCAATCCTAGGAAGAGGCAGACAGCAATATGCTGGTGGCTTTGGGAATGCTGTGTGACCTCGTTTCAGTGCCACATCTGCACCAACTGGGAAACTCAGGTTACACGTTTACACCTGTTAGGCTCAGTAGCCAACACTGGGGCTGGAGGGTCCACTCTGAGCTGTCCTGCCTGTCCCTCTGGGGGGCAGAGGGGCCTGAGTGGGCGGGGGCGGTAAGCGGGGGTCATTGTTCTAAGGGTGATGTCAGCTTGTTGTGGTCCAGGAGGGGCCAGCCTTCCAGTCCACGGGGTGAGCCCTGCTGGGGAGGGAAGATTCCACCACGGAGGGACCCCCTCCCTGAAGAGCCTCCAGACGAGGGAAATGTCAAGTTCAGGTCCAAAGCTGCATGGGACAAACTTATCCTAAAGAAAGTTCTTGCATGTCTATTTGAAATTCAAATTTAACTGGACACCTGTGTTTTTATTTCCGAGATCTGGCAACCCCTCCAGAGGAAGCCCAGGGGAGGAAGAAAAGGGGAAGGGCCAGGAAGGAAGGAGAGGTACCTGGGGCTTGCTGCCCCTGGCAGTTGTTTTCGGATTGCATGAGTAGACCGGGCCGAAGGAATGGCAAACAAATGCATCTGGTAATTCATTTTTTCCGGAATAATAAAATTTAGAAGAAGAAAACAGCGATAGTAACAGATAACTTTTTTTTTTTTTTTTTTTTTTTTTTTTTTTTTTGCGCTCCGGGCATCAAAGCGTCGAAGCTCCTAAGTGTTGGAAAGCTATGGATTCGTGTCACCCTCAGACCGCACTGTGGGGAGAGGGGGTCACGCTCTTTTGCAGATACAGAGACAGAGGCCAGAGGAACTGAGGTGCCCATCCCCCATGGCACGGGGTGTCGAGGTACGGAGCCGCGCCTTAAGCCCTCCCACCATTCCCAGAGCCGGTCCTGGCTCACATCTCTCCCGGGGACATGCCTCTTGGCATGCGACGTTCTCCTTAGATCACCGAAGGCGGAGGTCAGCAGACATTTTCCGCACAGGGCCAGGTAGCAAAGCCCACGGGCCGTGCTGTGTCTGTCCCACGATCCCCCTCCCCCGTTGCAGTGTGAAACGAAGGGCCCGTGGCTACGTGTCTATAAACCTTGATTTACGAAACCCGGTGGCAGGTGCGGTTTGGTCTGCTGACCTCTGATCCAGGAGCATGAGACCCAACCCAAAGCTGAGGGGGCAAGAGAGCGCCGGCCGGTCACAGGCAGGTGGCAGTGAGTCCTGGCTCCCGGCACACGGCAAGTTCGCAGCCCCCGGGTTCGTTATTTATTGAGAACGTATAAAACAAATGCCTGGATGCCCGACTGTGCAGTGGCCAGCAGCTAGAGGTTGCAGGGAAAGCATACACCTTGCTGGATCAAAGGCAGCCTCGGAGACCCCACCTTCAGAATTCAGGCCAGCTGTAGCACCTCTTGGCCGCCCTTCTCGAGAAATCATTCAACCTTGCGACGCCTCGGGTTCCTCGTGCGCAAAGCGAGACTGGAAATACTTCCCTCACGAGGCCGTGCAGGGACTGATGAACGTGCGGTACTTATCCGAGCGTCCGTGAGCGCTCGCCTTTGCCTTGCAAACCCTCCCAGATTCCTTCTCCCTCCTTCCCCTCCTCTGCCAGGTGAGCACATTCCCCCAGAACACAGACTCTGCCTCCTTTCCCCGGCTCACAGTTTAGAGGAGCAGAATTCCTCTGTTCCTGCTGCCAGATTGCATTTGCTAAACAATCATTTTGCTAACTGGGATTCAGACAATGTAGGAAGAAACACTTGAAAACAGTCGTAATTGGTGTTGAGAATAAGAAGCGGGGCGGGCGGAGTCAGAGCGTTATTAAATTTTGCTGCCATAATGACCATTGTCGAATTGGCTGTTTATTCCCCCATTAGGACGTAATGACATCCATTGTCGGCGGCTCTGCGTTTGATTATAAGATAATGACAATAATTCATCGTTGGCGGCTGTTCACCTTGAGACAAGGTAACCACAAGTTTAAAGGAAGATGTATAAGAGGTAAATTATATGTTGCTAAATATGAAACAGCACCTCACTTGTCCTGGTTTATAACAATAAAAACAACAATTTTCGATAGAACATATATTTAGTCGGGTTTTCCCCCTAGGAGAGAGACTGAGACACTGATCCTTGCATAATTACTACGAAGGAAAATCCCGCTAAATTGTTAGGTTCAGATACTGTATGAAACCTTCTTCTTGAACTGCGGGAACCACTCGTAGCCTTTTCTGGACCTTTGGCTTCCTGTTCCAGCCAGGTCTTTGCTGATCACGGAACTAAGGCCACCAGGGCGGGGATTTTAAATGTAGCACCTGTTTGCAAACACAGTCGTCTCAGGGACCAGACACAGAGCTACTCCTGTGCAAAACCGGAATTTCCTCGTGCAAACGGAGCTACTCCTCAAACTCCGCCCTTTTCTCGGAGTCTCCTGTTCCCTCCACGCTCAGCTGTCGCCGCCTACCCCCTGCCTGGACTGATTGCACCTGTTGTGCTACGGTCACCCGGCCCGCAGCCTCGCCTGCCGGGGTCTTTCCTCCACCAGCAGACACACGAATCTTTGAACCCTCCGGTGAGATCCAATCGTTCCTCCGGGAGGGAGTTTGGTGGTGCCTCATAAAGCCGAATGTATTCGGACCATATGACCCCCCTCCGCCCTGCTCCCAAGTACTTGCCCAGATGAGAAAAGTTACGTCCGCATGAAGAAAGAATCTGCACATGAATCTTTCTAGTAGTTTATTGGTCGGCGTCCAAAACTGGAAGCCACCGAGAAAGTTCTGAGCGAACGACTCATTTAGATGTTCAGAGAAACAGATTAACAAACTGTGGTACATCCAGCCGATGGAATACTACTGAGCGAACAAAAGGAACGAGCTTTCAAGCCACAGAGAGAGAAGGTCAATGGTTGACGGGGGGCTTGAGGGGTGGCTGAGGGTTGAATAGATGGAGGACAGGACATTTTAGGGCAATGAACCTATTCTGTGTGCTCCTGTCGGGGGAGAAACGTGGCAAGTGCATTCTTGCCAAAGCTTTTGCAGGACATAAGGAGTGAACCCCAATATAGACTATGCAGTTTAATTGATAATAATGTATCGACATTGGCTCATTCATTGTAACAAATGTAGGGGCGCCTGGGTCTCAGTTCCTTAAGCATCGACTCTTGACTTCGGCTCAGGTCATGATCTCATGGTTTCTGGGTTCGAGCCCCGCATCGGGCTCTGTGCTGACAGTGTGGAATCTGCTTGGGATTCTCTCTCACTCTCTCTCTGCCCCTCCCATACTTGTGCTCTCTCTCTCTGTCTCTCCCTCTCTCTCTCTCTCAAAATAAATAAATAACCTTAAAAAAGCGTAACAAATGTATCCAATGCAACACACCCTAATGCAAGGTAGGAATAAATCTGGGAAACTTGTGTGCTGGATGAATATGATGTGGAAATCCTCTTGTGTTCTTCCGTTAATTTTCTGTAAACCTAAAACTGCTCCAGAAAATAAAGCATAGTAATGAAAAAAAAAAAAAATACCCTGTAACTGAGCATCTCCCTCAGTCGAAAACCCAAGTGCCGGGGCGCCTGGGTGGCTCAGCCGGCTGAGCGTCAGACTTCCGCTCAGGTCATGATCTCGTGGTTTGTGGGTTCGAGCTCCGCGTCGGGTTCTGTGCTGACAGCTTGGAGCTTGGAGCCCGGAGCCCGGAGCCTGCTTTGGATTCTGTGTCTCCTTCTCTCTCTGCCCCTCCCCTGCTCAGCTCGGTCTCTCTCAAAAATAAACATTAAAAACAATTTAAAAAAAAGGAAAGAAAACCCACGTCCTTAGCAGGATTTCAAGACCCTCCATGATCCACCTCTTCTAACTCCTGCACACTTATCTGTTGCCCTTCAGTCCCGCCAGCCTGCCTGGCTCACCTCCACGCTTTGTGCTCACTGGTCCCCAACCGGCAGGAGCGTGCGTGCCCCAGATGTGCCCCGCTCGATGCCTCAGGAGTCATTTCCCCTGCAGGGAATGCCCCTCCTCTCCTGGGGTCTCTTTTCACCCCACTTTCCTTTTCATCTTTGACGGTGTCTTGTATTTAGCCAGTTATTTTCTGCCTCTTGCTACAAGCTCACGGGTGTCTCCCCAGCGTGATGTCTGGCACGTAGCAAGTGTTCAATTAGTACATGCAGAATGACGAAGGTGGGAGTGCTCTGGCCTCTCTCTCTTAGGAGGCTCCGCACGTTGCCTGGCATCTCCCGGCGACTTAGTTTTTAAACCGCAGGTTCCGCCCCAAGCCCTTTACCTGACACGACGGTGTAGGACAGGGGGTGGGCACTACGGGACCTGGGTCATCTGTGCGGGCCGTGCACTTGGCACTCTTGAATTCAGGACGCGTGGGGAGACTCACTTGCTACTCCAGGGGTTGCAAATGTTGCCTTTTTTGAAGTTTATTTATGTCCAGAGAGAGAGGCCGGTGGGGGGGAGGCAGGGGCAGAGAGCAAGGGCAAGAGGGAGAATCCCAAGCAGGCTCCGTGCTGCCAGAGTGGAGCGCGATGCGGGGCTCGAACTCAGGAACGGCGAGATCGTGACCCGAGCCAGGATCAGAGTGGATGCCCCCCAGGCACCCCTGCAAATGTTCTTAAAACACGTTTGGACAAAGAGGTTTCCCAGGCCTCAGCCCACACACTCGTGTGCACACGAGCACGTGCACAGACCCACAGAAATGCTGGGTTTGCAGAGGACGTGGCAAAGTTCAAAGTCTCAGTACATCCACCTGTGGTCAGAGGAAGCGGACCTGGGACAAGTCACGGCCATGCGTGCAGACGAGGGCCAAGGTCCTCACGGCCCGGGCTCGGCCCCCTTGGCGTCTCCTGGGCTGACAGCTCCAGCATGGCTTTTAGTCATTGAATGTGCCCAGCGCCCCGGGCGGTGGTGGCGGGGGGGGGGGGGGGGGGGGGCGGAATTCTGCCCAAGTCTGGATGATTCTATCTTCCCAGGCTGCCTCTTGTGGACCTTCCGGTCTGCCCTCCTCCCTCCTTTGGTGGAGCACAGCACCTCGGGGCGTGGTCTCCAGAGCTGGGGTGCCTGAGTGTGAATCCCAGCTCCAGCTCATCAGGTGCCGGGCGTCGGGCCAGTTTTGTAACTGCTCGTGCCTCGGTTTCCTTCTCTGCAAAACGGCCGGGTAAGAGCAGCACGGATTCGTCAATCTCATACTCGTCAGGTGCTCCTCCCGGGGCCTGGCAAATTACAGGCACAAATGATTGCCGGCCATCCTGACGGTCGGCAGTGGCCGTGGCCGTGGCCGTTCTAAAACCCACCGCCTCCGCCCAGCTTTAGCCGACGTCTCCCCTCTCCGGAACTGTCCGTACACGTCTCGGCCACCTCTGTCCTGGGCGGACGTCCAGCGACTCTCCCTTCAACGTTCTGCATTACATTTAGACCAGGGAAACTAAGGCGGGCGAGTGTAACGCGGCCGGTTCACGGTGAGCAGGTCGGCACCATGAGAGGGACAAACGGTCACGGGCATCTTCAGGAGACGCTGGCCTCTGTCTTCCCCTGGGACACACCTCAGGGACCCGCGGAGAGCACACAGCCCAGCTCAGCGGTGTCTGCTCGTCTGGGGGAGACGGCTGTCTGTACGACTCGTGAGAAGGCACCCTTGGAGCTCCAGAGCATGACTGACCCAACGACCCCGCTGCAAGGGCCTGGACCCCGTCAATCACCACGGCAGGGCTCGGGCTGTGGGTCCCACAGGCCGCTCCCTGAGCACGGCAGGCCCTTTCCGGGAAAACCCGTGCCTCGTGTGTCGGGCCACTTTGCTCAAGGGCTCCCTCAAGGCCCCCTCCGTCTTCCTTGTTGGAAGGACCCTCTCTCAGTCACTAGGGTCAGACCTACGACGCAGTCCGATGACCCTGCCGGCCCCCGGCTGTCTTTTCGTTCCTCACATGTTCCCCCGAATAAATCTCTGACACCCCGAATCCCACGTGCATTCGCTTCTTGGAACGTACCAACAGGCGAGAGGCAGCTCTCGCCCCAGTAAAGTGCCCCTGTTCACGGACAGCCAGAATCCAGGGGCTTTCAAATACCCAGACTACCTTCTCCGCTAAACTCTCATTTACGAACCCCTGGCGTTCGCTGAAGCATGTAACAGAAGGAATTGTCTGTGCAGACCGAAAAGGTCGGTTTGCGTATTCACTCAACAAACATTTATTGGAGGTCTGCTCACCGGGACCACAAGGGCACACATTCGGCCCTCGGGGGAAGCCCTCCCGTGCAGCTGCGCGAAACAGAGAGACCCGGGGATTGAGACACTCAAATAATTTCTGCCGAAGCGAAGGGCATAGAGCAGAGAGAGGGGTGCCCTTGGGATGCATCTTGAAGCGAGACTAGTTTGACGAGAACAGAGAGGAGACTATGCCTCCTTGGATGGAGAACGACCTCTTCGGAGCCCAGGTCGGTGACCGAGTGTGGCTCGAGAGCCTCACCGGGCTGGGGAGAGGCTTGGCCCACCGGCTAAGTGCACAGGCTTCACCGTCAGGCTGCCTGGATTCCGAATCCGTTCCTGCCACTAACTAGCTAGCCCTATGGACATGCCGAGTTATTGCCTGGATCCGGCGGGGAAGAGTGCCTGGAAGGGCTGCTGCACAGACTGAAATCGTTAGTAAGTACAGAGCTACCCGGAACAGTAAAAGGTACGTGCTCTCAAACGTTGTCCCTCATTTCGACCAGGGCATAAAGGGCGTTTGGCAAAGAGGTTTAAAGGGTGATCGATTGCATCACGGCAAAATCTGCAGGTTTTTCTCCATAGATAGTGGCTCTGACACTCCGGGACTGTATGTACTTGCTAAGAGTTGGGCGGGCACAGTCTCAAAGCGCAGGGCGACCCCAGAATGCTTCGAGTCTGTCTTCGGAAGGGACACAGACAGAGAAAGGCAGCCTCTCAGGAAAAAAAAAAAAAAATCTCATAATCGTCTGGTTTTCCTCCCACCCACGGCAGGCACCCCCCTTCGCAGCATCCCAGAAAGCCGGGGCCACAGCTTCTGCTGACACACTTCCAGAGACGAGCACCTCACTCCCTACCGAGGCGGCTCGTCAGGCGCGCCCCAACTGTTAGAAAGTTGGTCCTTGCGCTGAGCGGAAGTCTGTCTCCAGCAACTTCTACCACCGCTCTGAGGTTTCCATCTGGAATCCCAGAGAACGCCCCCGCGGAAAAAAAAAAAGCGTGTTGGCTGCTTTCGCAACTTTTCTCTGGGGTGACTGTGCCCAGATCTCCCCACCGCTCTCCCGAGGACGTGGTCTCCAACCCTGTGCGACGCTGTCTTCAATCTGGGTGCTAAGACTCCTCTGATCTCTGTGTTTGGGGGAAAGCAGTCCCCCATTTGGAACCTGCTGTTGGAGCAGAACAGGGAGCTCTCTGCCCCCCACCCCCCGTCCTGGAATTTCCTCCTGGGAGTGGGGTGGGGGGTGGATTCTGCTAGAAGATACTCCTGGGCAATCCCTGGCTCTTTGCTTGCTCTTTCCTGAGGGGTTCCCTCACTAACTGGGAACTGCTTTGGAAGGAGCGTTCTGGAACGCCCGAGAGGCGTTCAGATCTCTCTTATTTCTTCTACTGGAAGCTTTCTGCCCAGAAAATGTGAGTTCTGCTCATTCCTGGGTGCTGCTGGTTTTATACAAGGGCCAGGTCTCCCCGCCCCCCCCTACCGCCCCCGACGATGCTGAGGCCCTTCGGGGCATAGGTGTCGGGAAAGCCATCTACCTGCAGATACAAGCTTCTCATGCTTCCCCATGAGCGGCTTGATCAGTAACCAGGCATCACGTGGCTTCTATCCGCTGACGCTGGTTGGCTTCTCAGTACATTTCAAAATTACACGTGGGGGGACCGGGCACTCTTAGTGCGGCCCCCTTAGGCTCCCAAACCTGTGCGTGATGGTTCTGTGGGAATTTTGATATTCTTTTATCCCATGCTTATCGTGATACATACATTCTCAGACTACCTATAATCATGGCTGTGCAGAACTTCTTAGATAGATAGTGTTTCCAGATTGCACGAGGCATTCTGAAAGAACAACATCATTCTTTCCATCTTCACGGTTTCCTTTTCCGCCTTACCGGCAGTGGCTTCATGAATGTCCAATTTAGACGAGCCTTGAGGAGTTGGCCTGAGCAAAATCACCTCCTCATCCAATTCAGCCAGGGATAGGTGGCCACCACTTTCCTCTTATCTCGTGGGGACCCGTGACCTTTAACATAATCACCTTCTCTTCTCTCTGCATCTTTAAGCTCTTCTATAATAGAGGGAGACATCCCTCCACCCCCCACCCCCAGGACTGTGGTGTTCCTTCCTTAAAGAAGATCCAAAGCCTCTTACCGTCTCCGTCAGCCACATGGCTCGAGCAATGCTTTTCCCAGGTGGTACTTTGTCAGAAAAAAGCAGAAGTTGAAAAATGTGGCAGAAAATTTGCATGCATCCCTGAGCTGAATACTCCTGCTTTTGTTTTCATTTTGAAGATACAAAGTCTGAGTCGTCACTTGATCTCACCGCATTCACTGGAAAGTCCTTTCCATTTCGCAATTATAAACGTTCCCGTCTCCTGGAAGTCCCGAACAAAATATTTATTTTCTTGAACGTTCACTTCAAGAATAAGTAGATAGGGAATATTTTTCGTAACCTAAAAATTTATCTTTTTCCCCTCTTCTAACTTCCCAAGTAGAAAAATCTAGGTGTCTGGCCCTCTGACGTTATTGACACAAATGTTTCACCCGCTACTGTCAGTGGGAAAAATAGGTGTTATAATAATCATTCTTCTACCCGAGGGAAAAAAAAATGATGGGAGTCTATGTAAATGGTAGGTATGTGAAGACAAACATTTTGACTCAGGAAATACTTGCTGTGGTTCAGAGGAGCGGAGTGCTCTCGTCTATTTCTGTGGCTCCTCTGGTTTGGACATCTAGAAGGTTCTCTCCTCTGCCTCATGGTCGTCCCTACCGTCTGTGCAGAGGCTTGGTCTTTGCCTTTCTGGAAATGTCTGGCCAATGCAGAACCACCTCTCATTCCTAATGGAAACGCAGCTACCTCCTGGCTCTCTCCAGCTCCCATCCCTGCCTTCATTTTGCCTCCTCCTCTCAGCTCAAACAAGAGTAGATCAGTTAGGAAGCAGGGGAGAGCGGAATAATGATTCCAACGGATTCTCCACCCACATATGGAAGCTTCCCTGTGTTATCTGTGACCTGGCGCCATCCATGCTGCCTATGCCATCTGTCAGCTCCTGGGGATCTGGTCACTCTCAACCACCTTGCTCTCCTTGTCTATTTTCTTATTTCCTACCTGTTCTCCCAATCAAGTCTTTCTTGTCTCTCAAGACTCACTGTAGCTGCCACCCGTGCTTGAACTCCTTTCCTCATGTCCGTGGAATGGGCCAGATGCTTTTCTTTCCTATCACACACTGAATGTGGCTTCCCAGTTGGTATTTTATAGAAGAGGAAGTGAAGTCAGAGTGAGAAAAAAGTGAACGTCCAGAGGCTGGGAAACGTCACATTTGAAACCCAAAACCAGGTGTTGGGACTCGAGGTCCAGCATTTTTTTTTTATTTTACAACACACAGTCTACATCATTATTCCGCAGGATGGGAGAAAAGCATCCATGAGGGATGCAGGAAGGCCATTTTACCACCAGGCAATTGCTGTCAATGAGAGGCATGCTGCCATTAATGTTTGTGAGGCTGGAAGCCTGGGTTTCCCTTTCTCAGCTCTGTGCCATTGGGCTAACTCCCCTTCTAAGCTTCAGTTATTTTATCTATAATTAATAGTATGAAATGCATCAGTAGGGTCGCTAAGATGTGGATCAGAATCCCTGGCATATAGTAGGTGTTCATTAAAAGTAAATTTCTTTGTTTAGAGGAACTCAAAGCTAGGGACCAGCATGAAAGAGAACGAGCGATGTCTTTATGAATGTTCTTTGTTTCATTCCTTCCCATTTAGAGAGAAACTTAAGATCTGCGAAATCAAAAACAAACAAAAGCACATACGTGTCACAAATGGCGGGATTTCCTTCCTTTTCGCTTCCGAGCAATATTCCATTTGTGTATACGTATACCACGTGTTCTTTATTCATTCATCCATCGGGGGATACTTCGGTTGTTTCCATGTGTTGGATCTCGCAAATGATGGTGCACGAAGTGTGGAGGTGCAGGTATGTCTTCAAGAGACTGATTTCATTGCCTTCTGATATGTACACAGATGGGAGATTGCTGGATCGTACGGTAGTCCTATTTTCCATTTTTTGAGGAACATCTACACTGTTTCCACAGTGACTGCAGCAACTTACGTAACCACCAACCGTGCACGAGGGTTCCCTCTTCTCCACACCCCCGCCAGCACTTGTCTCTTGTCTTTTTGATCCCAGCCTTTCTGACAGCTGTGAGGTGATAACTCATTGTGGTTTTGATCTACGGGCCCCTGATGATGCGGGATGGTGAGCATCTTTCCATGTGTCTGTGGGCCATCTGGATGTCTTCTTTGGAGAAATGTCTACTCAGAAATGTTGTTTGCCTGTATTTCAGTTGGGTTATTATGACTTTTTTGCTCTTGACTTGTAGGAGTTCCTTATGTATTTTGGATATTAACCCACTATCAGATATATGGCTTATACATATTTTTTTCCATGCCGTTAGGCACCTTTGAATTCTGTTGTTGTTACGCAGAACAGTTTCTAGTTTGGTAGAGTCTCATTTGTTTATGTTTGCTTTCATTGCCTTTGCTTTTGGTGTCAGATGCAAAAAGTCATTGCCAAGGCCGATGTGAGGGAGCTCTTTCTCAATGTTTTCATCTAGTAGTTTTACGGCTTTCTAAGTATACAATGCGTTTTAGGTTGATTTTTGTGTTTGGTGTCAGAGTGGGTCCAATTTAGTTGTTTTGTGTGGGGGCATTATGCTAAGTGAAATAAGACAGAGAGTGGCAAATACTGCATAGGATCCCATGTATGTTGAATTTTAGCCAAAAAAAACAAAACAAAACAAGGAAAGTATATCTTATAGAATACAGAGTAGAATGGTGGTGACCAGGGCCTATGGGGGTGGGGGGCGGGGAGAGAAAGGGAAGAGAGGTTAGTCCAAGGGTACAAACTTTCAGTTATAAGATGAACGAGTTCTGGAAACCTAGTGCATAACATGGTGACTGTAGGTAATAATACTGTATTGTACATTTGAAATTTGCGAAGAGTAGACCTTAAGCATTCTCACCAAAAAAATTAAAAAAAAAAATAAAGGAACTATGTGAGGGGATGAATGTATTCATTAACTTGAGGGTGGAGATTCTTTCACAATGTATACATATATCAAATCAGCACATTGTACACATGAAATATCTTGTAATTTGATTTGTCAACTATACCTAGAATAAATATAGTTTTAGATTATATATTTAGGAAAATGTATTTTTCTAAAGCTGGAAAAATGTGTTAAGAGGATAAATGTGTAAAGTATCTTTGGCACACACACATACACACGCATACACACACACACACAGCCAAAGGGACACCAGGATACTCTGGAGGCGTTGGATACGTTTATTACCTCCTATCGTGGAAATGGAAACAGTCGTGTGCATATGTCCAAATTCACGCAACTGATATGTTAATTCTGTATAATCTTTGTACACAAGTTACACTTCAGTAAAGCTGGAAAATATGGTGTGTACCTATAATGGAGTATCATTTGGCCTTAAGTAAAAAGGAAATACTATCATTTGCAACAACACGAATGAACCTAGAGGGCATTGTGTTACGTGAAATAAGCCAGTAACAGAAAGACACATACTGCACAATTCCATGATAGTCAAACCCATAAAAGCAGAGACTGGGGTGGTGGATGGGGGCGGGGGCACGGGAGACTGTTACTCAGAGGGTGTAGTTTTAGTTGTGCAAGGTGAGTAAGTTGGAGCCATGTACCGTCAACCAAGAGACTATAGGAAGCAATACACTATTGTGTGCTTCAAATTATGTTAAGATATGATCGATGTTTAGGATAGATCTCATGCTAAATATTCTTCACACACACACACAGACACATACACACACACACACAGGCAAGAGAACAAGGTCAATTTGAGAGGTGATGGATACGTTTAGTATCTTCATGGTGGTGATGGTATCATGAACACACGGCCATGTGCAAACTCATCGAAATGTGTACATTAAATGCGTGCATTTTTTTTTTAAATTTTTTTTTCAACGTTTTTTATTTTTGGGACAGAGAGAGACAGAGCATGAACGGGGGAGGGGCAGAGAGAGAGGGAGACACAGAATCTGAAACAGGCTCCAGGCTCCGAGCCATCAGCCCAGAGCCTGACGCGGGGCTCGAACTCACGGACAGCGAGATTGTGACCTGGCTGAAGTCGGACGCTTAACCGACTGCGCCACCCAGGCGCCCCAAATGCGTGCATTTTTAACACAAGTTATTTCTCAGTAAAGTTTTCACACAAAGAAAATAAGACACAACCACACACGACCGTTGTTACGATGCTCTAAATTTGCCTGGTTAAAATAAGTTCGTTCAGATCGGTATTTTAATGGCAGCGCTTTAAAATTGGAAGTTCACTAAAGATGCATCACATTATTGAACGCATAGCCGGCATCCATGGATTCAGTAGGACTTTCTTGAGTGGCTTCTCTCGGACGGTCATGGCCCTGGAACTGGAATGTAGGAATACACTAGACATAGATTCCGTCATCAAGTGGGAGGGACAGCTGGGAGGGGAGTCCTCATGGAGTGTGGTAAGTGTGATAAGTGAATGCTAATCAGTCGATTGCTTAATAGTAATGAACTAATGTTAATATCTGTGTGGGAATGGCAGAAGAGGAGGCAAGCAGCTGGCAATGGACAGTAAGAGAGAAAAATCAGTCACTTGAGACGACTCTTAAGGAATAAGCGGAAAAATTTCAGGACTAGTCGGGTCATTCCAGGCAGAAAGGGAAGTGTGGAAAATTGAAAGAGACGTTAAGTTGAAACAATGGTAAAAGTTCCAACGTGATGGTTAACGTGGGAGGTGGGGAGTGAACCCAGTTTCTGCCGGGGAAATCTCTAGAAGGCGAGACAGTCTGCAGTCCGCGTGTTAATTTTCAGAGAAGGCAGAGTCATCAGCTCCTTCCCAACTCAGACCCTCTTCTTTCCCACCCCTGCCCTGCCTGTACCTACAAGGCACCCCGGGTGCCAGGACTTGGCCCATCACCAGCATCAGCACAAGTGGGACCCGGTGGGGAGGGGGCTGCCTCCAGTCGATGGAAGGCCAAGGCCAGCAAGGGGAGGGCACGAGGGCCAGCCTCTCAGAACCTGTTTAAGATAACATGAAAAACCACTCACGTACTTTCAAATAGGTGAAATTTCGCTTTCAGCTTTATTTACCTGAGAATGAATTTCAGTTTGAAGAGGCCTTTATGTCGTTTGAGACGAAGCACCCAAGATATAAGCAATTTTCAACAAGAGTACTACACATTTGTCTTTATAACAATTTGTGTGTAACAGCTTTTATGCAAATGACACTAAAGTGGCACCTTTTTTTCTAAATTGGACATTTTTATGGTTATAATTTTCTTCTGTAATAACAGCAAAAAAAAATGGCTGTCCCAGTGGGGTTGAACATTTCATCTTCGAGCACCGTCTTGTGAAGTTGGAGTGACAAGTTTCTTTCATTTGAGCAAAGAATGACAAAAAAAAAAAGTATTCTTTGTCTTCCTTGTCTTAGTTTTCAGAGGTAGTTCAAGTTCGGGCGCCTCCCTCCCCCAACAGCGTGGTGTCAGAAAATCACCACACAGCTTCCAGGCACCAAAAATATGGCTTGCTCTTTCTTCTTTCAGGCTGAGTGGCATACATTTCTTGGTTAGATTTCACTTGCAACACGTTGTTGGGTCTTTTGCATTCATATCCACTTTCCCCCAAGTCAGACAGGTGACTTTTATAGACAATGGAGTTTAATTGACTACGATACAATGGAATTTATATACAGTATTCTGGGCGAGCATCCCGAGATACCCATAGAATAATCTAGGTTATTGTTGCTTAATCGACCGAAAATTTTCGCAGAGACGACAGAAGAAGGCGTGTGTTTCAAACAATGACTTAAACGTATCCAAGGACTCAGCTAAACAATATATATATAATTTGTGACGGTGAAGGCCTTTGGGATGGGCGATCCTGGAAGGTCGTAGGAAGTGGTGGGGAGCAGAGATGGAGAGAAGTGCTGGAAAGAATTGGAAAGATCGAAGGCCTGACCCCAAATGACATTGGAGGACTCATACCCTCTCTCTGTGTTTCTGATTTCTCAATGATAAAAAAAATGTTCTTTCCTGACTTTTTTTCCCCCTCCTCATTCTGAGTCAGTAGTTCCAAGGGGCTGCTGTAAGGTGTTCAGAGAAACTTAGCAGAGAATTAGCTCTGGGGTTTTGAAATTTAGAGAGAGCAAGGGAAGGAGAAATTGAGAGGCGAGGAGACAACCGTCGACTACAGTGAGAAATTGGTGGGTACCATGGGAAAAAGTCTAAGAGTTGGCTTTACTTCACATAGTCCTTAAACCCAAGGCTTTAGAACTCTCTAGGTATTTGACTTTCAGGAAATAACTTGCCCATCGGGCAGTTGTACCTATCTCATACGGTTCTCATGAAGACCGAATGGGGTCAGAGGTATGCAACCCATGGTAACATTTATCAGCTGGTGGTTACAGTGTTATTAATATCATTAAGACTTCTTTTTACCATTGAACTGAGATAGGAAGCTCTCCCAGAAGCCACCTACTCTGTTGCTAATACCATCCAACTCAAAGGGTTGTAGTAATTTCTGGCTTAAAAAGTTTGCACCTCTGATGGATAAAGCCATACAAATACAACATGTGTTTTGTGGCTTCTTTCCTGGGGTCACATGGTCTCTTGTTCATCTACAAGCACTTATGAGGGTGTACACTTGCTCCTTAGGCAGGTTCCGGAAATTCAAAGATGGGAAACGCAGTCCCTGTCCCCATCAGGGATTTGATTGGAAAGGAAGGCTAGACCCAGAAGCCATGTTTCTTTTTTCTCTCTCCCCAAGAGGGTTGTGTCCTGAGTATTTGCTGGTGGGATATTGGGTGGCTTTGACTTTCTTCCTTAACCACTTGTGGAACAGGTGAATGTCTTCTTTTTTATGATGAACATATATTGTTTCTAAAATCAAAATGCTGCTCTCATTGTGAAATGAAAAAAATACAAAATAGGGCAAAGTAGTTTGAAAGAGAAGTTGGCCATTCTTGGTATGCAGATTTTGAATTAGAGGGAGTTTTAACTCAAAGACGTATGTGTAAGTTAATGTCAGCACAAATATACACATAGGTGTATACGCGTATGAGCTCTGAGTATATGCATATACACATGGTCATTAACACATACCAAGAAAGAGGCATTTCTTGCATATACACATGGTCATTAACACATACCAAGAAAGAGCACTTCATTAGCTCTTTTATGGGATTCCGTGTTATGATTAATCTCTATTGGCATCTCTCTGGTCCCTGGGTCTTGGTGTTTTTGTCCAGGTTCTCCTTCATCCAGCTACCCAGGGTGGACCTCCACTGCTGCCTTGCAGCCCCAGCCTTTGGCCCCGTTGGCTTCTGACTCCAGCCCAGAAGTCTTTCCTAAGCCTACCCTTCCAGGAAAAACGGAGGAGGGGAGAAGTAGGGTCCCTGGGGTTCCTCTCTCCATACTGCCACTTTGCCGAGTTTAGTCTTCTCGTCAAGAAATACAGAGAGTACGGGCAATCCCAGAGACTGTTGGGGGGATGAAACTCTCTGATACATGCCGGTCATCTCCTAAGCCTCGCTTCTACTTCTGATCTGATCCCTGGGAAGAAGGATAGTGACATGTGAACCACCTGTCAGTTGATGAACAGGAATTAAGAATTTTTCCAGCAGGGAGTAATTTTGGAGACTTGTACGATTTGCCCATTGGACTGATGAGAAAACTGAGTATCAAGGTAGGCGGTGCCTTGTGCTGGGGACACAGACCAGCCTGTGGTCCCGCCAGCAGATGTCCACGGGGAAATCCAGCCCCCAGGTCTTATTCTACAGACCATACCCTGCATGTGCAGCACTGTTTCACCTTGAGCTTTTACGAGCAGAAATGCTTAGGGGTCGGTGTGCATATATCAGCCTATCTATATAGCCTTCCAGAAACCAAATATTGAATGTCGTCATTCTAGGATTGCTGCACAAGACAAAGCAATTTGCATGGATCCTTTGTGAGCTTTCTTTTCCAGTGGTAGAAACTCATTAAAATCTCATGAAATCCTTCCACATAAAATGTGAAGCAATCCTGAGCTGCCTCCCTAAAAGTTAATATGTGTGTGTTGAAGGGAGGTGGGGGTTGGGGGCACAGATTTGAAGCAGCTCATCATTGGGTCCAGCTGCCATAGTACAGGGAAATTCCTTAGCATATTTTAATTACTGTCTGGCTATCCCTGTAAATAAATGAGCCAGTGGCTGGAGCCTGGATCAGGCCGGGGACTGAAGCAAAGGCGTGGAGTCCCAGTGGCCCGTCCACTTGCAGCAGGGCTGAACTTGGGCATGATTGTTGCAGCAAGAAGAAAGGCTGCTGGTCTACCTGGGATTAATGAGTACCCAGGGAATGTGGGACGGCTCTAGGCTGGAGCTGGGGTCATTAAATTCCGCTGGTCATTAATCCCCTGGAAATGCCCAGGGCTGAGGTCATTATTCTTGGGAGATAAAAAATTCAAGACCAAACAGCACAAGAGCATGAATATCGCGCATTTCTCAGATTGGTGGTGTTTTTCAATTTGTTGGCAGAATGCAATTTCAGGGAAACAAATTCTTTTTCACATATCCACCGTGCAGGCATTGATCATCTCAACCCTACATTTGAACTCGTCTGGCATTTTTTTGTGTCTCCCTACTGTGTGTCGGGAGCTGTTATTAAGTCAATTTCCTTTAGCCCTCCGGGTGGTGAAGGCAGCGCTGTCAAGTTTAACGGCGAGGAAATCGAAGGTCGAACAGTGTTAATGACTGGGGCCAATCTTCCTACAGTGCCTGATGCAGCTAGCAGGGAGAGCCTGTGTGGTACGCATCCTTTTCTTGCATGGGGCGATGGGACATCTTCAAACTGGCCCGGACTCTTGGAGCTAACCATGCTGTCTGAATGAAGCTCTACGATTACAGTGCCTAAAACGATCTGAGTCGATTGCAAGTGGGGCTTGGTGGACAACTTTCCTTCTCGGTGCCTCAGTGTCTTCATCTGAAAAATGGGGCTCATGATTGTCCCCCCCCCCTTACAGGATTGCTGGAAAGATGGATAAGCTGATGTTTGTAAAGCACTTAGAACAGTGTCCGACTCGGGGTACGCAGCACAGACGTGCTTATAAAAGAAAATAAAGTCAAACCAAGTAAGGAAAAGTAAAATAATAAAATCACATCGGATAAAGTAAAATAAAATGAAATAGCAAAGTAAAATAAATTAATAAGGCTGGGAAACAAGGCACTGTTCTTGTTCTTCTGAGTCCTGGGATCTGTTGGCAGGTGCAAAGTACTTTGCGGTGTTTGTTGGCCTTCGGGATAACTTGGAAATGTCTTCTGGCTTCATCAGTTTTATTGAGAGCTGCTTGCTTCCTTCTGCAACTGCACACCCAGAATGCCAGCACAGCCATCTTGTTGGTGGTTAGCCTTTTGTTCATTTTGTCCTGGCCTTACGAGTTCTTTTGTCTGCAGAAGAGAAACAGGTAGAAACGAGCATCTATGCACGTGGAACCTTTCATAAAACCATGCCGCAAGCGAGGGCTTTTTACCCTATTCTCCAAGGCTCCAGGCACCCGAGCTTTCAAGTCATTTGGTGGGAAGGGAGTTTTGAGTTAACGCAAAGTCTTTGTTTGCCCCACACCAACAGATGGAAGTTTGGGTAACTGTTTGGTGCATTGATGGCATCACTGCTATTATTTCTAATAATAGACTTCTTATACGTATTCATTGGGAAACATTTTGTAATAACATTGGGAACCATAAAACCAAGAATTAAAAATTCAGCCATAGTTGGGGCACCTGGGTGGCTCGGTTGAGTGTCCAGCTCGTGATTGCGGCTCAGGTCATGATCTCAGGGTTCATGGGATAGAGCCCTGGGTTGGATTGTGTGCTGACAGCGTGGAGCCTGCTTGGGACACTCTCTCTCTCTCTCTCTCTCTCTCTCTCTTTCTTTCTGTCTCTCTTTCCACCTCCCCTGCTCACGTGCATGCTGTCTCTATCAAAACAAATAAACTTAAAAATATTAGCTACAGTCCCTTTTCTGCAATAAATGGTCAGTCTTCTTTAACTACATGCCTTTCCACTTCTTTGCTACCTGTATGTCTATACGGTCCTATTCGTAGCAGAGATCCAAGATGGATGGAGCTTTTTCTGCTCAATAGTAATCCAAGGTGGGTAACTTGAAAGACTTCACTCATTTTGAACTCTGTCTTCCGATGTGTTCTGTTAAAAAAATTAGTTACACTCTTTCATGACCGTGATTGAATACCCTTCGGCTTCAAATAATTGCCAATGAGAACAGGGTGTATCATTTTTAAAATGGCACTAGGAGAAGGGATAAGTGCTCCGGGAGCAGTGACGAGCCTGTCCACTGAAGTAGGATTTTCAGACACTTTCAGAGACCCTGTGCCTTCATTTCCCAACATACTTGGTGATCAACCACAGGTGCATTTACCTCATTTGGGGAATCCCTCTTCTTAATTAAATGAATTAAATTGCTGCAGTCCCAGAAGACCCGCCATCAAATTTAGCGACCTGGGATGCTCGATGCCTGCATTTTTGCTTGAGATGCCATGCTATGTCATTCACTCATTGCTTGATTTAATATATTTCTGTTGAACACCTTTGTTTTCAAGGCCCCAAGGTAGAACACTGCTTCCAGAACTATCAAGTGCATTTGAGCATCCCGGGGTATGACTAAAATGGAGATTTGGTAGAGCGGGGGGCTAAGAGACCCAACCTTCTTAACAAGCTCTCAGGGGAGGCCAACACCGCTGACCAGCGGACGGCAGCATGCCATGCTAACGGAAGTGACGAGGAAGAGGGACAAACGTGGTTCCTGCTCTCAGCGAGCCGGCATTCTAGTCCGGGAGACAGAGATTAAACAGGCAGGCCAAGGCTGAATGAGACCATTTCAAAGAGTGACACCGTGAGAAAGAGGCAAAACCTGGCCCCGAGGCTGCTGGTAACATAGGATGTTCAGGAAAGGCCTCTTTCTGACGATGTGACAGTTGATCTGAGACCAGCAAAGTGAGAAGGATGTGAACATTGGGAAATCAGGGGGAAGAGCATTCCAGGCAGACGAACTAGCAAATACAAAGGCCCTGTGGTAGAAACAAATGAGTTGTGTTTAAGAAAAGAAGTCCAGGGTGGACAGAGTAAGTGAAGAGGAGGATTGTGTGAAATGAGATCAGAGATATATAAGCGGGGGCTGGGGTGGGTCGGGCCCTGTGGGCTCAGGAGGCCCATCTGTCACAGGAAACCAGGCGATGGTTAGGTAATAGAAAAAGATATACTCACAGTGACTTTTTCAAGGTGCTCTTTAAAGGAAGAGAAGCGGAGACACCAAGCAGGAGCTGGGGCCTGGGTCCAGGAGAGAGAGGACAGTGGTTTGGACCCGGGCGGGAACAGCAGGTGGGTTGGTGGTATAATGCTAAACACAAAACCTACAGGCTCTTTTTTTCTTTTAAACACCAAGGGATGTGAGTGCCTCTGGCACGTCAGCCCTGCTGTGGGTCTGGTTGCTGGTATCGACCTGGATCTAGGCAGATGCTCTGCCCCTGGGAGGGAGACAGGAGAATGGCCCTCCTTTATAACGTAGGGGCCAATCACTTCTTGCACAAGGCACTCTGGGCGACAAAGGCGGGGCAGGGCCAGCCCCCCACGTGAACCCTGGCAATTGCCTCCCATCCCTGAGCGAGTCTGAGGTCACCTCTGCACAATGTAGGCAGGAACCAAAGAACCCCTTCAGATCAAAATGTCTGTGCTGTCAACCTTCCTTCCTTTGTCTTTGCCTCTTTGTTGCTCAGATGTTGTGTGAGCCCTGGGTGAATCCCGTGATGGGTTTCTCCAAATCCAGACTGAAGAAACGGGTTACAGGGATGGGCTCTGGTGATTTAAGAGGCGGTAGAGAATACGGGGGGGGATGCCCACGGACTCCTAGGCTCCTCTGCTTTGTGTCCCACTAGCTGTGTGGCCTTGGGCAAGTTGCTTAACCTCTGTGTCTCCCCTTCCGTGAGAGCTGCACAGCTTTGCTGCCAGGATTAACCGAATTAATGTAGATGAGCCAACCACCCCCAGAAGCATCTGACTCAAAGTTAACAGTATATACGTTTAGCTATTACTATAGATGCTGCGGTCGACGTCTTACTATGATCATTACCTGGGTAGTGAGGCCGCGACAATGTCACCGATCACGGGCAAGAGCATTTTTCATCTGAACTGGGTGGATTTATAGTCCATATATTCCATGGTCCATCTGGAGAAGACACAAGGGGAAAGAGAATGGCCTTCCGGGCCCCACAGGTCCATACTGAACCTCGCTTTTAGCATTCACTGGCTCTGGGACGGGGGAAAGGAATTTGAGTTTTTCCCAGCTGAGCTGCAGTTTCCTCTACATCCCCATATTCCCCTAATTGGGATTAATGGTTTTGACCTCAAAGTTCAAGATGAAGATTGGACATGGTGACCAACATAGTAACTTGACCGAGGTAGATCAGTTATCAATGGCGTACTCAGGCATCTATCAGATACTTGTCAACAGCCAATTATATGCCAGGCACTGTGCTAAACACTGGAAATGTAACACGAGCAAAGAGAAGGAGGAAAGCACAGGCAGTTGTGTAGGACCTCTACTAGGGTAATGGTAACTTATCCAATCAGGGAAGGATCCCGTGAGGCGACGACATTTGCATTATTGTCAGCGTTCGGGTCCTCAATCACGCAAACGTTCCTTACTTGACCGCAAGTCAACTTGTATGTAGCCGTGTGTTTGGTCAATTCAGCGTAGACATCATCGGTGAGTTGCAAAATGATCTCGATCTGCGGTGTTGTCAAAGACGGCTTTCCCCGTGTGGTAGGCAGAACACCCCACCCCCCACCCCACCCCATACACAAAGATGTCTGGGTCCTAATTCCCAGATCCTGTGACCATGGTACCTTGTCTAGCAATAGAACTTGCGGCTGTGATTAAGTTAAGGATCTGGAAATGGGATCGTCTTGGGCTATCTGGGTGGATCCAGTCTAATCGTGTGGATCCTTAAAAGTGGAGCGCTTTTGCCAGCTGAGGTCAAAGGGATATGAGACTACAGAAGAAGGGTCAGAGAGACATCGTGTTTCCGGCTCTGGAGATGGATGAAAAGACGCACGAGCCAAGGAGGGTGGATGGTGTCTAGAAGCGAAAAAAGGGCAGGGAAATGGATTGTACTCTGGGAAGAAATACACGCAGCTCTGCCCAGGGATTTTAGCCCAGGGAGACCTGTGCTGGGGACTTCCAGCAACAGAAAGCTAATATACCCACGAAGGCAGGATGTCGTGTGTGCTACGCGTCCCTTTTGAAGCAGCCGATAGTATCCCATTTTGCAGATGAGTAAAAGTTGGGCCTCAAGGAGGATAAGCCATCTGCCAAGACGAGCCAAAGAGCGATCATCGGCGGCTAGCGTTGCCAGGTGGGGCCGTCTCGCTCGAAAGCCCGTCCTGATTCTGTGCCACCAGGAATGGCTTCGATGGCTAACCTCGTGTCCCAGAGAGATGTATGGAGAGCCTCGCGGCAGTGACCACCAAACGTGGCAGAGGCGGGGCAGCCACGAAAGCTCCTAGGCCGCCGCGCACCTGTCGCGCGGCACGTGGGTTAAACTCCGCCTTCAGACGTGGCCGGGTCGCGCCTGTTGGCGCCAGACACAAGTCGCGTGACCGCCCTTGTAGCAGCTTTGCTGTGGAGGTATCATCTCCTGCCTGCGCTGTTACAGATCTCTTCAGTCAAGCAGCTGTCTCACGTGCTGAATAGCCTTTCATCTTGTCAAACACTTCCATTCGCCTTTCTACAGCTTTCTCAGCCAACGTGTACACACCTAATCAATCTCATGCCACTGTCTCCGCACTTTTCCAAACCAAGAGCACTGCCCCAACCACTCTCTTAAAGAGACAACCAGCTCTTTTTCGTTGCGCTCCAAGGATGGCTTCTCACTAGGGGATGTTTTCCGAGCAGCGGAACGGAAGCCGGGGCCGAGGTTTGAACCTGCCTGCCTTTTCCGCTGGTTCAGTTTAGGAACTCCTTGCTCTGCGCGGGGAAGACACGTGGGTTGGTGCCCTTGCCCTTTTCCTAACCTGCACACCTGTTGAAAAGGCAGATTTATTTTCAGTGTGTTCTCATGTATTCATCACCTACACGTGAAGCCCAGGGTCTGCAAATCAGCAAAGCATGTAGTGTTTTCCATCTTCCTGAATCAGAACTCACGTAACTTCTCAGCCTTAGCCCGCACCTTCCACCTCCCCATTGCCTTACCCCACATGCTCCTGCAGTGCTGAGCGGTGTTATTTTATGCCTCCGTATTTACCATGGTCTTACCATCTTCTGTAATCTCTCCCTGACCTCTTTTATGGCTCCTAAATATTCTTCCAACATGCCCCCTGCGTCTCCCAGTATGCATTTCTCTATCCTTGATACACCAGGGAATAAATACACCTGCTGTTCTGTGATATATGTTTATCAAATGGTGGCATTTATCTTTTCATTTCCAGTGAAGCAGAACGCCAGAGCAGCCCTATTCTTCACCCTTGCTGGTGCCCACGCCCTTGGCCGTGGACTCTTGCAATCTTCCTTTCTAACGTGGACTCAGCCATACAGCCTTTGGCCAATGAGATGGTAACAAATGTGATGTAAACAGAGGTTGGCAAAGCACCGATGCAGTTGGCCTTGCCCTTCCCCTTGGGTGTCCACCATTGCCATGAGAACATGCCTGGGCCAATCCCCCTGGAGGATGAGAGACACACAGAGCTGAGCCCAGTCTCCCCAGTTGCCCAGCTAACAATTAGCCAACCTTGACGTGTGAGTAGATTCAAGTGAGATCGGCAGAACTCCCGAGACACATGAGCAAGAACGTGTTTCTTACTGCACACTACCGTGATTGTGTCTGTTCAGCAGAATGCCATGGCCATAGGGGACTGATACACTCCCCTATTAACCTACACTCGCCTTAAGGCCAGACATTGAAGCTAAGTCCTATTCATATCCTCAAGGCTCAATGTTTAGTAGTAACTCAATAAATAATCATTGAATTGAAGGTGAAGTGATTTTCAAATTCTGTATACATAACGGCAGCTCTGAATTACTAATAGTTAATCTGGGCTTTGGTTATGCAGAGGGAGCCTAATGTCATTTTTCTCTTATGACTTCATGTTACAGAATTTCCATTAGGAGATTGATCCTTCATTTGTGTGAAGATCGAGGGGCAGCTGACTTCAGAGTCAATCCTTAGGCACAGCGTCTCTCTCCACAAGCCATGTCTGTGTACCAAATATTAATTAAAACCTCTTATTTTTATGGTAAATACATGACTTATATTATATTATATTATATTATATTATATTATATTATATTACGGGAATTATGTGCAGGAAACTGCATGGAAGAAAGAGTCACTCACGAGTTAATGTGAGGAAGGTGATGGACAAAGTAATTGCTATTTGAAAAAACTCAGAACAGAACAAAACAAAACTCTCTCGCGAGGCATGTGATTTAGCGATAGACTGTGGTTTTCGCAATTGTACTTTTGTTTCTCAGTATGGTTTTCCTTTTAAATTTCAGATTTGCTGCAAACAGATCCACACAAAGAAGGCGCTGAACACATAGGTAGATGTGTGCTCTGTTTTTGTCTTTCTTCTCACAAAAAATAATACAGACACACACACACACACACACGCGCGCATGTGCGCACACACACACATGTGTGCACGCAAACACATACGTGTTTGAATCAGTTGGGATGGATGGAGGGGAGTCACTTCAACCTTTAAACCCCGTTGACATTCACAAGGTGCTAAAAGTCAGCTGGGGTCTCAGCTCTGACGGATTTGCATCTCTTTGAATATGACGCTTGAAAAACCCCAGCGATAGATTAAATTTTGCCAAGGAGAAAATGAGAGAGAGGCTTCCACCTCTCAGGTCTGCTGGGAGGATCTTTATGGTTGATTTACTTTTTTTAAATAAATGTTTCTTTATGTGTTTCCCTCAGTTCCTGCCCAGGCTGTCTCATACAAGCTGTAACTTCTGCCCGTCCTATCAGCCAGCGAACAGTAAGTCAGCCCGGTTCTAAGTACAAGGTGAAGGGATATTTCAATCTAAGCTGCATATACCTTCTGTGTTTTCTGATTAAAATGTGCAAGCAAACCTTGGAATAAACTCTACCTGACATGACTTCTAAAATAATTTACGCTCTTTGCAAACCTGGGATGTAGGAATTGATTTTGGTGCCTGTCACTATATTTCAGATGATCAAAAATGGATCAGAGCTTTTAAATGAATTTAATGACCAAAGATGATCCTGTATATATGTATCTCTCTCTCTCTCTCTCTCCATATATATATACATATCTATATGTATATATATACATATATGGCAGTGAGGTTAGAAAACAGAACTCCTCATCTAAAGCCACAGTAGAATGTTATTTGTTTCTTATAAAAATGACACGTAGTAATCATTAAAAATTTGCAGAGATAAGGAGGAAAAATTACTCCTAATTAAACAAGCTGGAGAGACCCATTGCTAGCACCTGAGTGTATTTTCTCCCAGTGTTATTTATGTCTCCGGGTTGTTTCATATAGGTTAACTTATAAAACAAGTTCAATTTTGTTTCCTGATTTTTATCGCTTGCAATCATGATGATGAGGACGAGGAGGATAACATTTGAGCAAAACTGATGTGGAACCTTCTAAGGACTATGCATATGCTGTCTTGGTTGCTTGGTCCTCAACACAAACCTATCTGATAGGTTCTATCATTTCCTTACTTATAGATGTTAAGTGATTTGCTCAAGGTCATACAATCATATGCTTCTAAAGCGCTGATTACAGCCAAGGTCATCTGATTCTTGAGTCCTGTGCCTTTAATCACTATGCTGTGATACAAGCTTTTTCAATATTATAAAGTAATTATAATTATATATAATATAAACATATATATATAATTGCAATTTTATATATATACACATATATATACACATATACATATATATGTGTATATATATATAATTGCAATTATATATATACATGTTTATATATAATTGTAATTATACATTTCTCTCTATATATATAATTTTTAGTGGTTGTAGGATAGGCCAGCAAACATTATTTGCTCTATATGCATAATGCATTCCATGCAAATGTGTCCCTCTTGGAGGCGTGTAAAGAGGAAGCCCTGTACTGTAACATTATATAAACGACCTATTTTATCTTTAAGCCATTTCTCTGTTTCTGGATATCAAGTGGTAATATATTTTACTCCTTGATCCACTCGCCTTGGTGGAGTTGAAAGAGAACCAAAGATCCCATCCTACAGAGTTGGGTTTGAATCTCATCCCTGCAACTTACTACCAGTGTTTTCCTGGACAAGTTGCTTATCCTCGGTGCATGTAAGGCCAAGTGGGGGTGTCAGAGAAATTAAATGAGATGCCATTGGTGTAGATAGGGGTTAGCCCAGGTGCTGACACTTCACAGGTGGCCAATATAGAGTAATATAGCAATCCTTTTCATTATCAATAAAAATTTATAGTGACTGCCATGTTTTGAGCAATAGTTATGTGACGATGAGTGGTTGGGTTCACTCAGCATCACCACCCAATAAAATAAGCATTCTTTATCCTCTTTGCTACATGAGGACAATGATGCCAGAGAGGGCCAGTGGTTTTCCCAGGTGAGATCTAACTGGACAGCAGAGGGTCTGGTTTCAGAGGGGCACTCCGGCGGCATTCTTTGCTGGACTCGGATCTAGCCATGAAGTGCCTTGAGATCTCTGCAGAGCAGGTAAGGATAAGAGGGGCCCTGCAGGACTTCTGGTAAGGAGCAGATAGCTCCGTCTGTGGTAGTCTGTGACACAAGTGTGCTCAGGAGTGAACAAGGCTGGAGTAAGGAAAACCGGACGAAGGGCCATTATTGGAATTCAGGCAAGAGACAATGAAAGAAATGAGGACGGGAGACAGTGGAGACGGAAAGGAGCAGGTTCTGAGAACTCTGGCAGAGGCAGAACTTGTAGGTTTGGTGCTTTGGGGGAGACAGGGAGACAAGGGGGAATGACATGTCCGAATTTTTGTTTAGATAATACAGGGGAAACCAGTAGTGTAATCTACCAAGAGAGAATGGGAAATGGTCAAGGGAGGTGGTCAGTTTAGCTTCGGGCAAGTTGACTTAGTTCCCTAATGGATACCAGATTGTTGGATGTCGATGTCTGAGGCTCAAAAGCAGAACCTGCATTAGATTTGTGTGTTTTCTGCACCCTGAGGGGCTTGGGATGGGGGAGCTCGTAGGAGTATCCAGGAAGAGGATGAAGATAAGGAAACTGAGAATGGGGCATGAGGAACAACATCACTTAGGGGGTGTGCAGAGGCCGGGCTGCGTGGCCATGCTGCACTAAGAAATGAATCCTGCAGGGGGCGCCCCGGGTGACTCGGTTGAGCGTCTGACTCTTGATTTTGGCTCAGGTCATGATCCCAGGATCCTAGGATGCAGCCCTGTGACAGGCTCTGTGCTGAACGTGGAGTTTGCTTAAGATTCTCTCCACCCGCCCACCCTCTCCACTGCTCTCTCTCTCTCTCTCTCGTCTCTCAAATAAAAAAAAAAGAAATGAAACCTTCTATCTGAATGGCTTAGCCCAATGGAAGCATATTTCTTCCTCGTGCAAAATGTGATGAGGGTTAGCAGGGCTCTCTCCATCTAGTGACTCAGGGAACAAACGTCCTTGCATCTTGGACCCCAACATCTCAATAATTGGCTTCCAAGGGCCCCGAGAGACAGGAATATCCTACATGAGAGATCTTAACTTCCTTATTTAGAAGACGTACATATCATTATCCACAATTAATTGTGCCTAACCACAAAGGAGGCGGGCAAGGACGAATGAGCACAGAAAGAAGAAATGGTACGATGGCTGAACATGTAGCGTTAAGTCTCCCATCAACTCTCTGGTACGTTTCCAAAATCAATTATGAATTTTAAGACTCTATTCAAGCACCATTCACCCGAATTAAGTGTTGATGTCACAACTTGAGTTGGTGGGGGCTTGAGGAGTGATGACTAGAGTGCAAAGAGATAGGAAGCCAGCAAAAGAGAGAAAAGGCACTGTAGAGAACTGTCCCAACTCTAGAGGCTGTGCAAATGGAATCCAACGGTATCTGCAGAGGTGTGGGAGATTCTCTAAGGAAGACCCATCTGCCTGGCAGGGTCTGGAAGTCTAAGCTGATATTAAACTCAGAGCACATGATTGCATCCAATCAATTCTGTTATGGAAGGACTGTAGAGCCTCGGGGGATACAGGAGGGATCTAGAGAATGAGAGAGCTAGGCATGGAGACAAAACCAGAAGCTTGTCTGTCCTGGAGGCAGATATTACAAGTACCCATGGATGATGCTAAAGATGTCTTGGGCTGTAAAACAAGGTCCGGACCTCACCCACAGGTGGGCCATGGGGTGATATATGTCTTGCTTTGGGCAGGACTGGATCAGGTACTGAGTAGGGCAGAGCCCCAAGGTTAAAGGCGAGACCCCCAGCTGGGATGTCCTGGGAAAGGTTTCCAATCTCGACTTCAAGGTAGCGAATTGCTCTGGCATTCAGGTCTGAGTTCTGCCTGGTCTCTGCTCCCGATGACCTGCGTCATGCTGGTTCGGCACTTTCTTCCCCACCCTCTCTGGGTGTTGGTTTTCTTTTTCTTGACGGGGGAGGGAGCAGTGAAGTAGATGACCCATGAGATCTCTTCCCCTTCTAAAACTACCAATCGGTAATTAACTGAGATACTGTAAAATGCAGCGCACGTTCACGGATGCTGTTATGCAAGCTGTTCTTTTTATTAATCATAGACGGCTCTCCCCCATGCTCTGAGCTAATGGGTGCCGACTGCAGATTTAGAAATGCATTTAGAGGGGCATTCAGAAGGGGGATGCCGTATCAAAACCACATAAAACTTCTCATGAAGTTTAATTGCGATGCACTTCCCGAGAGAGGCAGAGCCGTTATCACGTAAGAGCAATTCCCTAGCGCACCCCGAATTGAAAATAAAACACAACGCTCCTCATAACCACGCTGGCAATATTAGGAAAACCCAATAGCGCGAAGCATTTGGAGGTTAAACGTTCCTTCTTGCTCTATTGGAGGAACATCTCATCTGAACGTGGCAGGTTCTGTGTTTCTACAGCGCGAGAAAGGGTCGGTAGACTTGGTATCAGGAGCCTTCTGAAGAGGTGTGTATGAGCAGCCTAATTTGTGATGAATCAAACACCCTTAATTCTCTTTTCTCAACAACTTCCCCGTGTCTTCCACCCACCCAATCGCAGGCCATTCTTGTGCCCTGGGAGACATTCTCTGTGCCACCTGCTCTGGCATTTCGGGTTAGCCACGCACGTATCAGAAAACTCGCTCAGAGGAAGCTGGGGGTCAGGTTCTAGTGCAGGCTTGCGCACAAGAGCGAGGTCCTTGGAAGAAAGAATGAAAGGAAACGAGGGCAGCCGATGACCTAAGGAAGTGCACGGTGGGGCAGGTGCACAGCCCTTCCCGGCTTGCATGCGCCCCTTCCCATCACTTCCGGCCGGCATCGCACCCACCACGTGAGGCCAAGAGGCCTGGGCTGAGTTAGGAGGATCTGAGGCAGCTAGAAGTTCAATGACTTGCTGGAGCCCTGCAGTTAACAGGTAGAGGGTTTGAGCTGAGATTCAGGCTTGTAGTTGCTTATGCAACACAATCTTCTCCACACTCGTCACCATTATTACCTCCCTGCTCAGCCCTCTGTGCTGCTGGGCTGCTTCCTGGGTTCCTGCTTCTGCTGATTATGTGCAACCGTGCTTATGATTCCTCTGCATCCCCTTTTCCTGTTGCTCTTCTTGCTGATGTCGTGTCGCTCGACATTTGCTTTATTTGTTGGGAACTCTAATGGTATGGATAGTCACCCTGCTTGGTCATCAGAACACCTCCACAAAGAGCTCTCTGGAGTTTGGAAGCATGATCTACCTTGTTTGAATCACATGGCTAGAAGTGACCAAATGGGAATTTGATCTGAATCTAAAGACCATTCTCGGGGCACCTGGGTGACTCAGTTGGTTGAGTGTACGACTTTGGCTCAGGTCATGATTTCACAGTTTATGGGCTCAAGCCCCCCCATCAGGATCTGTGCTGGCAGCTCAGAGCCTGGAGCCTGCTGCAGATTCTGTGTCTCCCTCTCTCTGTGCCCCTCCCCTTCTCTCTCTCAAAAATAAAATAAACATAAAAAAAAGACCATTCTCTTGCCTGTAAGCCATATGCTTCCATGAAGCCAAAGGGAAGGGACTTTGGATTGGGATTTTATCAGACAATGACCCTTTCCCAGGTACCGTTTGTCTGGAGATGTAGGATTTATACCAGATTGGGGAAGAGGTGATCAACAAGGTCCTGGGGTGAAAAGAACGTAGAAAGTACAGATCATATCATGTGGAGGTTGGCAGTGTGAAGGGCAGGGCTGGGGGTGAGAAGTAATCTAGACTTAGGAGGTGAGGAGCTTCTGGAGAGCCAATAGGGAAGTGAATATGGGGATTCACAGCATCACAGAAAGTGGTGGGCCCCCAAATGATGTTCAGTGAAGAGAGGTAGACTGGAGGGAAGGAAGGAAGGAAGGAGGGAAGGGGAGAGAGAGGGAGGGAAGGGGGAAGAAGGAAGGAAGAAAGGGAGGAAGGAAGGAGGGAAGGAGGGGAAGAAGGAAGAAGGGAAGGAGGGGAAGAAGGAAGGAGGGAAAGAGGGAGGGAGGGAGGAAGAAAAGAAGGAGGGAGGGAAAGATGGGGAAAGGCACTATTCTTGTGTCTCTGCTCTCATACTCAAGTGAGAGTAGACATTTTCAGAGACATAAAGTTGATCATCTACTATAAATCTGATTTCCCAGAAAAGCTATGACAATTTTGGTGTTTTGAGACAAGCGATAAAACCCCATCACAGACAGGGTAGTATGTGCTAGTGGTCATCAAAAT
This sequence comes from Panthera tigris, assembly GCF_018350195.1. NCBI lineage: Eukaryota > Metazoa > Chordata > Mammalia > Carnivora > Felidae > Panthera > Panthera tigris. The sequence continues at coordinate 139,203,161 of NC_056665.1, forward strand.
GATTTCTTCTCGTTCCTGGTCACCATAGCCCCTGGGGCTCACTGGAGAGGGAGGAGGTGGAAGCTGGGACGGCACTGCACAGTACATATCAAGAAATGTGTCAGGACCACCTCTCTCCTTTGATCTCTGCCTCGCATGCTTCCCTAGGACCTAGGACCTAGGACCTCCCTGGGACACAGGCACATCATCTCCAGAGGAAGGACAGTGGTGTCTTTGGAGACTGAGGTCACTTGAGACCCAGAAAGACAGATGTCACCTCTCTCCACAATTTTCTGAGCTTTCCCCCACACATTCCTATTCTCTTCCTCAGAACGGTGCTGGGACCTTGGCAGGTGAGGGATTATTATATCCATGGTGGAGATACAATCAACCATGTCATTGCTGAGGCTCAAAATGTGAGGTGACTCTTCCAAGATCACACTCAGGAGAGCAGAGCCCGGCTGGGCTTTCTTTATATGATGCCGCCTCTTCAGAAATCATTCTCACAAAGGCAATCCCAACCCCTCCCTACCCTGAGGTTTTACCTGATGGGATACCCTATGTGTAAATGGGCCATTTTGACCATTCTTTTTGGACTGTGCCTTTCCTTATAAACTATCCCTTCAGGCGCCTGGTTGGGCACATTCTTAGGAAAAAAAATTTAATTTGACTGGTATATTTAGCATTTGCAATGAATACTTTGTCTCCAAACTTCGTTGGAAACGACTGCTTTTCTTGCAGATAATACAAAACAAAGCCTGGGTTTAAAAATAAACAGAGCACTAAGATGACAACCATATTGACAAGAATACCATAAACAAGCCTGGCTCCAGATCAGATGCCTTTCCCACGGCGTGCCTACCTTTCACATGTTAGTGTTGTGTTTTGTCTCCCTACTTAATTAAAACTGAGTACCTAACAAGGGCCATGTTGTAAAGGGAATTTGTTCCTGAACTTGGCTTTACATGGAGCCATTGAAACAGCCATGTTTCAAGTTGCATTTCCTGCCAGCTTTGCTATATTGTGTATTTCTATTTGCAGGTTATCTTCCCCTGTCTGTTTCATTTGGGAACAAATACTTAACTTTGGCCCACCTTTTGAAACATCCTTCTCAACATAAATTCACCATGTGGGTAGATTTTGGCATGGTGCCTGTTCTAGGTGCTCCCCTGTTTCTACTCTGACTGCTCTTAGATTTTTCAAATGTCACCCCGATCTGCCACGGTCTGCCCGATCTGAGCTGTCAGCACAGAGCCCGACACGGGGCTTGAAACAAACCGCGAGATCATGACCTGAGTTGAAGTTGGACACTTAACTGACTGAGCCACCCAGGTGCCCCAAGGCCTCTTTGACAAGTCTCCAGCCTGTACATTCCAAAAGCATGTCACAGGCAGACTATTTAATGTTTCTTCATTTACTTAGCAAGTAGCTGCTACAATTCTAGACGTTTTTCTGTGTGCCCCTATTATGTGCAAAGTGCTGAGAGAGACACAGTCCTTCTTTTCAAGATGTTCACAACGTCCTGGGTAAATAAAGACACAGGCAAGGAAATTATGTAGCTAGCAGAAGTCATCAGTAGTTATGTGGAGGTACAAAACGCTAGGTTCCTATATAGAAGGGATGGTTTCCATTGAAGCTGGCTTCAGGAAGGGGTGGTCTTTGGATGTGACCTGAAGGAAGACCCTTTCAAAGACAGAGGTGGGAGTGTCACCCCAATGAGGGCACAGCAAGAGTCCAGACCATATGGACTTTTTTCCTGGAAATGACCAGTGGTCCAGCACATTTGGGACACTGAGAGTAGTTGGGGAGATAAATTGACGAATCAGATGTGAAGGGAATCCTGGGGATAGTGTGTGGAGGGCTGTGAATACCACATCAGGGGTACAGAATGTGATTCTAGTGGGACATTTCAGAGGGTCCAACACACCAATCAGTTTAGACACTTCATTATTTTCCCAAATGCACCCGGCCTGGTTCACTCCTGGGCTTTACGCACAATCATCTCTTCTGCCTGGAACGATATTCTTGTATTTCTGCTCATGGGTTTCCACCCATCCCTTTCTCTTCTGACTCTAGCCTAGAGTTCACCTTAAGTGCTTCTGTGTCCACACACACACTGGTGCATGTGTGCGTACGAGTGTGTGTGTACATGTGTGTGTGTATGCGTGTGTGCGCCCTGTTTTACCTTCTGTATCTGCTTTTGATCTTTCAGAGGTGGCTCAATGTTTCTAGTCTGCTAATGGCACTCTTGCTTAGTTTTGTGGGGTCATTCTGTTTTCTTGCCTTCCCTGGCATTTGTGAGATTTTTTTGTGTGTGTGAGCAGTAAAATTCTGCAGTTCTGCCTGCCATCTTGAACCCATCACACGAGTTCTTTAAAGAGCCTCGAATCACCATTCCACTTTTCTTTCCCACACCACAATTTTTTAAAAACGGAACAAAAGTCTTCTCATACACGAGTAATAAAATACTTCTTTAAAAGAACGTTTTAATGTTTATTTGTTTTTGAGAGAGACCGCGTGTGAGTGGGGGAGGGGCAGAGAGAGAAAGGGAGACACAGAATCGGAAGCAGGCTCCAGGCTCCGAGCCATCAGCACAGAGCCCGATGCAGGGCTCGAACTCACAAACCGTGAGATCATGACCTGAGCCGACGTCGGCCACTTAACCGACTGAGCCACCCAGGCGCCCCAAATCCTTTTTTTTTCACTTCAGTGGCACGAGGTGACATTTCACAAAATTGCATCCAGAAGAATTCAGCTGTCCTCTGACCTGTCCTGTCCTCCAAAGCCCACCACGAAACTCCGCATTCCTACACAGAACAGAAAACTGCTTTTCGTCTATGCCATTCGAGGCCGCCTGCTTCATCGTGTAGCTGTTGGTACATAGAACCGTGTACATGGAGAGGCTTCAGGGCATCCTTATTGAATGAATGAAGGCATACATGCATCATCGAACCTCATGTAAGTTGGTTTCGGTGATGGGGAGGTTCTTTTACTTATCTTTGCACCCTGCCATGACTGGACATTCATTCACTTCTTAGCATCGACCCCGCGATGGATTTAATGATGCCGGTGACCTTGCTACTGCAGATACTACAGGACCACCAAATGCATGGTATTCCCACCATGGCACATCTCGACTGAATGGATCCCCTGGGAGGCCAGCCCAGTTCTCATGACGTCAGCCCCGTTAAATACAAAAACAAAAACACTCTCTGAATCAAGCGTTGCAGGGTTGCGCTGGGAGACTGTTAGGATGAGAGGCTATTTTTGTTTATCTTTTTAATGTAATATTAATAAGTCTGCTTATTTACTACTTACTCTTAGTAAGTAGTACACGTGTTCGGATATATGCTTTGCAGGGTTATCGTATTTAGTATTCACAAAACGTTTATGAAGTAGACACCACTATTATTCCCATTTTTTTGACAAGGAAACTGAGGTGTGCAGAGTCGAAATGGCTGCCCAAGGTCACCCGACAAGTATGGGTAGGATAGAACTCCAGCCTCAAGTACTCTGACATTGGTGCTTGAGCTCTTAATGTCCTCACCATCTGCTCTAAGTGTCATCCAGGGCCCAGAGCCAGAGTTACTTAAATTACAGATGTCAGGGACTCATTCCAGACTGTGGGGGAGCTGAAGCCTAAGCATCTACATTTTTAATATTAGAGGACCAGATGTTTCTTATATATACCAAAGATTGGAAGTCATGACCTTGCTTCTGTAGAGCCAGGGAGAGGGAACCTGTGGACCTGCATGCACTTGAAGGCCGAGAGCAGCTGCTCTGCGGGGGACTTCACATCTCTGAAAGGCAGGAGTGGGATGGGTTGGGCTCCAGATAGGAGCTTCTCTGCCAAGAGTAAGGACTTCCCAGATTCCTTTCTCACAAACCTGGCAATGTCGCAGTTCTGGGGTGGCAGAGGGTGATGACCACAGTCTCCCGGATTGTCCTCTCTTTAAGCCACATGTACCCTGGGAGAAACTTCCCGAATAAGAGTCAGTGCTGCAGAACTGGCCTGAAGGCCCCCAGGCTTCTCGACTTCTAAAGTGGCTTCTCCAACCTCTCACACCTGGTGCACCCAGTACATACCCTCCAGAAGGACGTCCTTGGGGACCACTCCAATCCCTGGCAGAGAGATGCCAGTCATTGTCTGGCTCATCGTGCGACTCTGAGTGGCTGCTGAGCCATGACGTGCTCGCTCCATTCAGGATGGCAGCTGAGGGCCATTGTCTCCGTAAACAGATGCTGAACCAAGAAGAGAACCCTCTGGGTTTCTCCACCACTGAATTTCTCCTCTGGGGAAATTTCGCTATCAATCAAGATTCTTTAGATTTTTTTCTCCTTATAGTGGCTCGTTTTCTGACCTTCACCTAACAGGATGCATCGAGCTCTTAAAGGGGCTTAGAAATGCCTTTCTCCCCCCACAACTTGAAGCCCTGAGATTAGCATCAAGATCCGTCGTCTCTGGAAAATCCATTCAATATAGAAAACGTTTAGAGAGCACTGTGCAGACTCTGAATGAGACACAGATCTTGCCACGGTAGCAATCATGCTTTAGCTGGAAATGGGCAATAACTCTAAAACCAAGAGCTGGTCTGGAAGAATATGCTAAGCCCTATGTGAAAACATATGGGGCATTTATTTTATTAAAGGTGGTTTCCCAGTGAATTATACATCTTAATGTTTTCAACTGCCTGGGGCATCATTTCAGCTCAAATTTAATGTTATCTTTGTGCCTTATCACCGCTTCCCCTCTGCGCGCATTTTCCAAAAAAATGTAGGATGCTTCTTTTAGGGTGTAAGTTAACAAAATGGAGAAAAGACACCAAGCTACGAGCTATGTGAAGGTAGTGATTATGCCTTGTTCCTTGTCCTATGGTCTGCCTGAAGTTGGGGTGTTCTAAATATTGGACAAGTGGGTGAATGAGGGAACAAGGATGCACTGCTTCCTGTGATTGTAAATGGTTTTTAATATTTGCGATGTATTCCCCCAGTTTCAAAATCTTATCAGATACTTTAGCTTTTGTGATTCTAGTCACTGTTCTGTGAACAAGCAAGCGAGATATTATGTTTTATCATCAACGTTCAGTGGACAAGGAGTTTAATATTTACTAAGACTTTAGCCCCAGCACAACCATGTGGAAGCGGTCAGCTTGCAACTTGACCCTCGGTCTGCCTGGCTTTTGATCTCAAACAGATTCCTCTGTATCACCCCAGGGCATTGGGGATGACTACTGTTATTACCATAACTGAGGGTTTTTTCGTGGGTTATTAATCTTTTCCTGAATTGTAATTCAGGGATTATTAGTCTTTTTACCACTTGTGATAATCAGCATATCGTAAAACCAAAAGAATGTTCAGTCAAAAGGAATTCATGTGATTCTAGTGTTTTAAGCATTTACGTTTGGTGGACAATGCTCTGTCTTCATTTCAGAGCCTGTAGACACAGTCACTCACCTAACAACTCTCCTCTCTTGACTTCCTGATTGTCGCTCGCTTCTGTCCCCCTCCTCTATCACCCTGGCTTCTGTCCTTCTGGCTTCTTCCGAGTCCCCCTCCTTTACCTACTATTTAAAAAGTGCTGGTGCTCAGGTCTCAGTCCTAAGCTTTTTCTACATGTATAATCTCTGCCTATTTGATTTATTTTACCCCTCATGGCTTATGTATATATAAATGCTCATGAATTCCCAATTTTTATCTCTGACCTAAACTGTATCTCTAACCTAAACCTTAGACTCGCATGCCCAAATGCTAGTTGGAATCTTCTAGACCAGCTCTTCCGTTCAATAAACACTTGCTCATCACGTATTGTGCATTAGGTGTTCTCCTACGCATTGAGAATACAGCAAGGAAAAGATTCCAGGTAAGTTATCCACCCAGAACTTATCCAAGTGGAACTTCCTCATCCATAAAAACTATTCTCTAGTTTGCCTTAATGTAATAAACACACTGCCAACCACTCAACTATCCCAGACAAAGACCCAGGAGCTGTTGCTAGTGTTTCATTTCTTCCATTTCTCAAATTCAGCCCATCAACAAGTTCTGTCAACTCTAATCCTAAAATGTCTCTCAATTTCCTCCACTTCTCTCCATTTCCTTTGCAACCACAACCAGTCCAGAAAGACCTCCATCATCTCCTGGCCAGATGATACATGGTAAACTCCTCACTTCCTCTCATAGACCCTTCAGTCCATCCTCCTCATGGTGGCAAGAATGACCTTGAGATATCATCAGACCACGGCAGTCCCTGATAATCGCCACTGATGCCTTGCCGTTGAGCTTGGGCTAAAAATTCTTTCCATGACCTACCCATACATGACCTGTGCAAAGTGACCTCTGGGCACTTCTGCAAACTCACCTCATGTCATTCCTTCCTCATCTATTACCTTGCAGCTACATGAATCTGTGTGCTGATCTCTGAATATGCTTCGGCTCTTTCATACCTGGAGGTCTTCCTATGTGCCATTCCCCCTGCCTGGAATATTCTTCCTTCTTCTATTTGTGGCCTGGTCCCTCCTCAGCCTTTTAAGGTAAGCTTAACTCTCTGTTCAGAGATACCCTCTTTGAACTACTTGTTTTTCTCTGCCACGGTACTTCATGCTTTAAAGAACTTATCACAAGTTGTGATCATTTTATTGATTTTTTTTGTTCATACTTTTTTTTTTCATTCCTTCCCCCTCCTAGGCACTGAAGGTAGACACCAAGTTATCTTGTCCACCAGTCTTATTTCCAGTGATGAATCCAATGTCTGGTGTGAAGCAAGTCCACCATAAATATTCATCAATTGAGTGAACGATTGTTTTGTCATCTGAAAGACAAAGGATACTTATGCTCAGATTTAATCAAATGTTTTTAAACATGTTATTAATTTTTTGAATAAAAACATGAACAATAGCCTACTTAGTGGTAATGTTAACACTAACAAGATGATTCAAGTGAAACATAGAACAGTCTTCGTCTAAGTACACAGTCAATAAAATACTAATGTTGTCTTTCTTCTAGATCACAGGGTCACACAAAGAGATGTTTATGGAGCCGCACTCTATTGTTTATGGGTTTGCATCTCATGGCATTTATCATTGGCTCATGCAAGTTTGAATAAAGCTTTGCCACAGATCATTTTGGGGTCCCTCCTCTGGGTCAGACGCCACAGGGACAAGTGAGACATCTGAGTCTTGGAGAAGCATCTGCCTATGGAGAGAGACAATTACAGACTCAAATCAAAGAAGACAGTAAGCTTACGGGAGCAGGTGCTAAAGATCCCGAAAAACATATTCTTGGGTTGTATGGGAGTAAGAAATCAAATTTTTCCTCTAATATAAAAAAATGCTTCGTGGTGGCGGTGGCATTTTGTTGAGCTGTTAGGCTGAAAATAGTAGCAGAATGACAAAAAGGAGGAAAGTCAGTAAAAAAAAAAAAAGCATATGACCTTGGCATTCTGCCTCACAGGTTGTGAGAAGCATGTTCCATGTCTCACTTGATTCAACAATCCTCGAGACAATGGGACACACGTGACTGGTATTTTGTTACTGTTGTAGTTGTGTGTTTGCTTGTTGTTAACAGGGAATTTAGAAAGAGAGAATCAGCATTTTTACTTTCCCAAGGACACCTGGCTAATGCAGCACGAGATCTTGAACCACAGGTGGTGAATCTGGGCTTTTGATCTGGGCTCTGTGCGCGGCTGCCCCGTGTTTGGTGACTTAAAGGAATGGCCCTAGTTTCTTCCTCTTCAGCCTTTTGCCAGCTTCCTTCCCGCCAGATTGAGAAGTGCCCTGCAATGACTCATTTCCTGGAGGAGGGCTAGTCCTGACTCATCAAAACCTCCCCCAGACCGTAAGGGGGAAAGGTTTTAGCTGTCGAGACAGTCTCAAGAACAGGAAGACGTCCAGGATTCTTGCCTCCTGGGCCCACAGGTGCTGCAGATAGCACGTGGACCCACTGTGGCAACTGGACCTTTCACAAAGCCATGAACTTCTGCCCACCTTCCCTTCCAGAGCACCGGGTATCTCCCGGGAACCCTTTCCCTGGAATGGAATCATTTAAGGTGGTCGAGACTTCTGTCTCCTAATTGGCTAATAAACAAGCATTAGCAAGACGGCTGTAGTCTAAGGCAGTGCCCGGGGGTCTCGGGGAGGAGAGGTGAATGCAAGAATGCCCCCTGAGACTGCTCATCACCGCAGTCGCTCAGGATGGAAGGAGACCATTGCTTGGATCTTGACCTAGTGCTTGTTGCTACCTAAGTGCTGTTGTCAGGAGGAGCTGACAACAGAAGAAAATGACAGCAGGTGGACCTGGTTCATACCAGACATTGGATTCATCACTGGAAATAAGACTGGTGGACAAGATAACTCGGTGTCTACCTTCAGTGCCCAGGAGGGGGAAGAAATGAAAAAAAAAAAAAAAAAGAACGTTTCCGGGGAAGGGCGCCTGGCTGGCTCAGTGGGTAGAGCCTGAGACTTGATCTCAGGGTCATGCGTTCAAGCCCCATTTTGGGTGTGGAGCTTACTTAAAAAAATGCTTCTCTGGAGACGAGGAGACCTGTATTTCTGAGCACACTGTCCTACGGGAAGGGTCTCCAGAGCTCTTCCTTCAATATGCAAACTCTGTCCCGTGTATTGCCTTAATCCTCCTCTAACCCACCAGCCTACCTCTCACACATGCATTCGTGCACCCACTTCTCGCTATATTTCTGGGTGCCGAGAGCAAGGACAAGAGAAGGGAAGGGTATATAGGGTGTGCTGATACAAATATAACTGACCTATGGCCTAATTGGTCAATTCCAGAAGGATGATAGGGTGCAGGCCAGCTGGGGGAGGTTGAGAGGCTGAGAAGAAACCTTGAATTTCTATGCATCACCAAAGACCGGGTGCCTGGAGACCTGCCCCTTCGATCGAGGGAGACTGGGGCCCCCAGGCTCTCAGGGAACCTGCCGGGATACACAGGCACCAGACAGAGCCTGAGAAGGTCATTACTCAAGGCATGGCCAAGATGTGCCTTCGCACCATTGCCTCTTCTGTTAGTGTGACCGCCTCCTCTTTACATTGCCGTTGACCCTCTGTTAACCTTGACCTTCGGTTCAAGTCCACCGCACACCACAGCTCTGAGCCAGGGGTGCTCGGAGGAGTGAAGCTGCATGTCGGTGCCGAGCGAGGGATCCAGGGATGGGGGTCGGGACGCAGAGGCAAGCTGGGTGATGGAGGGACCGGCAGGGGTGGTGACAAAGACAGGCCACACGGATGTAGGCATCCAGCGCTCTGGGCTGGGAACAGTGTAGCGGTATTGGAGAAGACCAGAGTGCTCCAGAGTTTGTGGCGGGGCCCGAGGTAGGGATGCGGGCCGAAGGGAGGGGCCACGGAGATCCTGCAGCCTGATTCCACAAAACTGGCCCTGAGGACCCTTCCTGTGTCACATCCGCCCAGGCCGGCCCAGCAGGGCTTCGGATTCCACAGAGGACGTGGGACTGAGTGACGAGCAGGTGCTCGCAGTACGGCCCCAAGGACCCCAGGAGGCCTCCTTCCTGGTCCCCGCCAGCCCAGCACCACGGCCACGGTCTCCCAGGTGCTCCCGCTTGGTCTCCTTCCTCATCCACCTGACCCTTCCCAGCTGGCTCGGGGGTCGCCTCTGGATCCAGGCCACCAAGGCAGCAAAAGGCGGAAACATGCCGATGCCTTCAAGTGAATGGCACGTTGGGAAGAAATACCCAGTGAGAGGTGCGGATGGGTCTCCATGAACTTAGGGAAGTCAGCAAAGCTCACAAAAGGCTGACACACATGTTCATTCATTCGTTTGGAGCAACTCGTTCACTCACTCGGCCCCCCCGCCCGCCCTCCCAGCAAACCTCAGCTGCTGAGCATTTCAGTCCCGCGTCTCCAGGGCCCCGTTTCTCTGGGACTCTTTCCTCCTTCACCCCAAACCTCCATCTCTCCCTTTCCTCCTCTCTTTTCCTTCCCGATGGCAGTTTTTTATTTCACAAGAAAACTTAGGAAAATTGTGGAAACACGCACTACAAAGCGAAACCTTATTTTTTTTTTAACATTTGGCAGAGGGCTCCCCCCACCCCACCCCCCCCAAAAAGGCAGCCATGTCAAAGACACTGCCTCCCCCCTTTGACATTCATGCAGTGCTCAGAGTCAGCTGGGGTCTCAGCTCTGACAAATTTGCATCTCTTTGAATGTGACGCTTGAAAAAAGCCGGAGCCGCTAGATTAAATTTTTTTTTTTTTTTTCCGTCGAGAAAATGAGAAAAGCCTCTATCTCTCTGCAGAGTCTACTGGGAAGATCTTTATTCTGATTCTTGTTAGAATTGTTTATCACCCTGACAGGCCAGACTCGGACGAGATAAAGGCTCCGCTCCATCACGGGGCCTGACAGTGGTAGGACACGCAGAAAAATGAAAGGAGCAGGAGAAAATATTATTAATAGATGCCGACTTGCTTTGCCTGCACGGCACGTCAGGGAAGGGAGAGGGGAACCATAGCTTGATTGCAGGCCTATGAAGTTCTGTCCAAAAAAGAAGCTATTTTTCATTAAGTGATAGAAGGGCCTTTTTCATGTTCTTTCCTGAGGAGCTGATAACTTATGCAGTTTATTCTAACCCTGCTGATTTCTGTCAGGGGAAGAAAACCCCTGAAAGATGGCTCTGACTTGTCCTTTTCAGGAAAGGAGGCTGGTTTGACAGACACGCGAGGGAAGTCGTGAGGCCTGGCCTGGACGGGCTCGGGGCCCTGGCTGCTGGCTGGGCGTGCGTGTTCGATGCCGTGAGTCTGGGATGGGTGGGGAAGGGGAAGGACAATCGGAGTTCAGGGCCCCTTTGGCCTCGAAGGGGGCTTCCCTCATGGAAATGCAGAATTGGGCGTCTGTGTGGACGACTCCGATCCTGTGCACGGATGCCCTCCCGGGCACATCACTGGTTACTACTCTACTAGGCCGCTCACGCCGCCGTAATAACGTGCCACAGGCTCAGGGGTTTGAGAAACAGATGCCTGTCTCCTCGTGGCTTTAGAGGTTGCAAGTCCAAGATCACGGTGGGGGCAGCTTGGTTTCTCCCGAGGCCTCTTTCTCTGGCTCATCGGCATTGTCTTTGCAAATGTACAACTCGGCGCCCATTGCCCTGTTTGTAACGGGTGCTTTTGAAGAGGGCCCACCCTTATGACCTCACGTGACCTTAACCATCTCCTTAAAGACCCTGTCTCCAAACACAGTCCCATTTTGAGATGCTGGGGGTGAGGGGTCATTTGGGTTAATACCTGTTTCTGGAAGGTAGGTCGTGGCAGCACGTAGGCCAGTGTGGTGGGCATGCTCCCACGGGCATCCTGTGAGTCTGGGAGTGTGGCCTTTCTCCAGACAGGCACTAACCAAGAGTCTAGAAAGGGTCCATCTCCGGCAGTCTATGAGAGGCGATGAATCCCTTTTGCAAGCTGAGCTCTGAGCTCTGAGCTCTCAACCTCTTCTGTTCTCCACGTGACCGTCAGAAGTCTGGCTGGGGGGGTCCGTGAGGAGTCCACTGGCACATCCCAGCAGGAAACCACTGGAATTCATTCAGGTTTACAGTTTTTGTGGTGGGGGCTGGGGAAAAAATCTTGGGCAGCTTACAGGTTAGTGATACGATAAGGGCATCTCTGTCTCTGTGGGGTCTTTGGAACATTTGGAGAGGACAATGGCCTGGGACATCAGGGAAGAGAGTTTGGCATAGAGGAACGGCTGTGCTTGGTCTGTACCCCACTGCTACCTCAGACCATGACTTAACCCTTCTGAGTTTCAGTGTTCTTGCGCCTTAAGTGGAGATGATGATAGTAGACAGAGTTGCACTTAATGAGGGATCTTTGGGGCCACTGGATGACTCAGTTGGGCAAGCGTCCAACTCCCGATTTGGGCTCAGGTCATGATCTCATGGTTTTTGAGTTCCAGCCCCTTATTGGGCTCTGCACTGACAGCGTGGAGCCTGCTTGGGATTCTCTGTCTCCCTCTCTCTCTGCACCCCCCACCCCACCTCTCAAAAATAAACACATAAAACTTAAAAAAATAAAGTATCTTAGTTGCTTGGCATACCCCCTCAAGTACCATAAGCACTCAGTTGATGATAGTCGTGATGCTACCGTTGCTATTGACGATGATGATGATGTTGATGGTTATTTGCTTGAAAATCAGTACGTGCACAACCCTTAACAGGTGCCAGGCACCGTCCCTTCCTTTTTCATGCTTACATTGGCCTAGTTCCTACGAAAACTCTAAGGACTAGGCGTCACTATTATCCCCACAGTAAAAATAATGACCTTGATGCTCAAGGAAAGTCAGTGAAGTCAGTAACTTGTCCAAGGTCACACAACCAGTAAGAGACTGTATGACTGGCTGGGAGGTAGGGGCACTGGGTGGAGAGCCGGGGATAGTCTTTTACTCTACTGTGTGAATTACAGAAAATTATTGCCGCGTGGCCCGAGAAAAGGGGAAGGATCCAAGAAGTGTGTGTTTACTATAATATCTAGACACGAACTATAACTCAGGGTGTGGTTGGAAACATTGGCTTATTGGGGACAAACCACAAGTGAATCATTCAGACTGGCAGAAGTCATTTCAGCTTTCCGAAAAGAACTGAAGGACCCCGGCAATGGCATGGATAAACTTTATGGTCACCGCAGGGGTTAATCCCAGACAGATATCTCTTGCTTGTCTTTAAAGGAACAGGTTAAAAGGCACCTCCGCAATAAAGCCTCCCTTACCTCTCCCAGCACAGGAGACCGCCTATCTTCCACAGCAACTAAGCATCTGCAATGCATTTGCAGGTGTCATAACACAATGCGATCATATATTGATTTGTGTGTCTTTTCTCCTTGACTTTCCCACCAGACCGATGAGACTCTGAAGCACCGAAGGCTCTTTCGGACCCCAAGATGGTGTTCAGCAAACGGTTTGTGAGTAGAGCCGTGGAAAATAAACAGTCCATGAATCCTCAATACATTGAATATGAATCCTAAATCTGTAGGGAGAAAAGAAGCACGGGGTTCGAAGACGTAGATGTTTAATTTGGAGAAATGAATTTTGGAAAGGGCAATGATAATATTAATATCACAGAGTTATGTTTCATTTAATTTAACATAAACATAGCCCACGCCGGGCCCCGGGGTGGGGGGAGGGGTGGGATACAAGGATATATGGCACCGGAGCTCATCCATGAGGGAGCTTCCTTCTCGAGACGAAGCATCCTTTAGAATTGCTCTGTTGTCTCTGAGGCACCCAAGAGAGGGTAAGGCTTAGAAAAGGAATGATGCGAGACTCAGAACTGAGCCTTTGGGTCCCAGAAGTGGAGGTTTAAAGAATCAATGGGGTTGATCTAGGCCATCAAGGGGACAAGAGCATTCCAAGAAGAAAACATGTGTGAGTGGAGACGAGCTGAGAGACAACCATCATGGGGCCAGAGTGAGTCGGGGCTTGGTGTTGGGCACATGCGTCCCAATCATGGCTTCACCCCTTCTTCAGTGCAGCTAAGTTGACGTGTCTGGGTTGGTTTTCTCATCTCTAAAAAATGAGAGTGGCTAAGTAGATAAGGGAAGGACTTTTTCCCAGCCAGGCGAGTCGGGTGATCCGTGGGCTGCCTCTCTTTGATGGATTGAACATGAGGTCTACTCACAACTGACTAATTTCCTTCAGACACAGTGTGACGTGGCGAAAAAGCTTTGGAGCCGGAGGAGGGGTTGTTTCTAACGGCCACTTCTTTGAGCCGGTTCTGTTTAGTTCGACCAGCATAAATACGGTGCTGAGTGGGAGCCAGGCATTGGGTAACCTGTACGCATTTGAGGGTGAAGAGGGATGTTGCTCCTAAGTATTTTAAAATAGCAGATTTCGTTAAAGAAGGACTCTAGTGGGCACGCAGGAATGTGGGTTGCTCTATATCCATCCCTTATTAAAACACTTAAAAATAGAGCTGAGTAAGCAGATTCCATTTCTCTCTCAAAGAGCCTGCAGTGTAGTTGGACAGACATTCTTATTTATTTCTTCTTCTTTTAATTCATCTCTTAAATGCATATTTATCCTTTCTAAGCCTCAGTTTCTGCGTCTAAATTGGGACTAATATTGGTTTCATCCGCACAGGATTGCTTTGGATGCTAATGGGTATGTCTAAGGATAAAGCATATCAAGTTTTTGCACAGCAGCTGCTATGAATGAGAATGCAGAATGTATATATATATATATATATATATATATATATATATAAAACTATTCTGGGCAGTGAGTGAGTATATATATGTGTGTGTATATATATATATGTATATATGTGTGTATATATATACATATATATGCATATATATCTATATATGTGTGTATATATACACACACATATATGTGTATATATGTGTGTGTGTGTGTGTGTATATATATATATATATATATATATACTCACTCATTGCCCAGAATAGTATCTGACATGAAGAAGTTGTTAAATGAATAATTGTTAGGTGAGTAAATAAATAAATAAAAGTTTATGGCTGTTACTGTAATAACTATTGTCTACTGTTGGCTATGCATTGTCCTGGGTCCTGAGTCAAATTTTATGTTGCAGTTTTATAATATAAGTATTATAAGTAGTATACTAATAAGGAGTAGAAGTATTGTACTATAGAAAGACACAATATACTCCATGGACTAGAAGAAGAACACCTAAAGTTACCTGAAGAGGAAGGCAAAGAATGGTTTCTGAAGAAGGAATACCTGGGCAAGGGGTTAAAAATTAGTAGCAATAGCCAAGATACTGGCGTGGGGAAGACTGAGAGGGAGGTGAGTGTGTTTCAGGCAGAGGGCCCAATGTGACACAGAATATGTTTGGGAAACTATCCAGCGCTGCTGGATTTTAAATGCTGGAACATGGGAAGCAGTTGTGGGTGCCACAGGCCATGTTAAGGCTTGTCCTCACCCTGAACAGAGGAGGAACCAAGGCAAGATTTGGGGAAGAATAACGTGGCTAGACTTACACCTCAGATTGCCATTGAGGCTTCCTTGCATCTTCTTCTGTTCACATCCTAGTTCGCTTTTGTGCACAGTATCTTTCCTCCGCTAAACCGAGGCTGGTGGTTGTGTCACTGAGGGTACCTGAACGTCCCCTGACCAAGATGTGGGCTGTAATTTGAGCTAAACCGGTCAGGCATGGGGGTGCGTGGATTTCGAATCTAAGTAATACCATCAAGAATAAAGCAGTTGGTGTGGGTCCATCTTGGTGCAGGTATTTGCATAGTCTCAGGACCTCATAGTCTCACTGACCGTGTGGCTGCGATCTACTGTCATCCACAGGTTCCCTCCTACCTCTCGATTTTGTGCAAATCCCTCCCATTGGCAGAACAGGGCTGGAACCAGGTGACCAGAGACCGGGTTTCCAGCCCCTGGATGGAGGAGAGTACAGAAAAATAAGGGTGTGGCTGGGACAACACAGATAGCACACTCTCTTCCCCACAGAGGCATTACAGTGTTAGTCACAAATAGTCTGGGAGACTGGGGCGCCTGGGTGGCTCAGTCGGTTGAGCGTCCGACTTTGGCTCAGGTCATGATCTCACAGTCCGTGGGTTCGAGCCCCGCGTCGGGCTCTGTGCTGACAGCTCAGAGCCTGGACCCTGTTTCAGATTCTATGTCTTCCTCTTTCTCTGACCCTCCCCTGTTCATGCTCTCTCTCTCTCTGTCTCAAAAATAAATAAATGTTAAAAAAAAAACACACAAAAAACAAAAAACAAATAGTCTGGGAGAAAGCCAATGAGGCGAGGAACTAGGTGATCAAAACTGGTCAGGCACTTAGCACTGGAATGTAGATTCTCTTGGCACTAAGCTTCTTTTCATCATTCATCCTTCTAACCTGACTCCCGGCTCCTAAAATAAGTACCTAATCAATATTTGTTGACAGACTGATGGGTCCCTTTTGTTCAATGATGGCTAGAACTGGAAGTTAAAAGACTTTCCTGATGAACAAATATTCCTCAGTGGGGGCCTACAATGTTCTACGAGAGACCCCAAACCTCATAGGCATGTGCTGATGTGAATTGCGCGAACGTTAGGACAGGTGAACTAGTGAAACAAACTGACCCCAAACCACCGTGGCTCAAATGTAATAACCTCCAAAGGCAGTTACGTCTGGTTAGCAGGCAGCTTTCCTTCAGGTTATGGCTTAGGAGCCCAAGCTATTTCAATTTGTGGCTTCACCAGTATCAGTGTCTTCTGTCAGGAGGGGAAGAGAGTGTTAGACTCACTGTTTCTTAGAAAACTCTGCAGAAGTGAGTGACACCTACCACTTTGGCTTTAGTCCACTGGCAAGAACTATTGTCATGGTCGCATGTCACTGCGAAGAGACTTGGAAATGCGGAAAAGCTACAAGCAGGGGAAGAAAAGGAAACTGACTTCCGGTGACCAGCTGTCTCTCCCACTGTATGTGTGTGTGTGTGTGTGTGTGTGTGTGTGTGCGCATACTGAATTAAAATGGCAGAAATGACAAGCACAGTTTAAAAATCACTTTAATAATAATTATTTAACTTGCTGGAGTTTTACAAGTTATCCTTGTAGTTGCTTGAGGTGTTCTTTTTCTTCCCAGTAAGGGAAGGAAAATGTTATTTTTGAGAATTTATTGTGAATTTTGCCTGGTAATTCATGGACAACCCTTCCATGGCTCCTTGTTGTAACTCTATGAACTAGGTTCTATCCTTTGTCCTTTGTAGATGGAAGCATCGAGGCCCACAGAAGTTCTTTAACATTTACATGTTCTTAGAGCTGTTACTTATAAAGAAGACTGAACCTGAGTTTGCCTGATGCCCAAGTCAAGCCCTGTTCCCTGAGAGCTGGGAATGTCTTTGCCATCCAGAAGCCATCCATGAAATGCCCCGAGGAACAAGGACATTGGGGGACATCTCCATTCGTGGATCCTGCAGAAGGTTTCCATGGTCATTACACAGGACGATCTTCATTTCCACAAAGGAATGTACTCATTGCCAGTTTTCTTAAAAAAAATGTGGCTTTTCTAGATTTTCTTTAAAATAATACTTCTGATAGGGACATGAACAAGATAAATATTTCTCTACTTCTGGGGAAACTAATAACCAGGGCCCTGCAATGACAGCCAGAAGTCTACACTGAACTTCACTGAGCGGGGATACACAGGGTAGTCAGAGTGTACAGGGGGGAGCAAGTGTCCTGTGAAGGACTCAGCCCTCCACACCTCTAGCTGTTGCCATGAGCTCAAATTAAACCCATTGTTTCTACAGCTTTCAGCTTTTCAGGAGAAGCTTCCAATCTAAATGTAAAATTCCAACTTTAAATATTGGATCAAACAGAAAAAATAAATAAGGTCAAACAAGCCACACCCATGGGCTGAATTCAGCACCTGGGACAGCAGGATTGTGACCTCTGCTTTTGGGGACGCTCTTGGCCGTAAGGTCCACACTGTTGGATTGGAATCACCATCACAGCCTCTGCTCTTTGTGTTACAGACAAAGCCACTGCGCTGCCAAGGACGTGCATCTCTCCAGCGCCTGCTTGGCACATCGCAGGAAAAAAAGGGGCACATCTAACTGCCCATGCTCAGCCAAACCAAAGGACAAAGGCAGCGAGGCTCTCTCTGGACCTTGGGGGAAAACATAGCTCTCTCAGGCAGAAGACACGAATGTTCTCGTCCAGTGTAATTAGGAGCAGCAAAGAAACTCGGACATGTGCCCCTTCTGTGTTGGCAATGGATATGACAGAACTACATGAGGCGCAAAATACGGGCTCTGTGTGTGTGTGTGTGTGTGTGTGTGTGTGTGTGTCTGTGTGTGTGTGTGTATGTGGACGCACCCTCTGTGCTGTATGCCGCTTCCTGCCCAAGTTTCAGAGTTTCAGAGTGATTTCTAACTGGAAGCCGATGAGATGGGATATTATGTCTTTTTAAAAAAATGTAACCAACAACAAACTTTGCTTGGTGTAATTTTAGCAGGATGTGAGTTTGCCAAGGTGCAGTATGTCATTGTGGAGCTATTGTTTTGACAAAATAGTATATATGTGTGGTTGCGTCTGCGAGTAAGAAGACAAGCAAAAAAATAGGGATATACATATTTTTAAGAAAGTGAATGCAATAAAGGAAGGACGATAAATAGAAATCAGAAAGAAGTTGGTGAGGTTGACTATCCTCACAGGTCTTCATGGAAGCTGTTTGTAAAGATGCCGAAACTTTCAATTATGGAAACAATCCTCATCAAATACCTCTAAAGTCTGTTCTGTGCAGACACTGTGGGAGTCCAGACCACGTCGATACGTGCAGGACACGTCCCTGTGTTCCAAGACCCACTGTCCACAGGAGACAGCCTTGCAAATCTACAGGGAACCACCCCACAAGTCCATAAGCAACCAGAGTGGCTGCCATTGTTATTATTCTAATTCATGCAAAGCTTTTGGAGCAAGGCCTGGCATGTAGCTGCACGCTCAATAAATTAATAGGCACGGGGCAAGGTGTTTTACACGAGCATTTCTCATTCTTATAACAATCTCAGATTGGATCGTATTATAAAGGAAGCAAAGCTTAGTGAGAGGCAATATTGCAGAGTAATTAAGAGGTGAAGGCCCGGCTCAGTCACTTACTTCCTTGGTCACTTCACTTAATCATATTGTTCTTCAGCGTGCTTGTCTATGAGTTACAGATTGCAATCGTGCTATTGTATTAGCTGGTTGTGGTGCAAAGCCAACCCCCACAGACTTCAATAGCTAAACCGGAAACCTTTACTATTGCTTATGCACCTGTGGTTCAGCGGAGGTATGGCCAGTCTAGGCTGGGCTCAGCTGAGTGGTTCCAGTTTCAGCGGCAGTAGCTGTGTCTCCTTCTCGGAGAGGTTCTGTGGTTGGGTGGGGTGGCTCTGCTCCCCGTGTTTCTCATCTTGCTTGGGCAAGTGGGCTTGCGAAGGCAGGTTCTTCTTCTGGCAGTGGCAGGGATGCCAAAGGGCAAGCTTCATCGTACAACCACTTTTGAAGTCTTCGGTCACATCACAATGGTCGACGGAGCATTGGTCAAACTGAGTCACATATCCAAGCAGAGCCACTCAGTGGACAACTGGACTCTGCCCTTGGACATGAAGCAAGAGAAACAATGTAGATTTCTGAGCAGGAATCTAATCTACGAAGCTACTTACCTTAAACTTGTTTTGGGAATTTTATGTAAAGCACTATGTAACGTGCTTCATAAAAAGTTTAGGACACGATAAACAATCAATGGAAGCAGATAATTTATCATTGGTGCTATTCTTTATTTGATGGATGACCCAACTGAGGTCCTGAGAGGTTAGGTAACTCATCTGGGATCACATGGTGGTAAGTGAAGAGCCGTAATTGAAATCCTTATTGCCCAAGTTCTCTTTTATTGGTTATTATTCTTATTTTTATTAGATCATTATTTTTATCTGAGAGAGAAAATGCAAGTGGTGGGGAAGGGCGCAGAGAGAGAAGGAGGGAGAGAGAGAGAGAATCTTGAGCAAGCTCCACACTGTTGGCACAGAGGCCAACATAGGCCTGGATCCCATCACCATGGGATCATCACCTGAGCTGAAACCAAGAGTCAGATGCTCAACGGACGGAGCCACCCGGGCACCCTGAGTTCCCTTTTTTTAAATGGAAACCCATGAAGCTGTCTGGCACTAGAAAATAAGTTTTGCTCCAACAAGGGCAGTGTATTCATGAGTATTCGGCTTGACCCCACTTAGGAAGGAAGATCTCAGACTCTGAAAGTTGATGAGCTACAACGAGATGAGCAAACGTCAACCCCGAGGGGAAAGAGCACAAGTCACGGCTACCACTACTGTGCATTGAGGCCCCTGTATTTCAGGTCATGGATTAGGAGACCATGGGTCTGGGCTTTACAGGTGGAAGAAAATCTTCCCTCCACTCCACCTGCTCAGATGCAGCTGCTTGACCCTTTGGCTGGGAGCTGGGAAGTAGGAGTTGGCCGCTGGAGCCTCCCTTCTCTGTTCAATCAGACAGCAGGAAGGAAGAGATTTTCTCTAGATTCCTTCATTTGCTAAGATTTATTTCCCCCCTCTGATCTCTTTTTCCTCCCCTGAGGACCTTGAATTTATAAGTATTGAATTTTTTAGAACCCTCCGGAAGTACTACATTAAATGCGGAAAAGGGTGATGGGCTCCCCAGGGACTCTCTAGTACTGTCTATCACTGCTGTTGCATATTGACTTAAAGGATTTGCTTGTTGCATGTTGGAGTCCATTTCCTTCCCTCACCTCACTCTGTCCCCTCAACCCCTAGATGGAGAGCTCCTTGTATCATTGGGCCCAGCATAACTCCTTAACCAGGTTAAATATACAGAAAATATTGGCTGAATGAGTGACTGAATGTTGGATGGAAAGAAATACATGAGTGAATGAATGAATGAATGGATGGATGAATGAGTCAATCAGTTATACGTCAGAGGATATGTGGGTGAATGAAGGAGTGAGTAGGTGAAGGAGTGAGTTACATAGGTGTGTGGGTGGCAGGGCATGAGAGAGTGAGTAATGAAGTGGTATATTAAATTCTTCATTCTCTCTTAAGCTTCCCTTACAATCGGTCTTTGTCAACCACCACATCTTGGTCAGGCAGATCTGGTTAATCACATTCATCCCGTCAGTGTTAGCTCAGAGCCTGTGGGGAGGAGGGGCTCTGCATGCGTAGTAGTAAGGGAAGCCAGTAGTACAGTATTGAGGGAAATCATGAAAGTTGAGGTGATAGACTCCTGGCCTTTGTCTAACTGTTGATTCTGTTGCTATTTGAAGCAAGGCAGAGAATTTAGGCATGATCTCTGACCTCATTCAGCTATTATCTCTTGTTCATCTGCTAGGGAAGCAAATGAAACCTATGGTCTGTATATTTAGGGGAATTCTTGAGAGAAATGTTATGGAGGGACCATGTCATAAATTGCCACGCAATTCCAATAGGACCTTTCAGATCACTCTCTATCTCTGGGTCAACAGCTGCCCCCTACGCAAGACAGGACATGGGACCAGCACACAGTGACCCGAGGAAGATATACCCCCAGAGGGGCACCCAACATGGCCTTGTCCATTCTCTGGGAGTGGGCACCACTAAATCATCGCTCTCACCTTCAACTTCCAATTGAACTTTTGTTTGTCACTGTCTCCTTTCCACCCACAGGCTACCCTAGACTCTCAGTGACTGTTGTGTGGGATACAGCCATCTGGAGAGTCAACTCCATTTCAACCCATCTTTAGCTGGCCCAAAGGCACAACTCTGGCTGACTATGAGGGTAATGGTGACAAGTCCTTTCCAACCATATTGAATTTGTCCAGGGCTCCAAGATCATCTTCACAGAAAAAGTGATGGGGGATCATAGAAAAGAAAGACCACCCAAGTAAACTCTAGGGTGACCAGGAGACACATCTTGGAGGGGGTGGCACCAGAAGTGAGCTGTGATGGGTGAGGAGAATTTTAGAATGCAGAGCTTGGGAGAGAGGGATACATTTCAGAAGGCAGGAACCCCTGAGCAAAGTGCAAACAGAGAAGAGCAAGATGGTTTGGAATGTGGGATCTTGAGGAATCTGAAATGGTTACAGCAGTTCACTCCCCGGGAATGAGTGAACAGTCCAGAAAGCATGTGCGAAAGCATCATCTTGCACTTTGGTCCTGTGTGGCCTCCAGGATGCTGAGAGGAACTTGGTAGGTTGGGTGAACCCCACCAAGCTCATCTAACAGCAAAAGACTCAAGTTATACACATCATACAGCATTAGAATCTCTTTCGCCATCCTTCTCGTGGACACTGGCATCTACTCACCCTGCAACATGTCTGCTATTTTCCTGTCTCTCAGTGTTCCATCCTGACATAAGAATATCTTCATCGAGGGAGCCTGAGTGGCTCAATTGGTTAAGTGCCCGACTCTTGATTTCCGCTCAGGTCGTGATCTCATGGTTGGTGAGATTGAGCCCCGCTTTGGACTCTGTGCTAACAGTGTAGAGCCTGCTTGGGACTCTCTAAACAAACAAACAAATATAAATATAAATATAAATATAAATATAAATATAAATATAAATAAGTAAATAAATAAATACATACATACATATTAAAACAAAAGAGTATCTTCATTGTACTTTGTCTGTCCCATCCATTTCCATGGATGGATGAGGTTTTCTCTTCCTGAGGGATAAAAAAAAAATTAACTTCATACTTCCACTTTCTTCAGAGGTTTTCAGCTATCCAGCTGGCTTAATCTACCTTTTTAATATCTCTGATGGCCAGGATAGGGAATAGGTACTTTAGCCATAATAAATGCTAAGGACACAGCAACATCTGCACAAAGTTTGTCTGATATGCAGAGGTTAAAGAAAATTTCCTCCTTCTAAGTCTCCACCCCCCTCTGTGCACACTGAATGTTGACACAGAAAAGCCACAGGAGATATGACTAGAAAGTTAAGTAAGGAACAGATTGCTGATGATTGAAACATAAACATGGCTGGGATCCGGACCCAGTAAATTGCCTATAAAGATGGCATTCTGGAACATTCTCTTTAAATGCTAGAGTCCAAGCATCTTTACATGGCTTCATAGGAAAATCTGATCCAGTACTGACTTTGAACTTCATGTCCCATCTCTTCCTTTTATTTCATTCTCACTTGAGCCACATGGAGATAACCATCATTCTTTGAACATACTGAGAACTTCCATGACTCTGGGCTTTTGCAATATTTTTCCCACTGCCTGGGTGATGCCTGTCCCCACCATTCTCATCTGGGGAATCCATTACAACAAACTTCAACCATCTTAATAAAGCATTGGCTACCATTAAAAAGTTCGCTCTCTCCTTGACAGTTTCTCTTTTTTTTGGCCACAGCAATGATCCCAGCACACTTGATTTTGTATAATACATCCTTGCTTTATCCAACAGTTAATGGGCAACTTGTGTGCCTAGAACCTGTGGCCGTTTTGCAAGAATGCCAGTCTTCAGGAATGTTTACTGGTGAAACAGAAGAATGAGTTCATCTACTAGTGAATGTGTAAGTAAGACGCTAAATTGATGAACGGAATGAGTCACTGGGGGAGTAAGTAAATAGAGAACAAATGACTTGGTCAACACATGAGAAGGTGAGAATGGCAATTGAAAGAACAAATGAATGAATGAATCAGTTAGAGAGGATGAATACATCCAGGAGGGATCGAGGAGACTCCTGGGCACTGACAGATGTTGAGATAGTCCCTTTACACTGAATGACATATGGAAAAGAATCAGTTATCCTGGCTACTTGCTTCCTCCCTCATCAGATGACAGCCAAATAGAAAAAGCAGAATGGTATGTTGATCAAGGGGGCAGACTTGAAGTAAAAATTATGGGTCACAATTAAAATGTGTTTCCGTGTCACTATTTTATATTTAAATAAGTAGTGAGGGTTTGTTTCTGTTGGCTAGAGATATGGATTATATCAATTTTTCACTTCCCTTTTTGTTTCCTTTCAGGAGCTCACCAAAAGCAGCCACAGAATAAACGATTTTCTCCTAAGGAGGCAGAAAGATCTAGAAAATGGCTCCCAGCTTGCGAGCTGGATAAACTAAGAAGCACCTTACAGATTTTTGTGATGGTGTCCCAAGGTGTGCACTCCTGCCTTTGTGAAAGGCTTTAGACAGTGTCCATGAAAAGGGAGGAATTCTAACTAGTTTGAATTATCCTCACCCCTACCCAAAGAAATCAGCACTAATTTCAAGTACACGAGATGTTTCCTGGATCTTAGCTTTTGGGGAAGTGGTACGTGAAGAGGTATTAAGAATTATCAAGGCGTGCCTGGGTGGCTCAGTCGGTTGAGCGCCTGACTCTTGATTTCTGCTGAGGCAAGATCCCAGGGTCATGGGATCGAGCCCCATGTCTGGCTCCATGCTGAATGTGGAGCCTTCTTAAGATGATCTCTTTCTCCCCACCTCTGGCCCTGTCCCCTGCTCACAAGTGCACTCTATCTCAATTAAACAGAAGCATTCTCATAAATATCAAGACATAACCCAATAGATATCAGAAATTATTTGAAAAAATAACACTAAATACCTGCATATTTTGCACAGAGCACTAAGTTAAAAAAAATAATAACAATAAGTCTTTGGGACAGAGGACTAGATTTGCTGTCCCTCACTTTCCCCAAACTGCAATATGGGCTCAGAACCAAAATGAAGAAAGTATCTGAAACCTTAGAGAAACCATTTTCTTTTTCTTTCCTGCCCCCCCACCCCCGAAAATTTGCATTATAGGTCTACCCCTGCGTCACTTCAAGGGAACACTTAGACTTTTCTCACTCAGAGGTCCCTTGGACCCACAAAGCTCTAGCGGTATATGGCGGGATGACTATAAAGTATTTTCTCAAACTGTAAACGGAACTTGAATGTGGAGAAGACCCGCCACAAGGCAACCTGATCTGGCACAGGTTTTGGTGCTTTGTGGAGAGGGTACAGCTGGCATTCACTGTGTCTTACCCCGTCTAGAGAGGCTGGGAAAGACGAGAGGTAGAGCTCACCATCTCACCCTCAGGTGGGACCTACAGAGGGCCAGTGGCCTGAGGCGAGCATCCCTGAGATGCCCACATGCTCTCACATACTAGCAGGATGGGATTACAGAGCACATGAGCTTTGATTAATACTCTCATTCTGTTAATTCTCTCGGTGTTATAAATCACCTGGTTTAGACTCAGAGATACATAGTGATGAACCTGAGGGCACATAGCTTGTTCAAAAAACGGTGCAATTATTATTTGTTAAGATCATGTTGGTTTAACATCCACATGTCTAAACTAAGAACTCAGGGTTTCAACGGCTTGCCATCAGCCTATCTGTATTTTTAAGAATATAATAAAAACTAAAATATGTGTACGGATCACTTGAATTTTTTCATGCATCCATTTGTCCGCGGATTAGAGTATTTAATGAGTGCGTCTTGTATGCTGGACCCTGAAGGAGGTGCTGAGGGCGAAAACAATGGAGAATAAGGCGGATATAGTCTCTGCCCTCAAGGGGTTTGTTTCTCTGTGAGTGACTTCTGTTAGGCTATTGCCAGAAAGTTGAAATTCAGTTGCCAAAGATTTTGTCCCTACTCTAAATGCGAGGAGAGAAGGGTTAGATCGTGGGCTGCTAAGAAGAACGGAGAGACCTTTCTTGACATCAAGACCTTAGGGTTCCATTGTGTTTCTTTTTGCTTGTGGCTGATGGAGACGGGAAGCTGCTGGGTGGACTGAGCAAGTAGAAGATGATGCCGTGTTGTTACATGGCGCAATAGGCATAAAAGGAAAGATAACGAATTTAGTATTTGGAATTTTCATGTAGCCGCCCTTTCCTTTAAGGTCACCTACCCTCATGCTTCGCATTTTCTCAACAGTGAGGATGAGTGAAGGGAGGATCTAAATTGCTTTGAGTTATCTGGGATTGTTAAGGGTTGGTGACTGATTTCCACACCGTGTTGGGAAGGGGACTTGGCATGAGACTGACTTTGTAGATGGCTGGAAGTAAGGCTCTGACAACAGAGTCGGGGGATGGTGGGATAAGGAAGGGTCGCAAGCAATGCAAAGGGTTTGGGTGGGACATCTCAAGTGGATGCACGGACGCTTACTGAGCAGGTGGTGGTGATCTGACAAGGCTTGCTGATACATTGATCTGGGAAGCAGGGGACAGGATGAAAGAGGCTCCCCGATGATACCGTCACCATTAACCAATCTTCCTTCCCAGACTTGCGTAGGAAGGAGAGTAACCTCAGCATAGATGGGACGGGTGAGCTCTCCTCCCAATGTCACTAATTAAACTTGCGAGTATCTCATCATTGGATTGTCCAAGTGAGGCTGTACTTTCCTTAGGCTCCTCATGGAACAGCCGGGTGTTTCCTAATCTGGGTCTCTCTAATTATCCCATATTCACTCAGAACCTCTATTTGGAACGGAGGGTGGCCCTGCCCCGGGTGCTGAGGCTCTGGGAAATTTACAGTCCTCACCTTTAACATGGGGATAATGAGAGCAGCTGCTTCCCTGGCCAGGTGTGCACACTGAATGAGGTAAAAAAAACACATAAATACTTAGCCCACGACCGAAGCCATGGAGAGTGAGTGATATGTCAACACTTAGTCCTAGAAGTGTCGGGGAAGTATTTTCGGTGCACAATTTTAGTGGAACTAAGTAAAAATAAAAATGATAAAGCTTTTTGTGCATATGGATTTGAGGACCATTTATACAGATTTTTTCTTCCAACCTGTTTAGGTATTCAACCAAGTACCAATTGAGAACCCTGGCCTTACTGTATCTTGCTAACATTAATTATAAGCTATCGATTAAAAAAATTCAGGCATTTCCACCTACACTTGGAAGATGATGAGTATACGAACACTGAATTGTCGAACCATTGTTGGGGTCAACCTTGCCTCTAATGTAGAACTCAATTTTTATTTGGATTTTCAAATGTCTCCAATTATCCAATCAATACGACATGCATATTCAAAGATTGGTTTTCATCTCATCTGGACATATACCTTCCAGGCCCGCTCTTTATCTATGTGTTTGTACAAATACAGACGACATTGGGTCCATAAATTCCCTGTATCGGAATGAAATCATGCTCACGTGTGTTTCTATCACCCCGACAGCTTTGTTCGGGCTTCAGACACAGGAACGATACTAGTTACTTCATTCTTCAGCCTTTCCACCTTGAACGTCGTTCTGAAAAACAGAGTTTTCATTTAGAAATAGCCCAAACTTCCCACTTGTGTGTCAGCCTGGGGGAACTCAACTTAAAAAGGGTATTTAATAATACACAGAGTGGAAGGGGAAAACCGAGTTGAAGGACTTCGTGCTGAAGCCCGCAGCATTTCTTAACATTTAAATTCTCTGATTGCACGGCCCCCTTCTCCCCAAGTCACACGGCCGTGGGTAATCACCATTAATCTTCCATGCCCGTCGCTTCTCTCCTTCCCTGAAATAGTACTTCACAGGGATAAACACGACACCCATTTTGGCTTCCATTCATTTTTATTCGCTTATTAGCAGAAAAGGAAATGGCTGCCGTGGCGCGAGTTCTATGGGATGGGCCCTGTGCTAAGCAATTTACAGGAATCACTGTGATTAATTCCGTAATCTGACAACATCTCTGGGAGGCGGGGACTATTATTCTCTATTCGAGAGGAAGCAACTGAAGTTCGGAAAAGTGAAGATATGTATCTAGAGACACCCTGGTTAGAGGAGGAAGTATATCTCTCCAGTTGGCCATGTGTGGATAATTGGAGCCACTCAAAACCCTGAAAAAAAATGGAGTTTCGAATTAGAGGTGAGGTTGGCCAGTGATGCAATTCCTGTGGGAACAAGCAAACTAATAATGACAGCAAGTGGCCTTGAAAGACCAACAGCTGACAGAGGGATAGGTAAGAAAGCGGGACAAATATTATAAGGGGATGTGTGGCAAACAGTTTCTAAGGTAATCCTCTTGAATACCACCTTCTGCATTGAGAAGGACCTGTGACTTGCTTGCAGCCCAAAGGAAACAACGGAAGTTATGGGATGCCACTTCTGTGATTACATCTTAAGGCTATAACAACTATCTTGCTGAGAGACACCCCCACCCCCTCGCTGGCTTTGAAGAAGCAAGCTGCTGTGTTGGAAGCGACCCTACACAGGAGGCTGATGGCGAGGGACTGTGGGTGACCTTGAGCAGACAGGCAGAAACTGAGGGCTACAGACAGACACCTGGCAAGGAGTTGAAGGCAATCGTGTGAACTTGGAGGCAGACCTTCATCAGTCCGGTCTCGATGAGGCAACAGCCCCAGCCGACCACTCAGGAGCAGCCTTGAGGGACCTAGTCAAGCTGTGTCTACACTCCTGACCCACAGAAATTGGGAGGTAATAGATGTGTGTCGTTTTAGGCAACTAAACCTGTGGTGATTTGTCACACAACGGTAGATAACTACTATGAGATCTCTTAGAACCGCATCACCGAATGTGTAACTCCGGGGAATTCCTTATGGTCTTAGGGGAAGAGCAGAAGACTCGGAGAGGAGGGAACTGCTTTCATGGGAGTCACAAAAGCCCAGCGGTCACCTTCCAGTATCCAATTTAGCTGGCCACGGTGGGGCATTAGATGCTGTGGACCACCCCCTATTGAAGTATCGTCTCCCTTCTCTTCTATGACAGTCCTCTCAACAGTTTGCTTTCTACTTCTCAGCTTTGTCTGCGACTCACTTCATCTGCCCACCGCTCAGCCATGCGTAGTCCCCGGGGATGACCCCGTATCCCTGCTTCTCTTCCCACACGTGGCATTCAGAGCTATACCCATGCTGCATGTTGACCCGTCCCAGATCCATGACCCCTGCCCCGAGCGATCCCCAGAGCTCCCGGCTGTTTCGGATGTTTTCTGGATACCTCAAACCGAATTTCTTATTTCCTTATTTCAGTGAGGGATGTCCACCAGCCTCCATTCACTACCCATCGAACTGGCCACTCAAGACAAAATACAGTGGTTGCTCTCACCTTTCCTTCGTGAAACAGCCACTCACTAAACCCTGTTAATTTCATGTCTGAAACAAGTCTCAGCCCATTCTGGTTCCTGATGACTACTGCAGTGCTACATTGATTCAGAGGAACGACTGAAATATTTTTCTAGACAATCTCCTGGTCTTATCCTCCTTAACCTACACCATACTTTGCTGCCAATAATGTGCCGAGATAACAGAAGGATAGAGACACTTACCAGGAAATGCCCTTTGACTCTGTCTCTCTCACATTTTATTACAAGGGCCCAGTGACTATGAAGTCGATGCTTAAATTCACAGCTTCTTCCAACGTCCCTTTTTACTCTTTTCAAGTAACTATTTATTTTTGTGTCCAGCTGTATATTCATGCTTATGCATCTTTTTTCTTAAACAAAAAATCCCACTTCTTACAACCTTTCTTTGGTTTTGGAACACCACTGAGAGAAAGATCCAACTCCTTGATGCAACCAAGTTAATCAATCTCTTCAGGTGCTCCCTGTGTCACATTTTATCTTCCATAAAATGGAACACATTTCAGTTTTCACTACATATCATACTATTTCATGTCTCGGGCCTCTGCTTATGCCATTCCTTTGGTCGCAACACTTTTCCATCCCTCACTGACTTCTGCCAATACATATCCAACCACAACTTCTATTGGACAGTTTCTCTTCCTTCTACAAGGCTCAGCTCAGGTGTTAACTGCCCAAGGAGACTTCTTAGGCCTCCTTCCATGCCCAGGTGGCTCTCTGGGTTTCTATGATACCTCGATCTTTCACTTATTACACACTGACTGAGTCTCCATGGTGTTTGACAGATGAGCAGCAGAAGTTTGTTGAACTGGTGCTAAATTACCATTCTATAACTTAGAGTAGTTGCATCACGACCACAAATCTCAATCTCTATCCTTGTAAACAGGGTGGTTAAACTACCTTAAAGATTGTGGCAAGTTTTCAATGAGATTACGTAAAATAAAAATACTCGATAAACATCAGGAATCATAGCGGACACAAATAGAACTGCCTGGTATTAAGATATTCTCACAATCACAGACGTGGTCAACACGAAGGAGGCTGTACATTTACATGAAATCGAAGTCTAGAAATCAGACGAGGGACTATCACAAACGTTATCTCGTGGTTACACGCGTGGGCTTTGGGGTTAGTTGTCTTGGATACGAACCCTGGATCTGCCATGTGCTACATTTTATGACTTTAATTAAATAACTCTCTTCTCTGTGCCTCAGTTTCTTTACCTGACAGTGGAGACAACAACAGGGGTCCTGTAGGAATTAAACGTGTCAGCCCACTTTTAACTGTTAACATAGTGGCTGTCCCTTGAGTAATCCTCAATAAATGTGAACTATCATTACCGTTAATTATGATTAATAGAATTTGAGGAAAGGCCTTTTTGATGTCACAGTGAAATGAAGCCTGCCTGATGGCTAGTTTAGCACAGATATTCAAGCTGCACAATCCCATTACTCACAGAAATTATGGCCATATTTGTACTTTTGGAGAATAATGATAGAGCATAATGGTAAAGCGTGGAGGACACTGAGACGACATTAGCAGATTTAATCCAAGAGCTGGAGAGGTACTGCAAGGTAGAATATTGATGCGCTTCTTTTAAAAATTGTTTTTAAGGTTTATTAATTATTGAGAGACAGAGAGAGACAGAGTCTGAGTGAGGGAAAGGCAGAGAGCGAGGGAGACACAGAATCCAAAGCAGATTCAGGCTCTGAGCTGTCAGCACAGAGCCCGACATGGGGCTCGAACTCACCAACTGCGAGATCATGACCTGAGCCCAAGGCGGACACTTAACCGATTGAGCCACCCAGGCGCCCTGATGTGCTTCTTTTTAACTATTAGTACACCTCATACATATAAGCTCCATAGCAAGATTAAGAAGCAAAATAGAAACAGCATAATACAAACCTGGATGAAATTTGAGCACACAGATTAGTGAACAGAAAGTAAAAACAGAAAATACAAAGCAGATGAGCTCATTTGTTTTTTTTTTTTTAATTTATGAAATTAGTTCCTCTTCATGGTAAAGAGAATTTTAGAGAATTCATTCATTTTTTTTACATATTTTTAATGTTTATTTTTGAGGGAGAAGGAGAGAGAGAGACAGAGAGACAGAGAGAGACAGAGTGTAAGAGGGGGAGGGGGCAGAGAGAGAGGGAGACACAGCATCGGAAGCAGGCTCCAGGCTCTGAGCCATCAGCACAGACCCTGACGCGGGCTCGAACCCACGAACCATGAGATCATGACCTGAGCGGAAGTAGGATGCTTAACCAAATGAGCCACGCAGGTGCCCTAGAAAATTCATTTCTAGAAAAGTACTATTGAGAACTATATGGAAGAAGAACTCTGTAATCTGCTTGAGACTGATGTAGGTGGGTGGAGAAAAAAAATACAGCAATGGAGTGGGTAGTGCTAAGTTCCTGTTCTAACTGTGCAGAGAGCTAGGTACCCTGATGGAAACAAAATATGCTGATATATCACACAACAAACCGATGAGAACCCAAAGAATGTGTTTCAATGCATATGTAAAATTATGCGCTTTTAATATGTATAGTTTACAATATAGCATTTATAACTCTATAAACTTAAAAATACACATTTTAATGTGTTGCAAAGTAAAAGAAGATATTACAAAATGTAAGATAAGATCAAGAAATGAAACTAAGTGGTAAAGTTTATCAGATAAAAAACTAAGTAGAAAAATAAATAAATAATAACAATAATCAGAATGAAAACCTCAAAGGCTGTGTTTAACAGCAGATGAGATGTAGCTAATTAAAAGATCAGTGAACTAGAAAATTGGTCTGAAGAAATAGTCTAGAATGCAGCTTAGCAAGACAAATAGAGTGAAAGGGAGGTTAAGAAATACGGAGGATATGGAAGGAAGGTCTAACATATTTAATCAGCGTTTCAGAGTTTCAGAGTTTCAAATGAAGAGTGTGAAAGAATGTGGCAGATATTTAAGAGCTGATATCTGAAACATTTCCATAACTGAGGAAGTACAACAACCTATAAATTCAGGAAGCCCAGCAAATCCCCAAACAGCTTAAATAAAATAGATCTGTATAAGCTTAGACACATCGTAATCAATGACAGGAAACCAAAGACAGAAAGGAAATCTTAAGGGGCACCTGAGTAGCTCAATCGGTTAAGCATCCGACTTCAGCTCAGGTCACGATCTCACAGTTTGTGGGTTTGAGCCCTGCGTTGGGTTCTGTGCTGACAGCTCAGAGCCTGGAGCCTGCTTTGGATTCTGTGTCTCCCTCTCCCTCTGCCCCTCCCCTTGCTCACACACTGTCTGTTTCTCTCTCTCTCTCTTTCTCAAAAATAAAAATAAAAACATTAAAAAAAAAAAAAAGAAAAGGAAATCTTAAACCCAATCAGAAAAGAAAAAAGTTCTCACTTGAAATTTGAAAGTGACTTGTCTCATTTAAGAGCAACAATGGAAGCCAGGAGACAGAAATCATAACTTCCATGCAGTGGAAGAAAAATAGCTATCCACTAAGAATTCTGTATTTCAGAGAGAACATATTTCAAGAAGGAGGGCAAAATTAAGATAATTTTAGAAAACAAAAATGGAGAAAGTTTAACCATGAACAGACGTCTTCTAAAGAAAAATTCTAAAGGTTTTTTTTTTTTTTTTCCAGTAAAGGTCCAATCAACCCAGATGGAAGTCTTGCAATTCAATGTAGGAAAATTGATCAAATGAAGTATTATCTGTATGGGGATGCCTAGTCAAACATTGGCCATACAAAAAACATACTAAAGATGTGTCAACTTTAAAAGACATCAAGATACATCAATAACAATACATAAAAGTCAGGAAGGAAGTAACTTGAATTACAGTAAGTAAATTAACAGCAATGTAAAAATATATATCTAGAAAACAGCTGTATCTTTGGCCATTTAGAAATCTAGTTTTAAACAACTCATACACTGAAGAATAATTATAATGGAAATTATAAATATGTAGAGTAGAGCTGAAAAGAAGGAAAATAAACCTTACAAGATGTGTGTGATACAGCCAAAGCAGTATGTAGAGGAAAATTTATATCCTTTAAAGATTATTCTATAAAGGAAAGAATACTAAAAACTAATGAGCTTATTCTTCAATTTAGGAGAGTTAATAGACACAAAATAACAAGGACAAGACATTAAAAAGAAGGAAAGTGTTCTTTTTAAGTATAAAAAAATGAAATGAAAAAATAACATGGAATAGAGAGGAATTGATAGAATATAAGCTCAATATTTTCAAAAAATAAAGAAAACCAACTGGCATAGAAAGGAGTAAGCAGAAATAAAAATAAAAGAAAAGGGTGTATTACCACTAAAATGAAAATATTCAAATGATAATAATAGGATACTATAAACAACTTTATACTGATAAATTTTAAAATTGAGATGCAAAGGACATATTGTTAGAAGAAATATGATTTACTAAAACTAACTCAGCAGGAACTAAACAAAATATGAAAAGCCCCATAACAAATAAGGAAATTTGGTCAAATTAAACAAAACAAAACAAAAACAAAAAACTTCCCTCGAACACTCCAGCACTAGATGGCTTCATCATCAAGGTCTATCAGACAGTAACAATCCAATTTTACACAAATTACTAAAAATTAAAGAATAGAAGAGAACATACCTTAACGAATTTGGGGACCAGAGTAACCTTGATACCAAAATTCTATAAAGGCTTTATGAGGATGAAAATTGCAGATCAATATCCCTGTGAACAGACATGAAAAAATCCTAAAGAAAATATTAGTAAACAGAAAACTGCCCTATATAACAAAGATCATTTATCATGCCCAAGTAGGGCCATGTTCAGGAATAAAAATTAGCAGGAGAGTTTAGTAAGCTTTCTGGACTCAAAATCAATCTGCAAAAATCAATCACATTTTTATACACAGACAGCAAACAGATAATATAATTTAACAGCTATTTCTAATAAGATAAAAATATTTAAGAATTTAAGACTATATCTAACAAAAATGGCCAAGGTCTTTATGAAGAAAATGAGGAAAACAATTGTTATGGGACCTTACAGATCTATAGAAATTGAAATAACATTGATAAATAATTTGAAGAGTCAGTATCATGCATATGATGATGCTCTCTAAATTGACCCACATAGTCATTGTAATTCAAATACTATCCCAGTAGGTTTTGTGGGTATGTGTGTAAAACTGACAGGCTAATTCTAAAATCGATATGGGATTTCAAATGGCAGGAAAAGGAAGATTTTCCTGAATGAGAAGAACAAGTTGGATTGGCTGCTTTCTGCAGATATATATGATTACTTAAATGGCAGTATTTAAGGCAGGGTGATATTGTTCCTGGGTTAGATGAATCAACCAATGAAACAGATTAGTAGTCAGGAATGGTGTGTGTGTGTGTGTGTGTGTGTGTGTGTGTGTGCGTGTGTAGGGGTGTTTATTTTATAGGCAGAAGAGGCATTACAGATCAGAGGCAGAAGAATGGATATTTAGTCACATGATGCAACATGTTAACATACAGTCCGTGAACACATAGTCTGTTAACATACAGTCTGTTATCCGTATGAAAACAAATAGAGCACTACATCACAACATGCAGAGAAATGAATTTCAGGTTAAAAAAATTCGGGTGCAAGGCAAAATGATAAAGGTAATTGTATATATGTTAATATATTAAATGAATTTGTGTGAAGAAATATTTCTTAAATAAGCATAGAAGGCAAAATCCATATAGGAAAAGGTTAATAAATTCAAAAGATAGCAAAATAAAAGACAAAATAAACATTCAAAACGGAAAATATATTTATGACATATATAATTTAAAGATGATTAGTATACAGAATAAATAAAGAACTCCTACAAACCAGTAAGAAAAACTATAAGAGTTCAAATAGCAAAGTGGGCAAAATACTTGAACAGGCACTTCACAAAACAGGAACCTCAGGGGGTCAATGACACATGACGATGAGATGTGTGATCTCATTGGTTAACAGGGGGATGAAAATTAGAACCACAACGGGATACTGTTTCATACTCACCAGATGGGCAAAAAATATAACATTGGACAATATCTGCCAATAAGAAGTTCTGGAAATGATAGGGAGCCAGGGACATTCTCTGAATGGTGAATTGGTGAATTGGTCAGATTGCTTTGGAGAACAATCCGTCATTATCTAGTAACATTGAAAATGCACATACCCTTTGTCTCAGCACTTCTTCTTTCAGATCCTAGAGAATCTCTTACATATGTACATCTGGAGACATGGAGAATAGCGGTCCTCAGAAGCTTGTCGTGCCAGAACTCTGGAAATGACTCAGACATAGGAGGGGACTACGTTAGTACATCCTGGTAAAGACACACAGTAGAATCACATTCATGAGTGCAAACACATGAACCATGGGGACAAGGCAACAACACAGATAAACCTCAGCAACGATATTGAGCCCCAAACGCAAAACCAACAAGCAACAATTCCAAAAGAGCATGTTGTCGAGACAATCCATTCAAAAACGATTCTACTGATAGGAAGTTCAAAAACATGAACGATCGGTTTTAGGAATACGCTCAAGAGGTAGAGCTCTACAGAGAGTAAGGGAGTGTTACCAAGACAGAAGAGTCGTTCCAGCTGGGGAGGGAGGCAGGCTGGTGGGGTCGGGGGGTAAAGTGGGTGCGTCACGCAGGCGTTTTGTCGTAGTTTTATTTTTCACACCTTGTGTATGTTTTGAAAGCGTTGTATAATTTATTCAATAATTTATAAAAAGTATTTTTGCACGTATTCATAGTGTAGTGAAAAAGTGGCATATGTATGGGGGCTGATAGGAATTATTCCAATACCGAGGAATAAGTTGCAGGGGTGTGGCAGAGAGGAAATTAGTTGCACCTTGAAATTCTGGGAGGCTTCCCGGAGGAAAGGGCGCTTTGTCGTGTCCGTGGTGAGGAAGAACATCGCAGCTAGTGCAAAAAGGGGGGAGGAGTGCAGTGCTCCGCAGGGAAGGATCTGGAATAGATGAGCACTTTGAATCAGGCATTCTCAAGTTGCTGGGAGTTGAGCCATGTTGTGGTTGGTAATGGACCCGGGTTTGAATCTTCTCTCTGCCGACTTTCTAGCTGTGTGAGCCTGGGGGAGAGATTTTCTCACCCCGAGGCTCAGTGGGCTTCCAGGTCAAAGAGCGTGCGCATCTCACCGTGCGGTTTTGAGGGTTAAATAAAAGAACACACATCGTAGGCCCAGAACAGGCTACTTGACGCGAGAGTTGGCCCCTGTTTTATAGTTGTGGTTGTGGCGGTCGCTAGGCTTGGTGGATAGTGAGGCTAACAAATGCCAGGGCGCACAGATGTGGGGATGTGGGTGCAGCCGGAAAGGGGGGAAACTCAGAGCATGGGGTGGCTGGAACACAGTGGCCCAGACAGACCAGGACGCCATGAGGCCGCCGTGGTGAGTAGAGAGCGCATCATCGGAGGCCTTACCTGCCAAGCTCAAGAGTTGGAACATAATTTAAACAGCAGGGAGTCACTGGAGGGTATTAAGCAGGATGGGAGCAGTCTTGCGGAGGGGGTATGGAGGGTCTTAAATCTACGCTGGGTGCCTTTGGGGCCACGTCAGCCCAGAGACTGTTTTATTGTCGGGAAGATTCCAGCAGCTGCCCCTGTGTGCAGGGTGGCTTGGCGGGGGCCGGAGTAGGGACCAAAGGGACAGGCATTCTGGGGGGAGGTTGTGTTGGTGTCGTACAGGTTGTGAGAAGGTCCTAACCCGGGGCGGGGCCAGACAGGAAGGGACTGATAGGAGCCACGGGAAAGCAGTGTCTTTGACAGGATCGCTCGGTGGCTGTGTCTCAGAGCTTATTTTAAATGCAAAAGGGAAATGGGGGCTGCGTGGCGAGCGGGGTGGTGGGGAGGAGGCAGGGCTCAGATCTTATCTGGACTCTTGGCTGTCATCGGAGCCGTTCAGAGCAGGTGCTTCAAAGCCTTCGGCATTATCCTGCACTCGGGCCCGCGTCGGGTACACACACAAAGTGGGCATGCATTATTCAGGCAGCATCGCGTGCTCTGCGCCTCTCGTCAGAGCATTGGCAACGTGGGTCCCTCCTTCCCCAAAAGCCCATTGTTAAGAATTATAAACAAACAGGATGGACGCCTTTACAGTCACTTCACTGCTGGGGAGATCTGCAGTCATGCACTTGCTGCAGACAGATTCTGTTCTGAGAGGCGGGTATGAATGTCATTGACCTAAATTCCAGCGTCCCAGCCTGTACCTGCAGAACTTTGCAGCAAAGAAATGCTGGCGAGAGGCAGATTAAAAGGATCTGTGACTATTTCTTTCCTTCCGTTTTATGAAAATTCATTGCCATGAATATCTAGTGACCCTGAAACCCATTTCCAACTTTGGAATCGGCTCCCCGAAGGTCTGACTTAAAGGTGCAGATGAAAATCATCACGCGAGGGGCTTGGAAAGGGCCGGAGATGCCGGCTTCCCTTAGTGGAGGCTGATGTCATCCATGCTGTGACTGAGTGAGGTGACGGTAGGGCGGGGGGGCCCGGCTCTGCCCCAAAGGGACCTGTCTCTCTGCAGTGCCGAAAGGACAGCGCCCACACCCGCGATCTTGCAGATTTGAATCCGAGTCTGACGCTGCTAACTAACAATGCCTCGCTTGTGCTGGCTGATTCGATGATGAGCGTATCTGTTGCTGTGAATTTTTACTTTTTTTTTTTTTCTCCGTGGCAGTTCTGTTGTCTTTTCAATTTTCTTTGCACTTTGCAATTATCAGTTGTTCTAAACGGCCTTGGCGACGCGGGCTAGGTCAGTATCGTTCTGTACGTTACGGACACGCTCACTTAGACACAGTGGCCCCATGACTTGCCCACGCCTTGCCTGTCCAGGGCTCAGAGAGTTTGCCCGGCTGGCCCGTTTTTCTCTTACTCCAATAGTGCATGTATCAGGCCATTTCATTCATTCCTTCACTCGTCTGGCAAGTAGCTACGGATACAGCACCTAGTACATCCAGGCGTGGTGCTGAATGCTAAAGATACGGAACTTAATAAAATGTAATTCCTGTCTGTCAAATGCTCACGGTCTGAGAAAAGAGCAGGTAATTCATCTGCTAGATATGACACTCTGTGGCAAATGAAGTTTCCAGGGGATTCCACAGAGGAGTCCTAGGGCCCGGGCTAGATATGCAAGGAAGACTTCCTGGAAGAAGTGACGTGGTCCTTGATCCTTAATGACAGTAATATGGATTTAGGAATTTGAAAGAGGAGAAAGGATGTCCTGGTCGGGGGCCGTATGGATTTGAGACAGCAGAGGTCCTTCCAGATGGTCATTTATTTCGGTGGGGACAGGGTACCACATGGGTAAGTGTCCGTAACCGTGATGGGTGGCAATCTACACAGGTCCCAGAAAACTGTTTCGGTGTTTTTAACGCTTGATTTAAATCACTGAAGCCAATGAACAATTCCACAGTCGCCAGGAATCCCTTTTAAAGTTTAGGAAACTGAGGCTCATGGGGGTGAGCAACTTGCTCAGTCACAGAGGCAGCTGAGTAGGGGACAGAGGGCTTGGACGTGTGAACCCCACAGTCTGGCCCAGAGACCCCTCCCTCCTGCTTCGCCTTCCAGGGAACTGGTCGTGCCTCCCTTGGTGCAGGAGTCCTGACTCCTGTTCTCTTTATCTTGTCACCCAGAGAGTAACCTGCAGCGAGTACCTATAACCTCCTCTCTGACCTTGGGACCACTGCATTGACCTCCTCCTTTTGCGCCTAGAGGGACGACACGGGGCAGACCGGAGGCGTCGGGACACTAGACGTTACTATTGTACCGGGAGTGGGGATCCCCAGCGGGGAGGTTCCTCCGTAACTCGGAGCTCCTGTATCCATTTCCTCACCGTATCTGGAGGGTCGTTACTTGACTCGGACCTCTCAGATCGTGCCATGCTCTGGGGACGAGTGGGGGGGGGCGGGAATTGCACTCCGTTGTTTTAACTTTTTTTCATGTTTGTTTATTTATTTTGAGAGAGAGAGAATGGGCAGGAGAGGGGCAGACAGAGAGGGAGAGAGAGAATCCCAACCAGGCTCTGCGCTGTCACCACAGAGCCCGACGTGTGGCTCGAACCCACGAACCGTGAGATCATGACCTGAGTCACAATCAAGAGATCAAGAGTTGGATGGCCCACACCTGGAAAATGAAAAAAATAAAATAAAATAAGTAAGAGACCCACCTACCTCAGAGAGGGGCAAGGACTGCCCGAGTTGATAAGCGTAAGCCTCCTGCAGGTCTCATGGACTTTGAACATGCTGTTGTCTGTGCCTAGAATGTTCTTTTCCCGTACTCATTTCTGCGCTTCCTCCACTCCTACCTAGTTCTTTTCTATTTTTTTTTTCTATTTGCATTCTCCCCGTATCCATTCCTAAGGATGGGTTCAAGCATTATTTGGGGACGATGCTCTTACCGCTAACTGTTCACAGTCAGAACCCACTCCGTTCCCGTCTTCACTGTGGCTTGTGATAACCTGTGCACCTGTGTGCCTATTTGACTTATATACAGGGATGTGTCTGAATCACTTGACCTTGTGCCCGTGAAGGCAGGCATCCTTGCTGACTTGCGCTCACCATCATATCCCTGAGGCAAACATATGCAAAGCCCCTGCTATAGAGCAGGAGACACTGTAAATTGCACAAGGCTCCCCTGTATTTTTGAGGGGCTGCGAGAATTAAGTTGCTGTTGACCCGTTGCATGAAGACCCTCACCTACGGCCAGGTCTGCAACCAGGGTGCTCCAAGTCCCTGGTGGTTTCACCTTACCTACTTTACAGTGTTGTCCCACACGCCCATTAAAGTAAAATACTGTACTTCCAATAAAATGATTGTCCTGTGCAATGCACCAGTAACTGACCTCGTGGAGTTTCTTTCCGCATCGCTCCTGGATGTTCACGGCTAGGTGTGCACGGGTGTCCTGCGGCTTCCGTTTCTATCTGCATGACTGTGTGAGCCAGTTGTGCTCGGTTAACTCTCTCTGTATATTTTGACGTTATTAATTGATTCCATCTGATTCATTCATCATGAGTAATTGAGATGTAAAGGAGTTCCTAGAGTAAGGAGAGGGGCTCAGTGTCTAAAGGGGCAAATCGCGTTGGAAACGCAGTGGACCTCCCATTCAAGGTGAAGTTCAACGTAAGCGTGGCGTGGATCTTTCACTGATTTACTGAAAACGTGATCTTTTTGTTGTAGTGCTTAGATTAATTAATGGTTCTTTTGAGATAATACATTATCTTGATGAGAGAGGAGAGTCATCAGGCACAGGTTGACTTTGTTGCTAAAGTTGTTTCGTACTTCGTGAGTAAAGCTGGTCTGTAGACCTAGCTCTCTGAGCTTTAGCTTTTTTATAATTTGAATGAGTACATTTTCAATTACACAACACCAATGAGACAGTTTGGGTGTTGAAAAAAAGTGATCTATAATCATCACCGTAAATAATACCTAAAGCACCAAGAGCAAAAAACTCCCCCACTCACGTTCGTTACGTGCCTCCTCTCTCCTCAGGTAATCAGACACCAACCTTGTGACTTTTCGGGACTTTTCTTACACATGGTTCATGTATATATGATTACGAGCATGTATGTATCTGGTTTATTCTTTTTCTCAACATAATTGGAACGGAACTACTCATTCTGTTGCACAGTTGACTGTTACCGATAGATTCCGGAAAACTTTCCACGTCCGATCTATCTCCTTCTTAAGTTGTCTGGGATTCCGTATTATGCATACTCAGAAATTAATTTAATAAAGCCCATTTAGTTTGTTAGCAATTCTTGCCAATTACGCAGACCCATTCAAGGCAGCAACGACAGCCTTGTGCATATATCCTATCATGTGTGGGATAGATTTCCCAAAGCAGAATTCCGGGTATTTGCTCTGCCTGTGTAATTTCTTATTTTCATTAATTTTGCTACACAAACACGTAGGTAGTTGGCTATAATTTTTCACTTTCCTCGGCTCGAGTGCTTGTGGCCCAGAGTTCCTGAACACTCCATAGCAACGCTGTGAAGAATTCTGATATAAGCTCTCCTATGTGATGTGTAATTCACTTACCAAGTTCACCTGCTTTCACCCACATGGTTAAGAAAACACAAACCTTCCTTTTGAACTCCAGTTACATCTGCTGGCTGTGTACATCCTCCTTCAAAGCTGGATAATTGCCAATTTCTGTTTCGCTTTGTTCAGGCTTAAAGTGGGGGGAAAAAGGCGATTTTTGTTCATCCAGGGGCATTTTTCTTTTAAAAAAATTGTAAAAGTGAATAAAAGTCGATCTTTCCTGTCACGTCTTCATGGAAGAATTGCCCTCTGAGCGGTCGAGGGCAGTGGCTCTGAGCAGGTGCAGGGGTCAAGTGCACAGTCGTGAGTCAGCATCCTGATGCCACAAGGCTCTTCACCCCAAAGGCTGCTGCCTCATAAGGACTAAATGTGGTCAGGAGAGCGCTCAGGTCTGGGCCTCGGGACATCAAACATAGCAAGGGTTAATGCGTTATAGCTGGCTGGTAAATAATAGAGTGGGGAAAACCTGATTTTAGACTCAGACAAACTTGGAGTCAAAATCCTGCTCGGTCACCTCCAAGATAGACAATCTTAGGCAAGTTAATAATTCTCGGATTCCTGATCCATGAATAGAAAATACAACCGTATGTATCTTGTGGGGTTGTTATAAAGGCTGATAAAAAGGTGATGTATAGAGTGTTTGGCATTGTGTCTGGCAGGTAGAGAGCATTCAATGGATATTAGCTGTCCTTGTCCCTGTTGTCAAAGTATTGGGACCAAAAAATCTTATTGTCACACTTGAGATGGGAGATAGAACAGAGGCACTCAACAAATAAAAGTACCTCTAGTCCCAAGCCCCACAAATGACCATCTATCTGGACTGGGTGCCAGAAGCTCATTATTTTGTAGGGGATTTTTGTACAAAAAAATAAATAAATAAACAAGGTATGCTTTCCTTGCAAGAACAGAGAACGTCCCATTCCTTCTGACTTGACGGTAAAATTCCTTGAGAAAAATAACAAAGCAACACGCCTGGAAGGTGAGCCACTCACCTCACTAGTGACTTGCATTGGCTTTGCACCTTCAGTACAAAGACCACAGCTTTGCTGTATTAAAAATAAAGACGTGAGCCGGTAAACCCAAAGTGAATGGAACAGATTGTTTAACGTGACTTTCCCTTATCTGTACAACACATGCATAAGATAATGCCGTTGACATTTTTGTCAAGGAAATGAGGTGTGGACCCTTAGCATTGCTTTAGATGGGAGTCACAGAGGGGAGGCACGGCGGCTGGTGTGCCAGAACCCAAGCATTCGATGATAAGGCAGGCACAGTGGATGCCTTGCATGTTCTCAGCACCCAGTAAGTAATTGCATTCATGGCCTTCCTGGCTAACCATTTGGAAGATATCGAATCATCCACCGCGCCCTGGAAGGAAATTGGAGCCACCACGTAAATCCCAGAATGTTAGCAGTGCAAAGGAGGTTGAAGATGATCTCGCTTGCCTTTTCTTCTG
The DNA here is from genome assembly GCF_018350195.1 of Panthera tigris. Lineage (NCBI taxonomy): Eukaryota > Metazoa > Chordata > Mammalia > Carnivora > Felidae > Panthera > Panthera tigris. The sequence goes on from NC_056665.1 coordinate 139,245,164, forward strand.
CACGTGACGAACAGAAAAGGGAATAACCCATGATCGAAGGAGAGGTAATAATCAGGAAGAACTTAAGTTGGGCATTCCCACTAAGGAGGGGGTATCTTGTTAAAATACCAGCATATAGTTTGCCAAAGAATGTTCCCTCCTTCTGCAGGTTGACGATATGTTTTACTTCTGCTTCTAAGCCCTCTCTGTAGCTACTGTTACAGCTTCTGTCCCCAGTTGCTTTCGGTTTGAACCCCAAGTGTGCTTTCTTTAAGGCAAGTTCAAAGAGAGTCCGACGCTCACCGTCAATTTACCAGAGCACCCAACTGAAGTTGAGACTGAGCAAAGATGACATTCTAGTGGCCCCCAATTCTGAGCCATCGTGCGCTGAGTCTGAGCAAGAAATTAAAATTAAATAGATAGATAAATAAATCCACACCGAGGTATATGCGGTGACGCTGGAGAATGGCAGGGGCAATTTCCAAAGTAATCTCCAAGAAAGATCAGATTACCTGGGAAGGATTAACAATAGGGCTGACAACAGACTTCTCCTTTCCACCACCAAAGGCCAGAAGACAGCAGAGTAATGTCGTCAGAACCCTGAGAACACAAACTTCAGCTCGATGGATATTCAGCTAAATGCTGGTTCAAGAGTGAAGTAAGACCCTTCAGCCAAACACAGTCCGAGAGAGCTTATTAGTCAGGGACTCCTGTTAAGGGCATTTCCAGAAGACAATCGTGTAAGAAAGACACTCAAATCCAGGAAGGGAAGGATATGAAAACAATGCTGAGCAAAGAAATGGATTGAGTATTTATACATGATTGATTTTACATATGGATTTAGAGCAAATAATGTATTTTCAGAAGGATGGATTTGGAAAGGTTTAGAAATTTAAAAAAAGTTGTAAAATATCAGGCAACCGAACCATGAAAGACAGGAGAGGAAATTATTCTAAAGACCTTATAATATTCAAGAGAATAATCACATTGACTAGACTTTGTTAAGTCACATATGTATTTTAAAAGTGAAAAAAAACACCAAAGAAGAGAGCCAAAAAATAATAGGGGAAACCCAATAATATAGAAGGAAAAATAGAAGGAAAAAAGAAAAAAAAATACATATAGTGAATACAACATAAATTATTGGATTAAATTTCAATTTATCATTAGTTATAACAAATATAAGTGAATGAAATTGCTAGCTATAAGAGCTATGTATATTGGAGTAAAAATATTTTCCAACTATATTCTCTTTTTAAGAGTTACACGTAAAGATCATAATGTGGAGATTAGGAGAGTAGATTAGAGATTAGAAACGAAGACAGCAAAATAAGTAGAAAACCTCAAGGAATCTATAAAACATTTCTAGAAATAGTGAGTTCAGTAAGGTCACAGGATATAAGACAAACAGAAAAAAAAAATTCTATTTCTATGTACTAGCAATGAACATATGGACACCAAAATTAGAAGTTCAATGCCATTTATAATCCCTCAGAAATATAAAATAGGTATGTGCAAGACTAATAAAACATGTATAGGACTTGTATGCTAAAGACTATGTCACACTGATCAGATAAATCAAAGGGAATTTAAATAAATGGAGAGATGTACTGCGTTCATGGACTGGAAGACTTCACATAGTAAAGACGTCAATTATTCACATACTGCTATTTTGGTATAATGTCATTTCTATCAAGAAAGATCCCAATAAGACTTTTTGGTAGATATGGACAAGATTATTATAAAATTTATACGGAAAAGAAGAGGGACTAGGAGAGCTAAAATACTTTTTTTAATATTTATTTATTTTTGAGAGACAGAGAGAGCATGAGTTGGGGAGGGATCGGGTGAGTGGGGACGGAGGATCCCAAGTGAGCTCTGTGCTGATAGCCTAGAGTCTGATGCGGGGCTCGAACTCATAATCCATCAGATCATGACTTAAGCCGAAGTCAGACATTTAACTGACTGAGCCACCCAGACACCCCTAAAACCACTTTTTTAGTGAATAAGGGGAGAAAAATCATTCTACCCAATTTCAGGACTTAATATATAGCTGCCGTGATCAAGACCATGTTGCATTGGGGCGCCTGGGTGGCTCAGTCAGTTGAGCGTCCGACGTCAGCTCAGGTCATGATCTCGCACTTGATGAGTTCGAGCCCCACGTTGGGCTCTGTGCTGACAGCTCAGAGCCTAGAGCCTGCTTCCGATTCTGTGTCTCCCTCTTTCTCTGCCTCTTCCCCACTCATGTTCTCTCTCTGTCTCAAAAATAAAGATAAACATTAAAAAAAAAAAAAAGACCATGTGGTATTGGCAGAGGACTAGACATCAGTGTCCATGGAACAGAATAGAGAGTTCAGAAACAGACCCTCAAAAATATATCCCGTGATTTTTAACAAAAGTGCAAAAGCATTCAAACGGTTCTGTCACCAATGGGTGTTGAAAGGTAAAAAAAAAAAGACAAAACTAACAAACAACCCCTCCCCCCACAAAATCACAACAAAACAACAAACAACCAAAAGCCACACAACCCTTGACCTAAGTCTTGTAACTTATACAAAAATTAATTCAGAATGGATGAGAGGCTTCTTTGTAAATCCATAAAAGTTTTAGAATAAAAAACACGGGGAAAATAGCAGGATCTACGGCTAGACAAGGACATTGTAAATTCAACATAAAATATGAGACCCATAAAAGGAAAAATTGACAAGTAGGACTTCATCAAAATCAAAACCTTTTTGTTCTGCAAAAGATACTGCTAAGGGAATGAAAAGACAAGCTACAGAGTGGGGGAAAAAGTATTTGCAAACCTGATAAAGGTTTATTGTCTGGAATATATAAAGAACCCTCAAATCTCAACAGTAATAATAATAAGAAAAAAAGACAAACAGCCCAATTGGACAATGGTCAAAGACATGAAGAGCCCTTTCAATAACGAGGATACACATATAGCAGATAAGCACATCCAAAGATTTCAGCATCATTAACCATCAGGGAAATACAGATTAAAGCCATAGTGAAATATCACCACACCCCTATCAGGACAGCTAAAATAAAAGATGATGACACCACCAAATGGTGAGGAGGCTGTGGAGACACTGGATGACTCGTACATTTCAGGGGGGGTGGGATGTAAAATGGTACAGTTGCTTCGGAAAACAGTTTGGCAATTTCTTAAAAACTGAACATGCAATGACCCTATGATCCAGCAATTGCACACACGGGCAGTTTATCCCAGAGAAAGAAAGACTTTGGTTTACACAAAAATGTGTACACAAGTATTTATAGCAGTATTATTCCTAATAGTCAAAAATGGAAACTGCCCAGATGTCCTGCAATGAGAAAATGGCTAAACCGTGGTAGGTAGAAAGGGAGAACAAATGAATAGACATGAAGGGCTGAGGAGTGGTAGCAGAGGAAGGGAGTAAGGGTGGATACAGAAGTTTAACATGAGAGAGCCCTGTGGTGACAGGAACACTCTGTGCATACTGGCTGTACCACTGTCAGTATCCCAGTTGTGACATTGTATTACAGATTTGCAAGATGTACACATTGGGTGAAACTGGGTGAAGGGTACATAGGATATTCCTTTAAGATTCCCTACAATAGGGGGCACCTAGGTGGCTCACTCGGTTAAGTTTACAACTTCAGCTCAGGTCATGATTCCCCAGTTCATGGGTTCAAGCCCCGCATTGGCTCTGTGCTGACAGCTCAGAGCCTGGAGCCTGCTTCAGATTCTGTGTGTCCCTTTCTCTCTGCCCCTGCCCTGCTTGTGCTCGCTCTCTCTCTCTCTCTCTCTCTCTCTCTCAAAAATAAATAAACATTGATTTTTTAATATATAAAAGATTTCTTACAATAGCATATAAACCTGAAATTATTTTAAAATAAGAAACTAATTAAGCATATAAGTAAATAATTTCCATTTATATTGTATTTATCATATAAAGATAGTGATACAGAAATGTTGGGAGCCAAAGCATTTTTTTAAAAAGAGACAGTAAATGTACAATGCAAAGGAAAGCCAGAATAGCAATATCAACATCAGAAAAACATAGACTTTAAGGAAAAAAGCATTAAGGGAAAATAATTTCATTAGCTAATACAGTGATCGAAACAAGAATAATTCTTTAGGAAGATACAACAATTCTGAACCTGTACGCACCTACCAACGTACTCTCAAAATATATAAAGAAATAATGGACAGAACTATAATAATAATAAAAAAACATTTCAATTATAGTGGGAGATTTTTGATTGCTCAGAAACTGACAACTCAGGCAGACAAAAAGTTATAAGGACAGCTCAAGCAGTAAAAACAATATGTATGGGAAGAAAGAGTGACAGAATATTCAGTAATATACGTAGGAATACTCTTGTTTAACAATATATACAGCACAAAGTTTTTTAGAAGGGATCTGGGGATTGGATTTTTTTCTCAGACTTTGCAATGATATTTTTACCAGTTTTACTGAGATAAGGTTGACATATAGTATTGTGTAAGTTTAAGTTATACAGTGTGATGATTTGATACGTGCATATCTTGCAAAATGTTTACCATAGAAGGTAGGTAAACACCTCCTTTACCTCATTTAATAACTATTTTGTTGTTGGTGTTGTTATGATAAGAACATTAAAGCTCTATCCTCACTGCAGTTTTTAAGCAGACAATACAGTAATGTTAACTACAGTCACCATGGTGCCCCTTGGATTTCCAGAATCTACTCATATCATAACTGAAAGTCCGTACCATTTGACCGATATCCCCCATCTCCCTCACCCTTCGGCCCCTGGCAACCACCATTCTACTTTCTGTTCCTATGAGTTCCATGTGTTTAGAGTCTACCTGTAAGTGAGGTCATACAGTACTTGTCTTTCTCTGGCTTTATTCACCTAAGGTCCTCAAGACCCATCTATGTTGTTGCAAATGGCACAATTTCCTTCTTTCTCTTATAAATAGGCATTTAGTTTGTTTTCATGGCTTGGCAATAGTGAATAGCGCTACAATGCCCACGGGGGTGCAGACATCTCTTTGAGATACTGATTTCATTTTCTCTGGATGTATACTTAAAAGTGAAATTGCTGGCTCATATGGTAGTTCTATTTTTAATTTTGGGGGGGGAGCTTCCATTTTTCATAGTGGCTGCACCGATTTACATTCCTAACGGTGTACAAGGGTTTCCTTTTCTCCACATCCTCACCAGCATTTATTTCTTCTTCTCCCTCTCCCTCTCCCTCTCCCTCTCCCTCTCCCTCTCCCTTTCCTTCTCCCTCTCCTTCCCCTTCTCCTTCTCCCTCTCCTTCTCCTTCTCCTTCTCCTTCTCCTTCTCCTTCTCCTTCTCCTTCTCCTTCTCCTTCTCCTTCTTCTCTCTCTCTCTCTCTCTCCCTCTCCCTCTCCCTCTCCCTCTCCCTTTCCCTCTCCCTCTCCCTCTCCCTTTCCTTCTCCCTCTCCTTCCCCTTCTCCTTCTCCTTCCCCTTCCTCTTCCCCTTCCCCTTCCCCTTCCTCTTCTTCTTCTTCTTCTTCTCTCTCTCTCTCTCTCTCTCTCTCTCTCTCCCCATTTGAGTAAATTTGTCTTATAATATTACATTAGTTTCAGGTGTACAACATAGTGATTGGACGAGTTTATACATTTCTTCTCTTTTTGAGACTAACCATGGTATGAGGTGATATCTCAATGTGACTTTTTTCTTCTACCTTTTTTTAAAAAAAATTTAATTTCAGTATAGTTAACATACAGTGTTATATCAGTTTCAAGTGTACAATAGAGTGGTTCAACAATTCTATGGATTAGTGCTCATCATGATAAGTGTATTCTTGTGGTTGTGATTCGCATTTCCTGATGATGAGTGATGTGAGTACCTTTTCATGTACCTGTTAGTCATTTGTGTGTCTTCTTTGGAAAAACATCTATTCAGGTCTTCTATTTTTATTTATTTATTTAAAAAAAATTTTAATGTTTATTTATTTTTGAGAGAGACAGAGACAGAATGCGAGTGGGTTAGGGGCAGAGAGAGAGAGAGACACACACAGAATCCGAAGCAGGATCCAGGCTCTGAGCCGTCAGCACAGAGCCCGATGCAGGGCTTGAACTCACAGAGCTGTGAGATCATGACCTGAGCCGAAGTCGGACGCTCAACCGACTGAGCCACCCAGGTACCCCAGGTCCTCTATCTTTTAATCGGGTTATTAATTTTTTGGTTATTGAGTTGTCTGAGTTCCTTACATATTTTGGATACGAGCCACTCATCAAGTACAGGTCTTGCAAACGTTTTCTTTTATCTGCAGAAAAAAGTTTTAAAAGGCTCGATCACACCATTTCTTCCTCAATCACTACTTTCTCTGTGAGCCACTGATGCTGTTCATGACACTCAGCTGTCCTGATGGTTTATCGCAGAGGCTCCCAAATAACTACCTATAGATCAGAGGTGATTTGAGAGGTGGCTTTCCCCAGTCTGCAGCAAAATTGGAAAAGTAAGAGGTGTGCGGCATGATTTTCAGGATCGGATTTTCTTTGTTTCAGAGGAATGCCCTATGTATCGCTGTATCTTTAAAATGCCCTTGCTCTTACAAAAGGATGCTGCCGATGTTATTATGTTCATTGTTTTTGTTGTTGTCGTTTCTTTAGTGCACAAAACTCAAAGCTGGCAATACTTTAAAAAAATTGCAAATGGGTTCCGACTCTTCTGTTCTTTCTGATCCTCATCTGTGCACAGAACGGAGACTGTGATGTGTCCTGCCTGCTATGCCTCCTCCTTTCAGGCACTTTTACAAACACGGCCTTTATTTATATATATATATATATACATATATATATATATATATATACAACGTTGAGGCTGGTGATTTCATACCCATTGAACAGAAGCACAAACTCCATCTCAAAGAAGTTTGGTAACTACTGTTGTCGTGGATTTTGCATTCGACTCCGAGTTCAGATCACGTGTTGGAGCAAACGTATCCCTCTCCTTCCACAACCCGGGATGTGTGCGAGTTGGGTATTCTATGAACCGATTCTCTTCAAATCTTCGGGCCAAGGTTTCCATAAAAGTACGTCTAGGTTAGACACAGTAGCTAACGCGATTTCTTTCGGGGGCAGGGGGTGGGGGGGGGGGTTGGGGAAGAAGTTTTGAGCTCACTGCATTAAGATTCTGTCAATATGCCCTCTCAAATTATATGGTTCTTAAGAGAAGAAAGCTGCTTTAATAAAAATAGATACTACACGACATGTTATTCTTTATAATTGGACCAAAGATCACAAAGACCATACACTTACAAGATAATCTGAAAATGAACAGACAAATAATATAGTAATCACCAAATCCTTATTACTTGAAGCCTATACGCGCCAGGAGGCCCTCTCTCCCTTGATGATCAAGCCTGACCCCTATTAATTTTAATAGGAGTTAAGTAGTCACATCAAGGGAAGTATCAGTGAGTACTCGAAGCAAACCAACCCCGGAGATTAAGACCTCCACTTTTGGCTTTCTGCTGAAAATGTGACACGTCGCCTGATGCTTATCTGCTTTTAATTGTGTGTTGTGTGTGTATGTTTTTGTCCCTTCTTTTTGCAGAGGAGGCAATTTGCAAATCGTTGCTATCTGCCTCCCTACAAGGAAGAGATAAATTATATGAGAGGCTGTGGCGTTTGGCCTGTTTGATATCCTTTGCTGATAAATTGAAGTGCACCTTCATAATTAATACCCAATCTTTGCGGATCGACTCTGTGGCACCAGAGCTGGAGGGCATCTGGCCGTAATGAAAAATTATTGTTGTGATGCACCCTGCCCCTTCCCCCCACCCCGCACCTTTTTATCACTATCGTCAAAAATGGGCACGGAACAAATCTATCAGAGGTTTTGTTGGACAGCGTCAGAAAGATCTCTCGGTTTTATTAAACAGCGTCTTCAAAGATTCAGCAGAGACAGACTTGCTTCTGTGAGCTTTTTAACATGTAAGTGACATTTCCCTGCGTTTAAATACGGCTTTGTTAGGCCGTGCTTGCAATCAGAATGCAAGAGGGGGGAAAAAATCCCGTTGTTAGAACCTGAAACCAAAGAGAAATAGATCTTCCTTTAGTTTAGCTCTTGAAATGGGAAGTCGAGGGAAAGCCAGAATCAGAGAAATCAAATTAAATTTAAAATTCCTGTGAGCTCTCGGAATGCAGGATCAGGATAAACATTTGGTCCTGAGCAGCGAAACCAAACAAAGCAAGACGCCATTTAGTAAGATTTGGGGACGGAGGAGTGAGCCTCTGGGTTTGTGTAGGACTTGGTGACTTAGGAGGTACTTGGGAAGCTGGCCCACGGTTGGTTCCCCACACGTCTCCTCCGGATGGGCTCTGCAAAGGCCACTTTGCAGGTGGGGAAATAGACTCAGGAAGGGGGCAGGAGCTCTCGAGGCAGACCTGGGGGCAAAAGAAAGGTCTTCTGGCATCTGTTGCGACTCCAGAGCCGGCTCACCAACATGCTGTGGCGATTTACCTGCCAGTAAGTACATATGGGGATGTGCACAAAACAGAAGAGCCGAAGCCATTAGCCAATCACTCCCCACTGTCTTCCATGTCCCCCAAAACCGGCCAGGCCACTGGCTTTTCGAGGACCACCCGTCTGACTTCACACTCACCCTACCAGTTGCTGTGTCTGCATCACTAATTTGGCTTTTGGCTCTTCTTTGTACCTACTCGCTATCACCAGCCGAATAACATTCCCTTGCCCATTAAGAGACATCAGAGCAAATCCTCAGGGCAGTTCGGAGGGCCCTCGGCCTTCGGAGAGCCCCAGTTGCTGGCGCCAAGATAATCTGGCTCTTGCAAGGCAGCTGAGCTTCCGGAGGGGCCGCGGTGAGACTCAGCAAGACACGTGGCTGGAAGCCCAAAGCTCCTCTTACCAGACACAGATAGTTATGATTATTTTAATAAAAGTTATTTGTTTTGAGAGAGTGTGTGGGAGAAGGGCAGGAGGAGAGGGAGAGAGAGAGAATCCTAAGCAGGCTCAGCACGGTCGGCGTGGAGCCCGACGCGGGGCTGGAACTCGGGAACCGTGAGATCATGACCCGAGCTGAAATCAAGAGGTGGACCCTTAACCAACCGAGCCACCCAGACTCACCCCGATGATTATTTTTAAGTACCTGCTTTGCGGGAATGTTGTGGGGAAACCAAACCAAATCAAACAGAGGCTTCCTGTTTTGAAGTGCCTTGCGCGAGTCGAGTAAGATTGTGCGATTCTTGCGACGTCGCAACGTGAAGCCCTCCATCCAACCACCCAACCACACAACCCTCGCTGGTCAAATACTGAGGACCTACTTTATGTAAAAACCTTTCCTGCTGTGATGTTTACTTACGGATAGAGGAAGGAAGTAGCAAGCAAGTTTGGAACACATCTTCAGGTGTTGAAAGGCTCTACAAAGAAGTGTAGAACAGGGTAGGTGGGGAGACGGTGAGCGAAGAGAGACACTTTCTAAAAAAATGTGATCGGGGAAGGTGCCTCGCAGGTGGCATTTGAGCATTGACCTGACCAAAGAGATTAAGCCACATGAATGGGAAAGAACGTTCTAGGAAGAGGGAACTATGAGGGTAAGAGTATTTTAGGGGCACATGACCATCACCCACTAGAAATAACAAGACCACATGTGGGAGAGCCATCTGGGACCTCTGGACCTGAGGAATAGCATACAGGAATGGAGGTTCCCCAACCGTCACTGACTTGCCTCATGACTTGATGCAAATTGCTTGTCTCTTAAATTGTTTCCCCATCTTGGAAATGAAGGGACCATAAGACATTTGGGGCCACGTTGACGAACAAATCCTGCTTCGTGTGAGGTTTGCCCCCAAAGGCTTGATAATCTTTCTTCCTCTCCATTTCCCCCAACCCTTTTTGCCATTCAGATGAGAAAGCATGGTGAGTCTTCTTTGGATTCCAGGCATAGGTTCCAGTGGAAGTCTCAGAGAACCCCAGTGTAAAGAGTAACGAGGAACATTGTACATTCCCAATGAACTATCCTTAGCACGGATGGAAAAATCACTCTTCAGAATGAAAGCCAGACGTGGTATGACAATGGGGAAAGGTCAGAAAAAGGCTCTTCATGTAGTAAATGCATAGTACTTATCCCGAAGAAGATCATTCTACCTCATGTCTATTTCCAGCTGAGACGCCATCTTGGAAAGAAAGCTGATGTTAAGTCTTCAAGCCAGAATGTTTAAGAGGGACTCTCTGTGTTCCCTGCCTTACAAATATATGGGAGTCATGGGTATGAACTACTGGGAATTCGAGAATTGTTCCAGAAGAAAGGGGTTTCTGTATCTTCCTTTGGAAAGGAAGACAAAATGAATTTGTGAGCCACACAGGAAGGCACTACTATGCCTATTAAATCAATTAAATCCAACATTGCTTTATTTTCTTTCAATGTTTGGGGGTTTTGCTCGAAACTTGTCATTTGAAGAATGCTTAACATTTGGAATGTTTGTGAACAGCTGAGTGCAAGGTGAGAAAAAAGCACTTCTATTGAAGAAAGACCATGGGTCTCAGGGTCAGAGGACCGTAGTCTGTTTCATAGCTCTCCATTTACCAGCCGCATGACCCCAGACAAGTTACTAGACTTGTCTTAACTTTGATTTCATAGTCTATAAGTTAGGAGGATCACACCTGTCCAATTTACTTCAAAGAGCGAAAAACAAATAAAAATGACAGCTGTGAATAAATTTCTCTGTAAATAGCAAAGCCCTGGCAAATGTGAAGAAGGGAAGGAGGAGGAAAAAATAGAAGTGGGGGGGGGTGTGGAAAAGAACTTAACTTTCATTCATTTTTTAATTTTTTTAATGTTTATTTTTGAGAGAGACAGAGACAGAGACAGAGACAGAGATAGAAAGTGAGCATGGGGGAGGGGCAGAGAGCGAGGGAGACACAGAATCTGAGGCAGGTGTTGAATCTCTGTCAGCGCAGAGCCGGATGTGGGGCTTGAACCCATGAACCGTGAGGTCGTGACCTGAGCTGACGTCAGACGCTTAACTGACTGAGCCTCCCAGGTGCCCCTCTCATGATTTTTTTAATTTAATTTTAATTTTATCTGAGGGGGCAAGGGGGCAGAGGGAGAAGGAGAAAGCATCTTAAGCAGACGCCTCACTCAGTGTGGAGCCCAACATGGGGCTCGATCCCATGACCCTGGGATCAGGACCTGAACTGAAATCAAGAGCCAGACCCTCAGCCGACTGAGCCACTCAGGTGTCCCAACTGTCACCCATTTTAATCTTAGTTACAGTCGGGGTCTGGCTGGAGGATTTGAGCAGCGGTGGGTAGTGTCCTGGACCAGCAATGTCTGTCTAGCACTCCCAGGCCAATTGTCAGAGCTGTCCATGTCTCTTGAGTTTATTTATGGTCCTTTGTATCTCCATTTTTAAGGCACAGATAATCCCCTGAAGGTAGCGTAATATATTGATCATCACTCAGACTTTACAGGGTCCCCATTGCCGACGGGAGAAAGGCCAGATTTCTCTAGAATTTTAGAGCTGCGATGGTTCGTCATTAATCTCCTCCACTAACGTGGTTTCGCTTTTTCGGATCCTTCTGAAAGGCACGGGATTCACTCCAGTTCATCTAAACACAGGAGAGACGGTGAGAGGGGGCTGGCGACAGGCCTGGATTCTGAGATGTTCCCACAGGAAGGGAGGGACGGATGGCCCCGGGCTGCCCTAGAAATGGGGTACAAGCCGGGAAGTCAGTGATGGAAAACCGGAAGAGGTAGCCCAGGGGCAGAGCTGTTGTGCTCCTCTTGTGATTCTCCTTCTGGAGATTCTCTCCACTGCCCTCGGAGAGAGGGACTGGTGTTTCCAGCTTAGCGTTAAAGAGGTTCAGAGCATTGAACTTTATCAAGCCATTTATCAAGCTCCTAACAGGTAAACGTGGGCGTAGAGTCCTGATCCTCGGACACCGGATGATGGATGGTCTCTATCGGCCACATGCAGCTAGTGATCACAGCGTGCCGTCTTCGAGTGGCCCGAGGACTGCATCCCCACTGCGGGTTCGGGGTGCGACGCAGAGGCGCGCGTGGGGAAGCGATTTGACGGAGCTGTTTGACGGCAGCCATAGAGCGTTTGCACAAGGTCAGTCTGGAAGTCGCCAGGAACCGATTCATAAGGACAGCAGTGGGAACGATCAGGAAGAGGCAGATGCAAGAAATACGTGGGGAAAGGACCATGCAATGGAACCGTCACAGGTGGAAGAGAGGCCGGGAGACGTGAACGACCCAGGAATTCCACGCACAGGACCAAGAAGGAAGAACCAGGCCCAACGGGACCTAACAAAGGGCCATAAGGGTGTGTGCGTGCTCGTTGTGTATCATCAGTGAGGTTTGGGTTGCACAGAAATTTAGGAGTTTGTTTGTTTTGTTTTGTTTTGTTTTGTTTTTCCCTGGCGATCACAGCGCTCCCTAATCCCGGGATCAATATTTGTCTCTGAGAATTAAAAATCATCACATCCACATACGATGGGTGGGTCAGCTGTCTGCGGGCACAAGCTCAACAAACAGTAAATGTCCCCGGGAGCCTGGATACAACTCCGATCCAATCAATGAGTCAGCAATAATGTCTAAGAGTTTGGGCTGGAATGAGGTTATCATTTAGCAAGTGGGTTCCTGGAGGCCTTTGTAATGTTTATCAGGAAAAAAACAAACAAACCAAAACAACAACAACAACCACAACAAACTTCCGTGGTGAGCTGACAGGTGAGCAGCCTGGGACACAGAACTGGGAAGTCAGCCAGCTAGACCCAGAAGTGCCCGTAAGAACTGTCACGGCAAAAGCAGTCTTCGGCCCAGAGTTTTTCCTGGTGGTGACACAGATATGACATTCTCGCCAGATGTCAGAACCACCCGCTCACTGCCTGGGACCCGACAGCCACGCTCACTGAGCCACCTTTGAGCGTCAGTGACTTTTCTTGGGATGGCTGCCTATGGAGAAGAAATATTTGGGCCAGCAGGAGGATTGTGTCCCTGTCAGGTCAATTTCTCATTGAAACAGAGTCTGTTTTAGCCTTGTGGCAGCTATACATCTAGCTTTTTGAGCTTGGTTAGTATGAGTCTAGGTATAGGGGATGAGTCACCTCCTTCAACCTGACAGAGTTCCTGAGCATGCCAAGGTGAATGGCAATTTTCTGGTCTTAGACCGCGATGTCTTCAGCTGCTTCCAGAAGTATTCCTCTGCGGCCACGTGCTTTTCTCTCAGATGATAACACTGCACAGTCTCTTGACTTCTGGGGCTGATTCACCTCGTGTGAGTTCCTTAGGGCCAGACCCACGTCATGGGTGTTTCGACTATGCCTTTCAGACAGGAGGCAGTTTGCAAAGTAGAGAGAGAAAGAATGAACGCCTGTTCACTTCCATCTAATGAGGTTCTAATTCTGGTGACTTATTTTTCTGTGAAGTTCTTTTTTGTTGTTGTTCCTAAAGCTTCGCTCGCACCAAAAGAAACCTTGATACAAGCAAGGGTTTCTACAAATGCTTCCCTGTGCTCAAGCCACACGACCTTTTATTAATGGCACTTCCAAGCTCTGTTATTGTGTTCAAATTGGCAAAGGGGAGTTCTGGGCTTGCAGAATGTAATTCAAGAACCAATAAAAGTTGATTACATACATATGAAACGTATGGACTCTGGGTAGGAGTCTTGGATGGATTACAAAGCGGGTTTCATGTTTCATCTTAGGCATGGGGTTTTATGGGAGGCCCACGTGAAGCCACAAACATCTCCATCGTCCCTTTCACTAAACATCATGTAAACAGAATCGTGTTCTCATGCAAAAATACATCTGCGAGATCGCAGTTCAGAACGAGGTCTAGATTTTATACCAACTTCAGTTCTCAACCAGAGAATCTTATAAGAAGCTCGGTAATTAATTAGGAGGTACAAGAGGTCATCTCTAACTATGAACAATTAAAATAAAGGAGACTGTTCGCTCCCTGATTGGAGACGTGGCAGCTGGAGGTACATGATCTTATGTAATGATGAGCTTTTTTTTTTGTTAACTTTTAAAACGCATGCAAAAATAAAGCCTTGTTTCTCTCTCCCTACCGCCCCTGAATTACAGCATCTACTGATAAGTATTATTGAGAAGTTTTTTTTGTTTTTGTTTTTAATAGCAAAAGAAAATGCCTGAATACTCTCTTCTGGCTTTATAACCGGTTCCTTGGCCACAGAAATATCCAAACCTTGTTCCAACCCGTGTTGAAACACAGCCACCTCCGGGTAGCGACATGGCAGATGTTTTTTTGAACAGGAAATGAGGGAGACCTTCTCCAGGGAAAACTACAGGGAGTTTTTGGTGAGCAGAATGCAATTACCCTGGCTGGAAGGGTGCCAGCTTAGGAAGGTACACTCCTGACTGTTGCAAAGGCATCATCCTGGGGCTCTCCCCCACATAGACTGTGTTTTAAACAGAAGACAGAATGAAAATATAATTATGATCATCTTAATCACTCTAAGGTAATTAGGATGATGTTAATAACTATAATAGTTTTCAACGAAGATTCTGTAGCTTTCTTCGCACGGTTGAGAGTGAAGACCAGCGAACACGACACAACAGTCGAAAACAGTGAATTCCGAACAGAGGATGGTGTCAGTGGTGGCAGCATTATCCAGATGACCTCCTTCAAAATTACTGCCGGGTGCGCATCATGCGCATCGGTTCTTTACCAAGCGCTGGTGACTGCCCCGCTGGTGGACGTTTGACCTGCTCTTGCCAAGGTAGAGAGCAGATTGGACCCAAGGCACCACGAGCTCCGTCCTGAGCTTGCGCTCACTGGGGAGTTTCACAGATCCTTTTCACAGCCGCTTCCTTTGTGGCCCCGTGGCAATCTGGCCGGCAACTTTGAAAGATCTGTGTTTTACTAGCCCCAGCTTACAGGTGAGAAAACTGAGGCTCAAAGACATAAGCCGACTTTGCGAGCCCACGCTGGTAAGTGTCAGAGCAATGATACGCTTCACTGTCTTCCAGAGCACACGTGAATAATACACCTCATTCTTCCCTCTAGAAATGCTAATTTATGTTTCTCGACATATTTTTAGTGCCGGATTTCAGAATTATGTAAGATGTAGTTTTGAAGTTGGAGCCATCAAAAAGTTCAATCATGACTAGTTGACTGGAAAATATATTTGATAATAAAAATTCAGTTCAAAAAAAAATGGGTTACATAATCCATTTTGCTAAACATAGCCTGCAAGAATCTAATGAGAGTCAACTCCGAAATCAATCACTCGGGAAGCTAAATTGTTAAAGTTCTTGTGAAGTAGTTTCTTGATAAATGGTATTCTTTGATGAGCAGCTAAGTAAATACGGTACACTCGTGACGGATCCTCACGAATCTTGAGTTATTTTTAAAATGATATTTCATTTTTATATTGATATGCGGTCGCAAGGAATGACACACATGGAATCAAATTCTAGTTCCATCAGTATGTGAATGACCTTGGATGTGGCCCTTCATTCTGGAGTCGACGTCGGGAGGTAGAACAAGGTTGACATTACATGCGTAGCTAGGGATGATTAAATGATATATAGGAAAATGCCCAAGATGACATCTGCCACGCGGTATGTGCTCTGGAGCTTAATAAAATTATTTCCCGTAGTTATTTATAGTTATCTGCCTTCAATCCAAATAAAATCCTACGATAATTTGCAGGGCATAACTTCTCAATAAATGTATTAATTTTCATGATAGTCCTGGGAGATTTAATTTGGATATTTAAATTGAAAGGTTGAATGAACCCAACCATACTGCGGATGTGCAGATACAAAAATCATTTGAGAAAATAAACAGGAACATAGCAGTGGACTGTTTCAAACGATGAGAGGTCCAAATCTTTGAGTTCTATAAAAGCGAGTCCTGTTCTGTTTGATTGATTGATTTACCTAATATTTGTTAGATGCTTATGAATGATAGGCAGTGTGCAAGGTGATGCCAATATAAAAACGTTTAAAAGTTTTAAAGATAGGATTTTACAGATTTAAAGATTTAAAAGTTTTAAAGATAAAAAGTATACTCTTTGAGGGGTGCCTGGATAGCTCAGTCGGTTGAGCGTCTGACTTCGGCTCAGGTCATGATCTCACAGCTCTGTGGGTTGGAGCCCTGCGTCGGGCTCTGTGCTGACGGCTCGGAGCCTGGAGCCTGCTTCGGATTCTGTGTCTTCTTCTCTCTCTGCCACTCACCCACTCGCATTCTGTCTCTGTCTTGCTCAAAAATAAATAAACATTAAAAAAAATTTTTTTTAAAGATTAGAAAAAAGTATACTCTTTGAACTCAAGAGATGCACAGGGTAACTGCTCAACAGATGTGGAGACAAAGTATTTCATATAGTAATTATATTTCTTTGTAAGTGATGAGAGCTTAAGATCAAATTCTCTTGGAGATTCTATGAAGATTTCTAGATAATTTACAGTACCTTGAATCATCACTAACCATTGGTGACACATCACTATCTAAGATAGGGAAGGATAGTACAGGAAGGTAGACCAGATGTACTGGTCTTCCTTATGGGCTTGACCTGGTGCCCCTCTAGCTCAGCTAGTTGAATTCTTGCACAAACCCAGGAATCTTGGGCGTAAACAGAAAATGCTGTTTTCATGATATAAACATTGGAATACCTGTCCTGGCTTGCTATGAGGTCTCGGAGAAATCAATGGGACATTTTGCCTCAAGTCTCCAATATCATGCAAGATCCAAAGTGACTGATGCAAACACACCTGTCCCTCTTCTCTGTAGGGCACATCTATTGTGTGAATTTAACCAGAAGTATAGGTTAAGTTCATGAATCCATTCTTATACTTCATAACACAAACAGTGCTCCATATTAGACTGGAAGAAGAGTAAATCATCAGGACACCGTCAATTCACAATTGTCACCTCCAGCACCTTGCCTCTTTCTCGTGACGGCGGATGGAAGGAAGTGAGAGGCAAGAGTAGCAAAAGAAGGGAGAGAGAAACAAAGGAATGAACGCCGCGAGTCTGGAAGCTTCCCTAACGCCAGTTGAAACCTTTGCGCACTATGAGACATCACTATTTTCAGCATGCCGCGTCCAGACCTCCTCGCCAATTAAACTTGCCGCAAGTTGCCTCGCCAACAGGTTTCTACAGAATCATGTTTCTGCCTCTTGACTAAGCTGTAAGGATCCACCTATAAATATAGTTATCTGAATTTCTTCCTTTTCATTGTGCAACTCGCGACCTTTAGGAAAATTTGCAATGTTGATCATCCATTTCATTTAAAACTAGAGTCATAGCTAATTCTTGAAGCGTTTTTTTGGAAGCTGAAAATAACTAGTCTGGCTCAATTTGCAAAATGAGTTTGTTGAATCTCCAAATAATACTTCGCACTGAGATTATGGGACAGGGCTTAGTAAGAGGTTAGGGGATATTCCAGGAGACTTGCTGCATGATCTTAGGAAGTCACTGGTGTTTTTAGTTTCCTAATGAAAGGACTGGACTGTGGGTATCTTTTAGCAATATAACCCATCAGTCGCAGGCAATGCCTTTGGTTTTGAAATGCACAAAGTCATTATTGGCCCCCGCACAAGTATCATATCATTCTTCATTTCATGAGAGTCTCAGGCTACAGAAATGATTGGCATTCCCTTCTTAACCTATGAAATATTTGGGGGGGGTGGGTGGGGTGAGAGTTTTCCTTCATTTCCTTGAAGGAAGGGGTATCTATGGCATCATGGCATTTTCACAGATGGGGTTGGTCTCATCACAATAGCTGAGGCAACATTCACAGTAGCAGGTGAGCACACACACACACACGCACACACACGCACGCACACACGTGCACACAGCACTGGAGCTAATGATATGGTGGGGACATTTCCTTATCTTTATATTCGTTTCTTTTTTAATCTTTTTTAAAAAAAATTACTTATTTTTGAGAGACAGAGAGAGGCAGAGCATGAGCAGGGATGGAGAGAGAGAGAGAGAGAGAGAGAGAGAGAGAGATACACAATCCGAAGCAGGCTCCAGGCTTCTGAGCCGTCAGCACAGAGCCCGTCATGGGGTTCCAACCCACGAACTATGAGACCATGACCTGAGCTGAAGTCAGACGCTCAAGCGACTGAGCCATCCAGGCGCTCCTCCTTATCTTTATATTCTGGAACACGTTCAGGGCTCAAGACTTGGCACGTGACTGTGATATTTCTATTAGGATATGGTGAACTGGGGACATTCTACAAGCCTTGGAAGCAGGGCTTATATAACACGTCTGATTCACATAACATCTTTTGGGCCAGGAAAAGAGATCCTGTATCAGACGCTGGGTCCTAGAAAAAGCCATCAAGCTACGTTGCCTTTCACTACTCCCTTCTAATAATCCCTTCCAGAGCCCCCAAGAACAGAGAGAGTTTGGAGGCTGTCTTTCACATCAGGCGGCAAGCCACACCTCTGCACCCTCACCGTGAGACTGCACCATACTTTTCATTTCTTCAACTTGCATTGGCAATCTGTTTTAGCATAATTTACACATTTACACATTTTAGAGAGCAAGGCACAGTCATGCAACTTAATTCCAAAAAACATAAGCAGTGGGGGCCTGCCTCTGCACATTAGCTTTGCAAAGCATATGAACGCCGTTGCTGAAACCCAGTTCAAGGCACACGCTTGCTTGGAATCGGCGTGAAGAGGTACCTGCTGTTTGTCATTTGCCACCCGAACTTCCTTAGCGGGGTCACCTATCGTCCCATTTGGGTGACCTCGAAATGTTGGTTTGGGGCCAGCAAGACGTCGTCCTGGGTTCAGCCCGCCTTCCACGTCTGTTGGTTCATTGGCATCCCCCAGACCCCGGGAATTCTGCAGAAGAACTTGCTTCTTAGTGTCAGGGAATCAGGTTTTGCCCGACTCTGCTATTAAGAGTAATTTGACTGATTCATCCTCCCACACTGACTATTTCTTTTAAATGGGCTTAGAAAGCTGGTGGGGTGTGTGTGTGTGTGTGTGTGTGTGTGTGTGTGGTGCAGCGCACAGAGCGGGTGCCTCTTAGCCGGAGCAAAGCCTTTGGAATTGCACAGAACTGGGCGCAAGGCTCCTCTCTCCTCTTTCTGGCCTGGTGACCTTGAAGTGGACCGCACCCCTCGGGGACCCCACTTTCATGTCTAGAAAGAGAAGGGAAAGGAGCTCTTTAAATCTTGTGGTGAGGGATTCGTGGGACGTTGCACGGGGAGTGAGCCCTCCGTTGATAGCAGTTTTCTTCCCTCTCTTCCCTGGTGGAAGGCAGTGCTCTCACCGGAGAAAGGAGAAAGGCAAATCGTGTGCAGAACAAAGTACGTCTTGTGTCTCTCCAGAGGATGGCTCCTCTGACAAGGCCCTGTTTGTGACCCCCTCTGACGGTTGTCTTGGTATACAGAGTAATTGAGTTTCTCTCCCATTCGATTGGGCTGCTTCCTTAAAAGTAGTGATTAAAACAGATTTACTGGAGGGCTGGGTGACATTTATACGGACTGGAGGCATTTTCCTGTTCATTTTGTTTGGGGAGTAACCTTTCAGAAAGGGTAGATTTCATTTAGGGAACACTTCATTAAGCGGGTCGGATCACTGGGAGGAATATTCTTACAATGAAACGTGTCGTGATCTCAGAGGGTATGCTCAGGTTGCACAAACCCCACAGTGAAGGGAATTGAGGATTTGGGGAGGGGGGCAGGCTTCTTTGAGTTAGTGGTACCTGCACTTCTTTCTTGTGATCTTTTTTTTTTCTTTTTATCCTTTTTGGGTTTGAGTAATCAGTGGTGTAGGTGCACCTGTTCTCCACTGCTGGCGATCGCTGATGGGGTGTAAATGGTTAGGGCCAAATAAAGGGGCGCTAATTTGTATGTTGAAATCGCTCAGAGTGATTGCTCACTCCCCCCCCCCTCCACAAAATTCCACCTTCAGTTATTAGAGCTATTTTGAGATCCTTCAGGATGGGTTGTTCGCTGACTCTTCGGGGAACTTGAATGTCTGGCAGAAAGCAACAAGACATGAGACGGAATTCATGAACTGGGAAGATACAGCAGCCTGGGGGTATCAATAATGCACATTTAAACAGAAGCAACATTTGTTGACCAAGATTTCCTTGCTGACCCTTCAAAGCAGAATACAAAGGTGCTTTTCCATGACCTCAGGGCGGTCTTTGGCAGGTCCCCGGGCCTGAGAAGCTTTTCCCTTTGTTTTCCAGACTTGTTGCTGTTTTCTTTGCCTCTTGCAATCCTCTCCAGGCTGCCTGAGTATTCTCTTCTGGCTAAATCCTAAAAAGACTGTTTTAAACCCGGTTCTCGAACGTCTCTTGTTTTCATCTTTTAACCTAGAGTGTCTGTCCAAATACCAAGGGCACCATCCAGCTTCCCCCTCTGGCAGAGCACCGAGCCTGGTCAAATGAAGTCATCAAAACCCCACGCGTAACCATGCCCTCATTCAATCGTGCTTACAACCTAGTGCGAGCTGCCTCCAATTGCACGCGAAAAAGTAGAGTCATCCCCGTTTCCATGAAATATTTCCTGGACTCAGTACACTTCTCCAGCAGCGTGCAAAATGCAATAGGTCTTCTAACAACGCCATCTACTATGGACGAGGAAGCCTCGTGGGGCGATAGCCCTTATTGGTCCAGAAACAGCCTGGATGCAAGCTTTTAAATTTCTTGATGGAGTGAAATATTTTTAAAAATGAATCTGTTCCTTGGTGTAGGTTTTAAAAAATTATGCCAGGCAAAAGTTACCATCCTGGTTTTCATTTTTCAATTTGCAGAGACTTGACAAAAATGTCTTGGAATGGAGGTGATGCTGTGAACACGCCCTCTTATATTAGTTGCAAGAGGGTAAATTGGTATAATTTTTAGGAAAGGCAATTTGCCAATATGCGTCAGGAACATTAAATACGCTGGTACCCTTTGGCCCAGTCGTTCTGTTTCCAGAAATCCATTCTTGGAAAATAATCCAACATACATAGGTATTTTCCATGAATTGGTTTATTGAAGCATTACTGTAATCATGAAAATACAAGAAAGGAGGAAACTACAAAATGCTCCCAAATAGGTCAATAATTAGTTAAAATGGTATGTATACATATCACTAAGTTATGTGAATAAATACATTTTAATGATATACGACAATGTTTACTGATGAGGTTAAGGGCAAAATGCAGTGAACACAGCTCTATAAAATGTATATGCGGACAGGATGATGAAAAGACATCATGCCAAAATGTTTATTATCGGGTATCATCTTGTCTTGGGGTTTACAGGCCACTTTTCTTTTTGCTTTATACATTTTTGTATCATAAGCATGGAAAAGAATTAAAAACATTCTCAGCAGTAATCCTAATTTGGCCAAAAGTGTGTGTGTGTGTGTGTGTGTGTGTGCGTGCGCGCGTGTGTGTATAGATGAAGAAATGTTTTTTGTAGAAAAATAAAATATGTCTAGCAAGAAAGATGAAACAAAGAAATAGTTGGGCTGAGTTCACATTTTTCAAACCAACTTGTACTTCTAAAATAGAATTCTGCCTCTCCACACACTGGGTTCCTGGAAGCTGACCAAAATCTACACAGTAATATTAACTCCACTTAAAAAAAGGGAAGAGAACATATTGAACTGCATTCACTTATGGTCTGGGTGCCTGGAAGAAATCCGTTGGTGTGTACCAAAGTGATGACATTCATGTTTCTATTTGCATTTTGAAAATTGACAGATAATTGAAAAGAATCAGCATATGAAATTTCTCAGAGGCAGCAAGCCGAAAAGCCGGAGGAACCTTGCCCATGGAGCATCCTGTGCCCACAGTCTGGTTGCGGAACGCTCTAGAACTGTGTGCTTCTGTAGTTGCCACCAGGAGCGTTCTCTGTCTGCCGGGGGCTGGGAAAACCTTCCTCCGCTGTCTGGCCAAAGCACCATCAGTTCTCTGTTGGGCACATCGTCTCTCTCACTTTCTCCAATTGGGATCGCGTTGAAATTGCAGCGACCCTACCTAGGAAATCAGCAAACGGTCAGCCATCTTGCCTCTGAGGGTATCCAGAGAGACTACGGAGAACACTTAGTAGACAATCATTTCTTATTTATTAGGCTTTTTTATTTTTTTAAACTAGAAGTGGTACGACTGGCTTTACATTAAGCAGATACTCACTACACATATTTTTCAATCATCACAAAGACCTAACAGCATTTGAAAGGTGGCGGACATGCACAAAATATACACCGATGGATCTAAAAGGGGAATCCGCATAGCGGTGCAAAAGCAAAACTTCGTTCGTCGCGAATTAAAAGGAAAACTAGCGCATGAGGACGTTTTAAAGAGGGGAGGGAGGGAAGGAGGGGAGAGATGGGGGCGGAGGCAGAGGGACACCTAGCTGAAGGGACCTTTACAAGAGCAACACGCCCCTGTGGTTGTAACCGTGTAAATTCAGACCTGAGCGACCTGTGTGAGCACATCAATCTGAATCCAGTGCCTCGCGCTGCCCCCCGCCCCGGGGGGCCCCGGGTAGGGGTGCCGAGAAGCAGAGTTGATCTGAGAACAGAGCGGCATGTCTGTAACTTTCGTGTTCCAGTCTCCCGCAAAATGTATTTATTTAACAAATGTCACCCAAAACAGCTTGGTAGCAGATGAGGTTTATTTAATGGCAGTAAAACAGGTGAAACATTCCCTACATTTTTCGTCTCTGTTTATGTTTCTATCAAAAAAAAAAAAAAAATTGAGCTAGTTACAGCTCTTTACACACTCAAACAGAGCCGCGGCATAGATTTGGGAAGTAACGCAAATTTCACTTAGTAACCGGCTTGGAAAATACACATCTCTCTCTCTTTCTCTCTCCCTCTCTCTCCTCGGAGCAATTTTTGATACATATATATTTTTTTTCTACCCAGAGGACAGGAGCATCAGATCCCAATTCGACTTCGTTTTCTTATTATTTTACTTGATTTTTTGAATGCTTCCCCCTCCACGATTAGCCGGCTGCATTTGGCACCGGCTTGAAGTTCTTTCCAGTCTTTTCTCTCCCTTCCTATTTTCGCTTTACTGTGCTTGGAAGTGCCCTCTCGGCGGGGAGAGAAACCCACCCCATCTCCTCCCCAGCCCTTTCAGCTGTAACCTTTCTACAAGTAAATGCTAATTGAAAAAGAAAGAACACCACTAATCTTGGAATTTAAATGCATTTAACAAAACCAATCTCGCTGTAAATTGTTGTTTCTCCATTCCCTTTTCCCTAACAGATGTCGAGAAACTGCAATTCCTATTAAGAACACTTGACTGTTTACTCAGCACGAGAACCTCAGCCCCGCTCTGCATCAATCTAAATGCGTTTCGAGACGTCAGGCCCCCGAAAAGTGCAGACGGTTAGTTGGTTATTTTTAAATGTAATCTTCACATAAAAGAACCACGGCGTTTTCCCTTTCACTTTGTCATCCCCTCTCTTTTTTAACGATGGCATCAAGCATTCGGCATAGAAGAAGGGGGTTTTTATGGCCCGTTCCATTTCAAGTCGCTTTCGGCGTGAGCCGACGGGTTTGCCACGCGGCGAGCGGAATTACTCAGTTTATGAAACTGATTGGGAGGGAGGGGGGGCGGGGGTGCACCGAAAGGTGCCGCCCGGGGTCCGAGAGCCCCGGAGCCGAACACCGGAAGTCGAGCTGCGTCTTCCTGACGGCGTGCACGCCGCGTGTGACTCCAGGGGACCCTGGACACCAGCCTGCGGAGCGGCCGGAAGCACAGGGGACGCTGTGCTGGGGGCCCGGGCTCCGCGCTGCCTCGTGGGCGGGGAGGAGATGAGCGCTCGTCCACACCGGAATCCAGAGATCCCTCACGCTCACTTGGCCTGATCCTCCGAGGAGCTTCTCGTATTTGTCGTTTGTTTAAAAGCACTTGCTTAGCACTTGGCACGTAACATACATATACTGCACGCGCAAGCTGCGTGGCTCTGCAGCAGTGTGTTTGCACTGGGTTGTAAGGGCCCTTGTCATCTTGCCAAGCACCGAGCTGCACAATTTGGAAAGATGTATTTTCAGAATTCTTCACATTTTGTCATGTTTTCCCTTTCTAGCTCACTGTCCCTTTTATTAAACTTGTTAAGAATAGGAGAAAAAAAAAAAACAAAACAAAAACCGCCGATTAAAAAAAAAATAGCATCAACTCAAAACTGGAAGAAAAAAAATTCCTTGTTGGGAAGGGAACTGGGGCACGTGCATTTACTGGGTACCTGATAATAAATCGACTCACGGGCAGCCGGGGACAGTGATGGGTCACGTTGACGCTGCAAGGCAACTGGGCGGCGAGGCTCTTCATTTGCTCCGTTTCAGACACGCGAAAACTGACGATTTGCAAAGTTGGTTCGCCCCCCGAGCTGGTCTGCGAGAGAGATCAGATGAGCACTAAAGCGTATGTTGTTAGCCAGATGGTGTGGGTTGCTGGCACTTTCCCTTTCTCACTCTTCTTTGAGATACAGTTAAGCATAGAGGTTAAGTCTTTCACTGCATGGTAAGCTCCCGGAGGACAGAGGCTTGTCCTGATTTCATATGGTATAGTCCCCAGGGCTATTTGTGTACTGGGGGTCACATGACCAATATAGGAATTGACAATGTTAGCCTTGAAAACAAAACTGCCAGTTATTTTAGTGGCAAAAGACAGATTCGTTTGTGAATAGCAGACAACTGAAATCCAGGACACGTGAGCTCAGACAAGACCTTCGGCAAGTCCAACCCAGAGAAGAAGGAAACATTGTTTTATGGAAAAGTAAGAGGAAGTTGGGAGAGATGGTTTGAGAAAGAGTCCGTTGGAGAGAAGCAAGAGTTGAGGGTGATGAGGTTTCTCACCGACTGAGCTGCAGGGGTGATCTGTTTCTTGTGGGAGATGCAGTGTATTTCTTTCCCTCTTGGGGCCTGTAATTGATGATTCTTCTCTGTTGGCCCTTCTTCTGCTGGGTCTGTCATTGACACCTGTTCCTGTGATTGATGGTGGGTGGTATGGCTCCTCCTTCTGTCCCCTACTCCACTTTAGTGAGGTTTCTTCTTGTTAATTATCCCAATAAATACATTGATTGTAAGCGTTGCAGTCATATCTGCCTTTTGGGGGTGGGATTTTCCAGAAAACGTTTCTTTCTTTTCTGGCCTATAGAATATATATTTCTAGTGAATTTGGGGTCCAGCCCCCAAGTCAATTGCGTGTTTGCTGCGCATGGAGAACTGTCTTCCCTCCCAAGTTCTAAGTGATTTCCATGCTTTGGAGTTCAGCTTGTGTGTCTGAGATCCTTTGGGTGAGACCCGGCTTGAACTTGGAGATGGACAGCTCGAGCTGGTGAGTGGTCTGGCCCTGCACTCTGGCCTCAGACGAGCCTGGGTCTGGGCTACACTTTCAAGTAGCTTCAGGGAGATGATCTTGTCCAAGACCCTCCTGTGATGGCTGGAAGTTAACAGTCTTCCCTGCAGAGAGAGTGCAGGGCCCAGGTGAGGGAAGTATGGTGATAGATACAGTGTCTTGTGTTGTCTTGTAAATGGAATAAGTTCCAGTTTAATTTGGTGCACATTATAAATTCAGGTTTTCAAAAGGGCCAAGCACAGGGATTCAAACTGTGCATAGTTTAAGCATTTCCCTGTGTCCTGATTTTCTCCTGTCTCCGGTGGTATATTTCCTACATCTCTTTGTCTCTTTGTCTTCCTACATCTCCTGCCTCCCTTTTCTTTCTTCTTGCTAGCTCTACATCTTTCCCTGGTGCCTGCTCCCTCCCTCCCTCTCTCTCTCTCTCTCTCTCTCTCTCTGTCTTCTGTATTCCTTTCTTTTCTGTCTTTCCACTTTCCCTAGATCTCCTTCTTTCCTCCCTATTTGCAAATCCTATTCTCCGGCTTTGCTCACTCCTTTTCCTTGGTAAGGCGTAGCAGGGAACACGGCACCCCAGAGAGGGGCAGGAGGAAGCGTGAATCCTGGCTCACTGTGTGGGCATCTCCAGGAGGCCAGTCTGGGTTGGAGGTCGTCTCCAGAGCAGAATGCTAACCGAGTTTTATGTGCTGGAGACATTTGGGCTCTTAGAATCCCCAAGCACCCCTGAGAGTCTTGACCCTGTATCTACCAGGAGAACCCTGTGGGGGAATCCAGATTCCGTGTCCTCTCTGCCCACATGTTTGCAAATCTGGGTGCACCGGGCCTAGCCCTCTCCTCGTGTCCTTTGAGCTTCCCTAGAGTGGAGGACGACCGGGAGAGGTGAACGTAGACAGGGAGAGGAGAGGGAGACGGTACGATTTAAATTCTTAAAATCGCTTACTCCATTTCCTGTCATTTATGCAGGAAGAAATAGAATTTCAGAGAGCTCAAAAGACCTTTCCAGACTCACACGCAAGAAAAGGAGGAGGAACATTCAAACCCAGGTCGCTTCATCCTCAATGTCCTGTCTGTTCTCTGCCCACTATTTCAGAGAGCGGATAAGGGCACAATGGCTGAGAAGATGGAAAGGAAGAGAGCACAGTGGAGGGTCCAGTGGGGTGTGGCCTTGCCCCGAAATGCATAGCCGGGACCCCACACACTTGGCATGGAATCAAAACACCATTAATGGGCCGGGTGGACTTGACTGCTCGAGCCGGTTCCAGTATCTACGAGCAGCACTCGCCCTTCCTCCGGTAGAAGATCCAAGTTTAAATTCCACAAACACTTTCGGGCACCTGCCTCATCCCCTGCAACTGTCAAGCCGTTGATAATTCAGCTGTCTCGATCAGATTTTGAGCAACCTTTTACCGTCCTACTAATAGGTGATGGAACTGATCCGAAGCTTCCCCACTGTGTACTTTATTCTCTTCGTTCAGGGGAATCACACTGAGCATGATGGTAGGAATGAAAACTTTGAAATCAGATGCACTTGTGTCTGAATCTTCCTTCCTTCCTTCCTTCCTTCCTTCCTTCCTTCCTTCCTTCCCCCGTCTCTCCTTCCTTCCTTCCTTCCTTCCTTCCTTCCTTCCTTCCTTCCTTTCTTTCTTTCTTTCTTTCTTTCTTTCTTTCTTTCTTTCTTTCTTTCTTTCTTTCTTTCTTTCTTCTTTCCACATCCTATATTTCTTTGCTCTATGCAACGACTCTGAACATCAGCTTTCTTAATTGTCCCTGCAGATGGGGGCTGAGCCGGAACGTGTCTATGCAGGCTTCCAGCCCCATGCCGGAAGATTTGGCTCTCCAGGAGGCGGAAGCCCAAGAAAGACACACATTGGCACCTGCTGACTTCAGTACGGAGGTTGGTTCTGAAGGTGGGTGAGCAGAGTGGAAAAGGCAAGATTCAAGAATCTTCCTACATATGTAATTTCGTTTTCTTCATTCAGGAGAATCAAACCAAGCCCCCACTAGGATTGAGTCATGCTTCTCGGTTTTGAAACTGTCAGAAGGCTTGAGAAAACAACAACACAGAAACTATGACTGGTGGGTGCACAAACAAGGAAGTTCTTAATGAGGCAGAAACAATGGTTGAGAGAGCAGGTTCTGGTCCCACTGAGCGCTCGCGTTACCCACGCACCCAGCCCTTCCCGAGCAGCGCGCCCCGCTGGGCCGCCCCGAGTGTAGGAGCCAAAAGGAAAGGAACAGGCGGGGCCAGGCGCAGTGAAATGCTGTTCTGCCCACCTTTGGGCAGCCTCAGAAGAAAAGCCGAGAAGCTTAGATCGGAGGTGAGCTAATTGTAATCATTTAGATGCTATGCTCTTAGGTGCTAATCCA
Organism: Panthera tigris; assembly: GCF_018350195.1. NCBI lineage: Eukaryota > Metazoa > Chordata > Mammalia > Carnivora > Felidae > Panthera > Panthera tigris. The sequence continues at coordinate 139,272,798 of NC_056665.1, forward strand.
CATTGTCCGCAGACAGAAGATCATAGAGAAATGCCCCCTGTGCCATCGTGTAGGGCTTTTGGAGAGTTTGGTATGCATGGTAATTACAGGTTCTGCCTGCACACTTGGCCATCACCCACGCGGCCGGGAATCCTCGTGCAGAAGCTCAGCTGGACCTTGCACGGGCCCTGGGAGCGCTCCACTGGCATTGGCTGTATTAACAACAAAAAGAGACGGAAAAGGCAGCTCAGGTTTGCTCCTACAGGCTTGTCGCTTCTCTTCCCTTGCAGCAAGGAGCCCTCAGCTCAGCAGCCCCTGCCATCATACGCACGCCCCTCTCCCCTTCCCCCCTGTGCTGTCCTCCTGCCATCCACCTGACAGGGCCCGCCTTTCACGGCCTGGCCACACTTGTCTTTCAGGAGGTGCCCCTCGACCCCCCAGCCCTGGGTCTGGCATCTGCAGGGTCTTCTCTTGTACCGGCCTCTTCGCCGAAATTACAGCTCTTTCCATAGAACAACTCCTTCCAACTGAGCTTTAGGGCTCCTGCTCCTTCCCTTCTCGGATCTGTCAGGTGCCAGTGTTGTGCACGCCCATCCGTGCTCCCATCAGTGACTAGAAGCAAACCCTGCCTTCGAGCGTCTGACCAGGATCCTTCACTGCCGCTCTGTGCCTCGTGAGAGGCTGGGCGCTGCCCTCTGCTCTGCGCTTTGGAACCTCGGGGCTCAGGTTGGAATTCTGGCTGGGCCAGTCAATGCCTTGATGTGAACTTGGGCCAATGAAGCAAACTCTCTGTGCCTCAGTTTCCTCTTCCATCGAGCGGGGGACTCATGCTGCCTACCAGCCGGGGTGTTGGGAGGGTTAAACGCATTAACGCAGGTATGGCGCGCAGCCTGGGCATGGTTAGTGTTCGGTATAAACCGGCTCCTACACGTACGGGATCTGAACCAGGAGACTCAGCCCGAGACAGACCGAGTCCTCGGTTCGATCCCATCGTTGCTGATTGAGGAACACAGGTTCAGAGAGGCTGAGAGCCCAAGCCAAAGTCGTATCCGTGGGATAGGGGTCCGCCCGAGACCTCTGACTCTTTGTGACCTTGGACGTTATCACCAGCACGTGTGTGAGAGAGAAAGAGGTGAAGGAGAGGGATGGGGGAGGCTGGAAGGATGAGGAGAGAAGGCAACACCAGCCTGGTTCCGAATCTGAGCAGATTTCTAATTAGGATAACATTCAACTATTCTTATGAGAAAATGTAAGAAAGGAGGAGCTCATCTCTGGGCCTGCTTAGAAGTACATGGAGGCAGGAGGTAATCAAGCTTCCTTGAACCTCTGCCTCTGCCGGGCTCAGAATCAGGCAGGAGCTATCTTTGTTTCCGTATCTTTTCCCGAAGCCTTGAGCAATCGCTAACAATCCTATTTACTCCGTGTACCAGACAAACACAGTTACCGCCGCCATCTCACTATTTTTATCTAATATTGAAATTTCTCTCCCTAAGAGCAGCCCTGAATATATTATGATATCTGCTGAATACATGATGTGTGTAATATACTGTGCAGAGATGGTATTTATGAAGCCAGGTTCTAACCGAAATGAAGGAATCATTCAGTTCTCATTTGAAAGGAAATTCAATCGGATGCATTTTCAAGAAAGCAAATTCGTGGTTTTTTTTTTTTTTTTTTTAAATCCTCGCAAACTTTGGGATGCAAGGCCAATTTCTTCATATCCCTCCGTGGCATAGGCTGCCCCGTGGTCCCTCGCGTATCTGTCCTGCAGAGACTGGGGTGTTCTCCCCGTTCCCTCATGACGCATTCCCCCCTGGTTGCCATCGTCACCACTGTTTTTCAGCATAATGGTGTGTCAGAAACCTTTGGCAACGTTGGAAGCATCACGCACCAATCTCTCCACGTGTCTCTCAACAGGTCCCTGCGAAGGGGGTTTAAAAGATGTCCATCTTGCAGAGGAGGAGGCTGGTCTACACCACAGGATCGCCGGATCCCGCACTGGCTTCGCCGGCTGTATTCAGTGTATTCCCAAAGCGATTTTGTTTTGGTTTTCCCATTTTGTGTGGAGTAACCACAGCGATGGTGGCAGTAATGACGTTCAGCATGGTGCCCTTTGCTTGTTACTACACTTTGGAGAGTACCTTCTAATCCTCACATCCCCCGGCGATACATTGGGAGATGGAGGGCACGGGATGAAGCATGGCAAGGTGCCGTGAGTCATAAATGGGGGACTGGGGTTCAGACCAATGGTCTGTGTCCAGGTGCCAACCCGCCAACCCACCAGGCACGTGCCTGCTGCTTCCTCTGCCTTCCTCCTAGGGCTTTGACCTGTGCGGCTCCCTGTCCGGAAACAAAACTCAGCCAACTCGGTCTTCTCCGAACTGAAAGTCAACAAGTCAAGTCCATGGTGTAGGAAGCACCAGATTTTTCTTCCGCGTGCCTCCTCGCCCGGGGACGTTGCCTTCGCGTCCTGTCTCCCCTTCAAGGAAAGAGGAACCATACAGTTGGAAAAATAACAATAAAACAGCAAAGCCCTCAGGGACTTCCTGGGCGAATCTCTCCCTTTTGCAGCCAGGGGAAGCGATTTTGCGGACGAAATGCGGAAAGGTGGAGTAGCACCGCACCGCAGAGCCAATTAATGGCAAAACAAAGAGTGAGATTTGGGTCTCTTACATCGATTCTTCCATCAGATCATAAGGCTGGTTCTTGGCTCGTCTTCAGCCCATTAACACAAAACATCCCAACCAACAGATCTTGAGCCTTACCTGCTCACCTGCTGGATCTATTCCCCGCCTTCCCTCCTCCCCGCTCCCAATCCTGTCCCTCACTAGATGGCTCAAAGAGAGTTAGAAGGTGTGTGTGTGTAACAACTTCCTTATTCAGCCTCCCAGAGCCTGTGGGCAGCTCTCAAAGCAGGAGGCCTTTGGGCGGGCAGAGGGGTGGGTGCAGAGGAGGGTCATACACGTTTGGGCAATTTTGGTTTCAGCAGTTTCTTTGTAGTAGGATTTCTTGGCCCATTTAAGGGGCCAACGTGTATACCAAGTGTCCAAGGGAGAGAAGCTGTGAAGTCTTTGCCAACTTATTTGTACAGAGGATCTTTTTTTTTTTTTTTCCCCTGCGAAGAGTGGCTTGTATGGCCCAAGGTTCATGGGTCATAGTCTGGGTAATGATGCTATAGACCAGTGGCCAAACTACAGTCCGCAGTCCAGGTCTGGCCAGCCTCCTGTTTTGTAAATCATGTTATAGGCACACAGACACGTGTTGGCTGACATTGTCTGTGGCTGCTTTTGTACCACAAGGGCAGAATGAGGGAGAGAGATTGAAAGACCTACAAAGTCAAACCTGTTTCCTCTCTGGTCCTTTATAGAAAAATTGCATAATCTCTTAGGGAATATTATAATGGACGTCTTTTCTTTTTCTTTTCTTTTCTCTTTTCTTTTTTTTCTTTTCTTTTCTTCTTTTTTTCCTTTCCTTTCCTTTCCTTTCCTTCCCTTCCCCTGCCTTGCCTTGCCTTTCCTTCTCTTCCCTTCCCTCTCCTCCCCTTCCTTTTCTTTTCTTTTCTCCTTCCCTCCTCTTTCCTTCCTTTCCCTTTCTTTTCTCTTCTTTCCTTTTTTTAAAATGGTTTTTTCTTTTTCTTTTTCTTTTTTTAAACATAGACTCTCAGGGGCGCCTGGGTGGCTCAGTTGGTTAAGCATCTGACTCTTAATTTCAGCTCAGGTCGTGGTCTCATGGGGCTCTGCACTGACAATGTGGAGCCTGCTTCGGATTCTCTCTCTCTCTCTCTCTCTCTCTCTCTCTCTGTCTGTCTCACACAGACACACACAAAATAAAATAAAACTTAAAAAGAAAAAAAAAAACCATAGAGTCTCAGTATTAGTCACCAGGAGCATTACAGCCAGAATATTTTTCCTCTTCTTATGAATCTAACAGGATCTTTCTTTTGAGATGGTTATTGTGGACACATTTTTAGAGTTATAACCTAGAGTCTATCTAATTTTCCGGTCATGGATAAATTACCAGACTTGCACATTGCAAAGCATGTACGTGTAACATCCCGAGATCATCAAGATGTCCAGTTACAGGGCTGGGCCAGTGACATCCGTTGGAGAACCATCTCTCCCACATGGTCCTGAGGGGGGAAACTTAGGGTGGAGAGGCTGTGTCTTTCTTGCGAAGTATATCCTGATTGGAGGCCCCGCCATAGTTTCCCAACAGAGAGGAATAGCCGTGCAGTTCCTGTCTGTCATGTGCCAAGAGTTACAGGGCACCCAACTTCATGTTTTGTATCGATTTAAATTTAACTTTAAATTCTTTATTTTTTTTTCTTTGTTGCAGATTGGCTTCCAGTGAACTGAATATTAAAAAGATATTACAGACAGAAACAACCCGCCTGGCTGATTGTTTCTTCCCCAAATGGATGCGATGATGAGGGAACACTTTCATTTACATAAACAATCAGCTGAAAGGGCCTCACCGAATGTGAGCATTCATATTTGATGACACCCTGATTGTAACCATAAATAACAATATTTTCATTGTTGGGTAATAAACATCATTACCCAGGGTGTTTTAGGTGAGTGGGCACTTAAGGGGGTAAAGAGGAGATGATCGGGGAGATTAAGGTGAGTGTTTAGCAATATTCAAAGAGATAACCTTGCAAATTTCAGGTATGTGATGAACGTCTTCGCCAAGCGCCCGTTGGTAAATATAATGAGGTTTCTGACTCAGACCAGGCTCACTTGTGGAAATGAAACGTATCAAGGCAGAAAAACGATTTCACTCAACGGACCGGCTGGTACCGAGGGACAAATGTGCCAGGCTCTGTCCTTGATGAACTCGTGGTCTGCATGATCTGAACACCCACATACAGGCACTGACAATATCATGTAATAAAAGCATTTGTGCAAAAAAAAAAAAAAGCTTCCAGGGGCATCTGGGTGGCTCAGTTGGTTAAGCGTTCAACTTCCGCTCAGGTCATGATCTCACGATATCACTGTTCATGGGTTCCAGCCCCACCTCCGGCTCTGTGCTGTCCCACTGCTTAGGAGTCTCTCTCTCTCTCTCTGTCTCTGTCTCTCTCTCTTTCTCAAAATAAATAAATAAACTTAAAAAAAAAAGAAAAGATCTTCATCCATAATGCAGGTGGGCCTCATTCAATCAGTTGAAAGCCCGAATAGGACAAAGACTTAGCTTCTCTGGAGCAAGAAAGGATTGTGCCAGCAGATCGCCTCTGGGCTTGAATGGCAGGTCTTGCCCCGGTCTCCAGAATACTGGTCTATGCTGGGGATTCTGGGCTTAGCAGACCTCAACGATCACATTAGCCAATTCTTTAAAAATAAATCCCTTTCTCTCTAAATATATATACGTCCTGTTGGTTCACTTTCTCTGGGGAACCCTGAAAGATACACCCCACGGGAAAGAACATCATGCAATTTTGAATGGGCTCATATGCTAGGCACCTGACAATCTCTTTATGGAAGAAAGATGGTCTTTGAAGGCCTGACGGCCTCTGTTGGAATTCTGGTAGGGATGCTTCCTAATGCTTTGATAGCCAATGGATGTGTTACTCCCTGCGCCTTGCTTTTTTCATGGTTATAGAGAGGGGTGGGAATGATGCTCTGGCCCACTAGAGAGAACTGAATGATGGGGTCTATTTTATTTTGCTTCCTGGAAAACATGGACCCAATGTGGAGCCCTCCTCCTTCTTTGTTCCGAAAGCAGACCTCAGGGAAGAAACCTCTACAGTTCTCCTGCCTTTGCAAACTACAGAACATTCTTTCTGGCAAAGCAGGTCCACAGAATGAGAGTTGGTAAGAAGGGTGAATGAAGCCATAATTCTTTTTTCTTCCTTTAATTTTTGTTTTTATTAAAAAAATTTTTTTTTAATTTGAGAGCGAGAGAGTGTGAGTCTAGGAGAGGGACAGAGAGAGGGAGAGAGAGACTCCCAAGCAGGCTCTATACCCAACCCCTGGGGGCTCAATGCCACAATCCTGGGAGCATGAACTGAGTCGAAAGCAAAAGTTGGACACTCAACTGACTGAGCCACCAGGCGCCCCCATTTTTTCTTCCTTTAATTCAAATTTTATCCTTAAGGATAAGCATCGTCAGAAATTGGCCCGACATTTGATGGCTCAAAAAAGAATTATAGCTTGGAGAAAGAAAACGAAATAAAAGAAGACAGATAGTTGCAACATAAATTCTCTGGTTTTAGAATTTTTGTTTTGTTTTGTTTTCCACACCAATGCCTTGATGTATCCGCTAACCAGCATTTGGCTCTTTTACAACTGCTACAATTATTTTGTCAATTTTTTTTTTATCTTTGGGGAAAAAAAAGTTAGTTTACAGTTTATTCACTTGGATTACTGGAAATCGCTCCCATGGGCTTTCAGTTGCAACAAGACCTTGGAAAAGTGAGTCCTTAAGACTTAAAAACATTAATAGCTACCATTGAAACAGCAGGAGGAAAAATAGACTGTCTTTTTTCATCCCTCTGCATTCAGGATCAAGTTTTTGTATTTTCCCCGTCAACAACCTGAATATGATTTTCCTGTTCTTTTCTCCTGCAAAACAAATGGCTATTTTCTGTAATGATGATAATTATATGGCACCTAAGGGCTTAAAAACACATCCACTTGCATTAACATACTCTTAGCTCACTTCAGAAAAGAAAGATTATTTGTTGATGATCTGTGTTTAGTTGAAGGAGCTGAAACTTGGGGAGGACGACTGGCTTAACAGGTGGCCGAGGAGAGTGAAGAAGAGGAGCTTTGAACTTTTTTGTGATAACGAGACGTATGCCCAAATTATACATATTTTTTTTTCCTTTAGCATCATAGACTAGCAGCACTATCCACAATAGCCAAAGGATGGAAAGAGCCCAAATGTCCATCGATGGATGAATGGATAAAGAAGATGTGGTCTATAGATACAATGGAGTATTACTCGGCAACCAAATTATACATATTTAATGACTAACTGAGAACTGGCTCCCTCCCAACGTGCGGGTTCCCCTCTGTTCTCATGTTCCTCCTCTTCTGGGAAGACACATCCAGGTATGTCTTGATCGTTGAATACTCATTCCCACCCTACGCCAAAATGAACCGTTGAGTGCCTCCAAAGGGCCACCGTGAAAGAAGGCACAGTGGGCATCTCCTGTGAGGTTGAAGTCCTCTAACACGTAAATACCTGTAAGATCTTGCTTCCTCTCTCTGACCTTGATTTCCCTGCGTATAGATGGGTATCCGACTGGCAGCGTGACTCTAATTATTAAATAGAACAATATGTGCGCATGTGTGAGGCCTGGAGCTAACATACAGTAGCTCAGTAAATAGTGGCTTTATCTCTCCCCTCCCTGGAAAGAGTGGACTCGGCTTCTGCATATTGATGTTGATGCACCAATATGGACAGTGTGAGGTCTGCTGAGGCAGAAGGTGCCAGAAGATCGCCAAGTCTGCACCCCCCATCCAGAACACTCAGCTAGACCACCTTAGCCAGCTTCCACCATAGGAGGCATTGTTGGGTCTTCTCACACCATCCTGCAGGCTCTTTTCCCCTCTGGCACGATGAAGGAAAATATGGTAAATATGAAAGTCACTCTTTCCTTCAGTAAGAAATGAACACAAGCAAGAAATAAGCTTCCAGTGCGTTAAATCACTGATAGGCAAGGGTTTATCTGCGTTAGTGGCCAGTGCTGCCTTATCCGTGACTTACCCATACAATACAGTCAATTCACTTAAAAATAGCCCGCACATCTAGACACACACCAACACACGTGCATCCACACACCCACACACGCACAGAGAACTCTGGCATTTTGTGTATGCATTGAACCTTTTGTTGACTTAATGTCTGTTCCCTTGAATATTCTTGGTATCTGTATGCCCAAACATAAAGCATACTGTTAAGAATTTTAAAACTTATATTTGGTGAGACCTTCAGAGTCCGATGGAGAGTCCCTCTTCTGTTGCTGTCTTATGGATGGCCATCCTCTCCTTGAACCTCTCCATGACATGGGGCCCTCTGACAGCCTCCCATGGAAACTGGTGACCAGACAGCTCTAAGTGTTACATATGAAGCCCGGAGCTGCCTTCTCTCATATCTGTATCCCATGGCTCTACCATCTGAGAAACTAGGAACCAGCCTGCTCATTTTTCTATAGGAGACCCCCTCAAATAATTAAGAATACAGCCAGTTCTGTTGTAACTCTTGTTTTGAAAATAGATGCCTGTTTCAATGTGATTGATATATTAAGCACATTTTAAAGGTTATAAGAATTTCAGATTTGGATAAATTCCTAGAAGCTCTATTGCTGGGTCGTAGGGTAGTTTTATTTTTAATTTTTTGAGGAACCTCCATACTGTTTTCCAGAGCGGCTGCACCAGTTTGCATTCCCACCAGCAGTGCAAGAGGGTTCCCGTTTCTCCGCATCCTCTCCAGCATCTATAGTCTCCTGATGTGTTCATTTTAGCCACTCTGACTGGCATGAGGTGATACCTCAGTGTGGTTTTGATTTGTGTTTCCTTGACAATGAGTGATGTTGAGCATCTTTTCATGTGTCTATTGGCCATCTGGATGTCTTCTTTGGAAAGGTGTATATTCATGTCTTCTGCTCATTCTTCACTGGATTATTTGTTGGGTGTTGAGTTTGGTAAGTTCTTTATAGATTTTGGATACTAACCCTTTATCCGATATGTCATTTGCAAATATCTTTTCCCATTCCTTTGGTTGCTTTTCAGTTTTGTTGATTGCTTCCTTTGCAGTTCAGAAGCCTTTTATCTTGATGAGGTCCCAATAGTTCATCTTTGCTTTTCTTTCCCTTGCCTTTGTAGCTGTGTGTTGATTCATAGGGGCACATGTACCCCACTGTTTATAGCAGGGCTTTCAACAATAACCAAATGATGGAAAGAGCCTAAATGTCCATCAACTGATGAATGGATAAAGAAGATGTGGTTTATATATACAATGGAATACTACTTGGCAATGAGAAAGAACGAAATCTTGTCATTTGCAACAACATGGATGGCACTGGAGGGTATCATGTTAACTGAAATAAGTCAGTCAGAGAAAGACAAGTATCATATGTTTTCACTCATAAGTGGAACTTGAGAAACTTAACAGAAGACCATGGAGGAAAGGAAGGGAAAAAAATAGTTACAAACAGAGAAGGAGGGAGGCGAATCATAAGAGACTCTTAAATACAGAGAACAAACTGAGCGGTGATGGGGTAGGGGAGAGGGGAAAATGGGTGATGGGCATCGAGGAGGGCACTTGTTGGGATGAGCACTGGGTGTTGTACAGAAGCGATGAATCATGGGAATCTACCTCCCAAATCAAGAGCACACTGTATACGCTGTATGTTAGCCAACTTGACAATGAATTATATTTAAAAAAAAGAAAGAAAAAATTCATCCCCATGAACATTTGATATTGCCATTTTTTTAATATCAGGCAGTAATTATCTTGTGATTTTGATTTGCAGTTTCCTGAAGACTAATAAAAAGTGAAACCCTTTTTATATGTGAAAAAAAAAAAGAATTTCCTATTTGCTTCTTGGCCATTTCCTCTGCAAGAAACACTGAGTGAAAGCAGAAAACTGTGTCTGGGTAGGTGGAGCCATACAGCAATGCAGATTGCACACATACGTGCCCCTCGAACACCGCTCCCCTGCCCTGGTTTGCCGTGTGTTTTATGACTCACAACCATCCACTTCCTATGTTACAACGTTCCTTCTGGTTCCAGAAGGCCCTTCTTTCACCACGTCACAATAACGAAAGAGCTTCAACTCTTATAAGACCCACTTTCACAAGCAAACTTGGAAACTTTTTCTAGGGAAGGAGCCATATTTATTGCAGTATTCGTATATTTTTCTTAACCATTTAGCATGGGTTGCCTTCTCTATTAGACCGTAGAGGTGGCATCTTACTTTAGTCTGTTAATGGGATGGGGAGTATTTGTCGTTAAGTTTCATCCTCACATTCTTTGAATGAAGATATCATGCGCCCTCACCTCTCCTGATGCTTACCACCCAACGATGAATAAACACGTGCATCTTCTCTCTTGGTGCTTATAGGTTAAAGACCTATCAACCTCCTAGTTCCCCTAGGAGGGGGAATAAATTGGCCAATAAAGAAGGATGCCAATGAAAGGGTGTGATTTCTGGCTCAGCTAATGCAGCTACTAAAACCAGAAAAAAATCCAGCCCCACTCCAATCCCTCAGATAAATTTCACATATGCCGTTCTGGAAGCAAGGGAGTAGAGAGTTTTAGTGTCATCCCAAGGGTCAGGTCTCCAATCCAATTGAGCCCTGGCACCAATTCGTGTGCCCTTTGCAATATTCCGAGTTTCCTTCCAGCGTGCTTCCTGATCTGCCCAATGTCTACTCTACTGAATTAAGGACCAA